>NW_028295722.1:1200000-1612230 GCF_964341445.2 Mesoplodon mirus
TCAATGTCATAAGACCAGTAGCAGCAAAATGAGTGGATTCAGGTACGATGATTCTAAGTGAAAGAAGTCACACAGGAAAAGAAACTTATCATAAGATATCACTTAGGAAGATCCTGTAAACATGGCTACACATGAACTGAGTTAGGCAAGAGAACAGAGTCTCACATTTAGAAAACACTCTTATGCCTGCTTAAGGGGGAAGGAGAGGTGGGGTGATGCATCAAACCAGAGTTTGATATAAGCACAGGTACCGTTCCAAAAACCAACTATGGAATAGACAAGACCTACACCTTCCTCAGTGAAAGGGACTCAAAACCCCATATTTCCCGCAGAGGAATAGATCAGACTAGTAAGAATCTTAAAACCTATGTATTGATATGCCTCCGTAAGGGAATCAAGTGTGTGTAGACTGGCATAAACATGGCAGCGAGAATCAGCTCAAACCCACTCTAAAAAGGAATTTCAAAAACAGAACAAAGAAACAGGGAAATTCTTTACAATTCCTTCAGGGTCTCTGATGCAACCTGGAATGACCCTATCTACAATGACAGCTGGATGTGGCATAAGGCTGGACACTTGGGACTGAGAGGATTGGTGAGATTGGGTGAGCAAATGCAGACCCTTTAAAGCAATAATGCATGGCACCCATTCCATGGGTCCCCGCTCTCCAGGTGGAAGGGAATATTACTACAGCTATAACGTGTACGGGAAACCTAGAGAATGGACACACTGTGAATACGAAAGGTTTCTAAAACTCAACGAAGAGCCCCTCTCCTGGTGCTCCGGTTTGATTTTCCAACTGCTTTCCTATCAATCTCCCAACTTGGAGAGACAGCCCCTTTAAGCTCCTGGTTCGCACAGGTTGCCAATTTGGCAGAGGATGAAAGGGAAGAGGGAGAACCAATGAGAGAGTAGCTGTTAGGCATTTGGATGGGCACATGTCACTCTAATTTCCCGGCAGGAAGAAGCATGAACCAAAGTCTCAGCCACCCACCGAGAACCAGTATAGGTCCTGAACCAAAAGTTTGGACTTGCGTTCAGCTCACAAAAAACGAGTTGAAAAATGGAGCTCAGGGGCACAGCAATTCACAAACTGGCAGAGTAATCAAGGCCAACTATCGTCCAAAAATCTGTTGAGGGAAGGCAACGAGGCGGACTTGAAAGCGAGGCAGAATAGCAGGAAACAGATTTCAAGAGGTACGTTGGAATCGCCTGTAAAGCACAGGAAGAGGGGCACAACTTCGACAATGATGCACTTGGCCAAAAAGGGCGTATGCGTTTTCTCCTGAATATATTCAGGAGAAAACGCATACGCCCTTTTTGGCCAAGCAAGCAAGCGGGCAATGCAAATCTGCACTACAAAGAAGTATCACTTCCCACCGGTCAAAAGGGACATCCACAAAATGTGTAAAAACCAGAAAGGCAAGACAGGCCCTGGAGAACAGGGAGCCTTGTTTTGCTGATGGGCGGGATGTAAGTTGCCAACTGCCTCACTGGAGGAGTGCATTGTGTTCCCTAAAACAAGAAAACAACAGAGCTCCAGAGCCAAGGGCACGTCCAGTCTAGGGAATATACCATGGGAAAACTGAAAATCCATAAGACAGAGCCACCCCCAAATTGAGGGCTGCACTGCTTACAGGAACCTCAACCTGGGTACACCTGAAATATCCCAGGAAATATAAAAATGGTTCCAAACACTGTGGAACTTAGGTACGATGGAATATCCCTCAGCCACGAAATCAATGTCATAAGACCAGTAGCAGCAAAATGAGTGGATTCAGGTACGATGATTCTAAGTGAAAGAAGTCACACAGGAAAAGAAACTTATCATAAGATATCACTTAGGAAGATCCTGTAAACATGGCTACACATGAACTGAGTTAGGCAAGAGAACAGAGTCTCACATTTAGAAAACACTCTTATGCCTGCTTAAGGGGGAAGGAGAGGTGGGGTGATGCATCAAACCCGAGTTTGATATAAGCACAGGTACTGTTCCAAAAACCAATATGGAATAGACAAGACCTACACCTTCCTCAGTGAAAGGGACTCAAAACCCCATATTTCCCGCAGAGGAATAGATCTGACTAGTAAGAATATTAAAACCTATGTATTGATATATCTCTGTAAGGGAATCAAGTGTGTCTAGACTGGCATAAACATGGCCGCGAGAATCAGCTCAAACCCACTCTAAAAAGGAATTTCAAAAACAGAACAAAGAAACAGGGAAATTCTTTACAATTCCTTCAGGGTCTCTGATGCAACCTGGAATGACCCTATCTACAATGACAGCTGGATGTGGCATAAGGCTGGACACTTGGGACTGAGAGGATTGGTGAGATTGGGTGAGCAAATGCAGACCCTTTAAAGCAATAATGCATGGCACCCATTCCATGGGTCCCAGCTCTCCAGGTGGAAGGGAATATTACTACAGCTATAACGTGTATGGGAAACCTAGAGAATGGACACACTGTGAATACGAAAGGTTTCTAAAACTCAACGAAGAGCCCCTCTCCTGGTGCTCCGGTTTGACTTTCCAACTGCTTTCCTATCAATCTCCCAACTTGGAGAGACAGCCCCTTTAAGCTCCTGGTTCGCACAGGTTGCCAATTTGGCAGAGGATGAAAGGGAAGAGGGAGAACCAATGAGAGAGTAGCTGTTAGGCATTTGGATGGGCACATGTCACTCTAATTTCCCTGCAGGAAGAAGAATTAACCAAAGTCTCAGCCACCC
Organism: Mesoplodon mirus; assembly: GCF_964341445.2. Taxonomy (NCBI): domain Eukaryota; kingdom Metazoa; phylum Chordata; class Mammalia; order Artiodactyla; family Ziphiidae; genus Mesoplodon; species Mesoplodon mirus. The sequence goes on from NW_028295722.1 coordinate 1,202,731, forward strand.
ACCGGGAACCAGTAGAGGTCCTGAACCAAAAGTTTGGACTTGCGTTCAGCTCACAAAAAACGAGTTGAATAATGGAGCTCAGGGGCACAGCATTTCACAAACTGGCAGAGTAATCAAGGCCAACTATCGTCCAAAAATCTGTTGAGGGAAGGCAACGAGGCGGACTTGAAAGCGAGGCAGAATAGCAGGAAACAGATTTCAAGAGGTACGTTGGAATGGCCTGTAAAGCACAGGAAGAGGGGCACAACATCGACAATGATGCACTTGGCCAAAAAGGGCGTATGCGTTTTCTCCTGAATATATTCAGGAGAAAACGCATACGCCCTTTTTGGCCAAGCAAGCAAGCGGGCAATGCAAATCTGCACTACAAAGAAGTATCACTTCCCACCGGTCAAAAGGGACATCCACAAAATGTGTAAAAACCAGAAAGGCAAGACAGGCCCTGGAGAACAGGGAGCCTTGTTATGCTGATGGGCGGGATGTAAGTTGCCAACTGCCTCACTGGAGGAGTGCATTGTGTTCCCTAAAACAAGTAAACAACAGAGCTCCAGAGCCAAGGGCACGTCCAGTCTAGGGAATATACCTTGGGAAAACTGAAAATCCATAAGACAGAGCCACCCCCAAATTGAGGGCTGCACTGCTTACAGGAACCTCAACCTGGGTACACCTGAAATATCCCAGGAAATATAAAAATGGTTCCAAACATTGTGGAACTTACGTACGATGGAATATCCCTCAGCCACGAAATCAATGTCATAAGACCAGTAGCAGCAAAATGAGTGGATTCAGGTACGATGATTCTAAGTGAAAGAAGTCACACAGGAAAAGAAACTTATCATAAGATATCACTTAGGAAGATCCTGTAAACATGGCTACACATGAACTGAGTTAGGCAAGAGAACAGAGTCTCACATTTAGAAAACACTCTTATGCCTGCTTAAGGGGGAAGGAGAGGTGGGGTGATGCATCACACCCGAGTTTGATATAAGCACAGGTACCGTTCCAAAAACCAACTATGGAATAGACAAGACCTACACCTTCCTCAGTGAAAGGGACTCAAAACCCCATATTTCCCGCAGAGGAATAGATCTGACTAGTAAGAATCTTAAAACCTATGTATTGATATGTCTCCGTAAGGGAATCAAGTGTGTCTAGACTGGCATAAACATGGCAGCGAGAATCAGCTCAAACCCACTCTAAAAAGGAATTTCAAAAACAGAACAAAGAAACAGGGAAATTCTTTACAATTCCTTCAGGGTCTCTGATGCAACCTGGAATGACCCTATCTACAATGACAGCTGGATGTGGCATAAGGCTGGACACTTGGGACTGAGAGGATTGGTGAGATTGGGTGAGCAAATGCAGACCCTTTAAAGCAATAATGCATGGCACCCATTCCATGGGTCCCAGCTCTCCAGGTGGAAGGGAATATTACTACAGCTATAACGTGTACGGGAAACCTAGAGAATGGACACACTGTGAATACGAAAGGTTTCTAAAACTCAACGAAGAGCCCCTCTCCTGGTGCTCCGGTTTGACTTTCCAACTGCTTTCCTATCAATCTCCCAACTTGGAGAGACAGCCCCTTTAAGCTCCTGGTTCGCACAGGTTGCCAATTTGGCAGAGGATGAAAGGGAAGAGGGAGAACCAATGAGAGAGTAGCTGTTAGGCATTTGGATGGGCACATGTCACTCTAATTTCCCTGCAGGAAGAAGAATTAACCAAAGTCTCAGCCACCCACCGGGAACCAGTAGAGGTCCTGAACCAAAAGTTTGGACTTGCGTTCAGCTCACAAAAAACGAGTTGAATAATGGAGCTCAGGGGCACAGCATTTCACAATCTGGCAGAGTAATCAAGGCCAACTATCGTCCAAAAATCTGTTGAGGGAAGGCAACGAGGCGGACTTGAAAGCGAGGCAGAATAGCAGGAAACAGATTTCAAGAGGTACGTTGGAATGGCCTGTAAAGCACAGGAAGAGGGGCACAACATCGACAATGATGCACTTGGCCAAAAAGGGCGTATGCGTTTTCTCCTGAATATATTCAGGAGAAAACGCATACGCCCTTTTTGGCCAAGCAAGCAAGCGGGCAATGCAAATCTGCACTACAAAGAAGTATCACTTCCCACCGGTCAAAAGGGACATCCACAAAATGTGTAAAAACCAGAAAGGCAAGACAGGCCCTGGAGAACAGGGAGCCTTGTTATGCTGATGGGCGGGATGTAAGTTGCCAACTGCCTCACTGGAGGAGTGCATTGTGTTCCCTAAAACAAGTAAACAACAGAGCTCCAGAGCCAAGGGCACGTCCAGTCTAGGGAATATACCTTGGGAAAACTGAAAATCCATAAGACAGAGCCACCCCCAAATTGAGGGCTGCACTGCTTACAGGAACCTCAACCTGGGTACACCTGAAATATCCCAGGAAATATAAAAATGGTTCCAAACATTGTGGAACTTACGTACGATGGAATATCCCTCAGCCACGAAATCAATGTCATAAGACCAGTAGCAGCAAAATGAGTGGATTCAGGTACGATGATTCTAAGTGAAAGAAGTCACACAGGAAAAGAAACTTATCATAAGATATCACTTAGGAAGATCCTGTAAACATGGCTACACATGAACTGAGTTAGGCAAGAGAACAGAGTCTCACATTTAGAAAACACTCTTATGCCTGCTTAAGGGGGAAGGAGAGGTGGGGTGATGCATCACACCCGAGTTTGATATAAGCACAGGTACCGTTCCAAAAACCAACTATGGAATAGACAAGACCTACACCTTCCTCAGTGAAAGGGACTCAAAACCCCATATTTCCCGCAGAGGAATAGATCTGACTAGTAAGAATCTTAAAACCTATGTATTGATATGTCTCCGTAAGGGAATCAAGTGTGTCTACACTGGCATAAACATGGCAGTGAGAATCAGCTCAAACCCACTCTAAAAAGGAATTTCAAAAACAGAACAAAGAAACAGGGAAATTCTTTACAATTCCTTCAGGGTCTCTGATGCAACCTGGAATGACCCTATCTACAATGACAGGTGGATATGGCATAAGGCTGGACACTTGGGACTGAGAGGATTGGTGAGATTGGGTGCGCAAATGCAGACCCTTTAAAGCAATAATGCATGGCACCCATTCCATGGGTCCCAGCTCTCCAGGTGGAAGGGAATATTACTACAGCTATAACGTGTACGGGAAACCTAGAGAATGGACACACTGTGAATACGAAAGGTTTCTAAAACTCAACGAAGAGCCCCTCTCCTGGTGCTCCGGTTTGACTTTCCAACTGCTTTCCTATCAATCTCCCAAATTGGAGAGACAGCCCCTTTAAGCTCCTGGTTCGCACAGGTTGCCAAATTGGCAGAGGATGAAAGGGAAGAGGGAGAACCAATGAGAGAGTAGCTGTTAGGCATTTGGATGGGCACATGTCACTCTAATTTCCCGGCAGGAAGAAGAATGAACCAAAGTCTCAGCCACCCACCGGGAACCAGTAGAGGTCCTGAACCAAAAGTTTGGACTTGCATTCAGCTCACAAAAAACGAGTTGAAAAATGGAGCTCAGGGGCACAGCAATTCACAAACTCGCAGAGTAATTAAGGCCAACTATCGTCCAAAAATCTGTTGAGGGAAGGCAACGAGGCGGACTTGAAAGCGAGGCAGAATAGCAGGAAACAGATTTCAAGAGGTATGTTGGAATCGCCTGTAAAGCACAGGAAGAGGGGCACAACTTCGACAATGATGCACTTGGCCAAAAAGGGCGTATGCGTTTTCTCCTGAATATATTCAGGAGAAAACGCATACGCCCTTTTTGGCCAAGCAAGCAAGCGGGCAATGCAAATCTGCACTACAAAGAAGTATCATTTCCCACCGGTCAAAAGGGACATCCACAAAATGTGTAAAAACCAGAAAGGCAAGACAGGCCCTGGAGAACAGGGAGCCTTGTTATGCTGATGGGCGGGATGTAAGTTGCCAACTGCCTCACTGGAGGAGTGCATTGTGTTCCCTAAAACAAGTAAACAACAGAGCTCCAGAGCCAAGGGCACGTCCAGTCTAGGGAATATACCTTGGGAAAACTGAAAATCCATAAGACAGAGCCACCCCCAAATTGAGGGCTGCACTGCTTACAGGAACCTCAACCTGGGTACACCTGAAATATCCCAGGAAATATAAAAATGGTTCCAAACATTGTGGAACTTACGTACGATGGAATATCCCTCAGCCACGAAATCAATGTCATAAGACCAGTAGCAGCAAAATGAGTGGATTCAGGTACGATGATTCTAAGTGAAAGAAGTCACACAGGAAAAGAAACTTATCATAAGATATCACTTAGGAAGATCCTGTAAACATGGCTACACATGAACTGAGTTTGGCAAGAGAACAGAGTCTCACATTTAGAAAACACTCTTATGCCTGCTTAAGGGGGAAGGAGAGGTGGGGTGATGCATCAAACCCGAGTTTGATATAAGCACAGGTACCGTTCCAAAAACCAACTATGGAATAGACAAGACCTACACCTTCCTCAGTGAAAGGGACTCAAAACCCCATATTTCCCGCAGAGGAATAGATCTGACTAGTAAGAATCTTAAAACCTATGTATTGATATGTCTCCGTAAGGGAATCAAGTGTGTCTAGACTGGCATAAACAGGGCAGCGAGAATCAGCTCAAACCCACTCTAAAAAGGAATTTCAAAAACAGAACAAAGAAACAGGGAAATTCTTTACAATTCCTTCAGGGTCTCTGATGCAACCTGGAATGACCCTATCTACAATGACAGCTGGATGTGGCATAAGGCTGGACACTTGGGACTGAGAGGATTGGTGAGATTGGGTGAGCAAATGCAGACCCTTTAAAGCAATAATGCATGGCACCCATTCCATGGGTCCCAGCTCTCCAGGTGGAAGGGAATATTACTACAGCTATAACGTGTACGGGAAACCTAGAGAATGGACACACTGTGAATACGAAAGGTTTCTAAAACTCAACGAAGAGCCCCTCTCCTGGTGCTCCGGTTTGACTTTCCAACTGCTTTCCTATCAATCTCCCAACTTGGAGAGACAGCCCCTTTAAGCTCCTGGTTCGCACAGGTTGCCAATTTGGCAGAGGATGAAAGGGAAGAGGGAGAACCAATGAGAGAGTAGCTGTTAGGCATTTGGATGGGCACATGTCACTCTAATTTCCCGGCAGGAAGAAGAATGAACCAAAGTCTCAGCCACCCACCGGGAATCAGTAGAGGTACTGAACCAAAAGTTTGGACTTGCGTTCAGCTCACAAAAAACGAGTTGAAAAATGGAGCTCAGGGGCACAGCAATTCACAAACTGGCAGAGTAATCAAGGCCAACTATCGTCCAAAAATCTGTTGAGGGAAGGCAACGAGGCGGACTTGAAAACGAGGCAGAATAGCAGGAAACAGATTTAAAGAAGTACGTTGAAATCGCCTGTAAAGCACAGGAAGAGGGGCACAACTTCGACAATGATGCACTTGGCAAAAAGGGCGTATGCGTTTTCTCCTGAATATATTCAGGAGAAAACGCATACGCCCTTTTTGGCCAAGCAAGCAAGCGGGCAATGCAAATCTGCACTACAAAGAAGTATCACTTCCCACCGGTCAAAAGGGACATCCACAAAATGTGTAAAAACCAGAAAGGCAAGACAGGCCCTGGAGAACAGGGAGCCTTGTTATGCTGATGGGCGGGATGTAAGTTGCCAACTGCCTCACTGGAGGAGTGCATTGTGTTCCCTAAAACAAGTAAACAACAGAGCTCCAGAGCCAAGGGCACGTCCAGTCTAGGGAATATACCTTGGGAAAACTGAAAATCCATAAGACAGAGCCACCCCCAAATTGAGGGCTGCACTGCTTACAGGAACCTCAACCTGGGTACACCTGAAATATCCCAGGAAATATAAAAATGGTTCCAAACATTGTGGAACTTACGTACGATGGAATATCCCTCAGCCACGAAATCAATGTCATAAGACCAGTAGCAGCAAAATGAGTGGATTCAGGTACGATGATTCTAAGTGAAAGAAGTCACACAGGAAAAGAAACTTATCATAAGATATCACTTAGGAAGATCCTGTAAACATGGCTACACATGAACTGAGTTAGGCAAGAGAACAGAGTCTCACATTTAGAAAACACTCTTATGCCTGCTTAAGGGGGAAGGAGAGGTGGGGTGATGCATCAAACCCGAGTTTGATATAAGCACAGGTACCGTTCCAAAAACCAACTATGGAATAGACAAGACCTACACCTTCCTCAGTGAAAGGGACTCAAAACCCCATATTTCCCGCAGAGGAATAGATCTGACTAGTAAGAATCTTAAAACCTATGTATTGATATGTCTCCGTAAGGGAATCAAGTGTGTCTAGACTGGCATAAACATGGCCGTGAGAATCAGCTCAAACCCACTCTAAAAAGGAATTTCAAAAACAGAACAAAGAAACAGGGAAATTCTTTACAATTCCTTCAGGGTCTCTGATGCAACCTGGAATGACCGTATCTACAATGACAGCTGGATGTGGCATAAGGCTGGACACTTGGGACTGAGAGGATTTGTGAGATTGGGTGCGCAAATACAGACCCTTTAAAGCAATAATGCATGGCACCCATTCCATGGGTCCCAGCTCTCCAGGTTGAAGGGAATATTACTACAGCTATAACGTGTACGGGAAACCTAGAGAATGGACACACTGTGAATACGACAGGTTTCTAAAACTCAACGAAGAGCCCCTCTCCTGGTGCTCCGGTTTGACTTTCCAACTGCTTTCCTGTCAATCTCCCAACTTGGAGAGACAGCCCCTTTAAGCTCCTGGTTCGCACAGGTTGCCAATTTGGCAGAGGATGAAAGGGAAGAGGGAGAACCAATGAGAGAGTAGCTGTTAGGCATTTGGATGGGCACATGTCACTCTAATTTCCCGGCAGGAAGAAGAATGAACCAAAGTCTCTGCCACCCACCGGGAACCAGTAGAGGTCCTGAACCAAAAGTTTGGACTTGCGTTCAGCTCACAAAAAACGAGTTGAAAAATGGAGCTCAGGGGCACAGCAATTCACAAACTGGCAGAGTAATCAAGGCCAACTATCGTCCAAAAATCTGTTGAGGGAAGGCAACGAGGCGGACTTGAAAGCGAGGCAGAATAGCAGGAAACAGATTTCAAGAGGTACGTTGGAATCGCCTGTAAAGCACAGGAAGAGGGGCACAACTTCGACAATGATGCACTTGGCCAAAAAGGGCGTATGCGTTTTCTCCTGAATATATTCAGGAGAAAACGCATACGCCCTTTTTGGCCAAGCAAGCAAGCGGGCAATGCAAATCTGCACTACAAAGAAGTATCACTTCCCACCGGTCAAAAGGGACATCCACAAAATGTGTAAAAACCAGAAAGGCAAGACAGGCCCTGGAGAACAGGGAGCCTTGTTATGCTGATGGGCGGGATGTAAGTTGCCAACTGCCTCACTGGAGGAGTGCATTGTGTTCCCTAAAACAAGTAAACAACAGAGCTCCAGAGCCAAGGGCACGTCCAGTCTAGGGAATATACCTTGGGAAAACTGAAAATCCATAAGACAGAGCCACCCCCAAATTGAGGGCTGCACTGCTTACAGGAACCTCAACCTGGGTACACCTGAAATATCCCAGGAAATATAAAAATGGTTCAAAACATTGTGGAACTTACGTACGATGGAATATCCCTCAGCCACGAAATCAATGTCATAAGACCAGTAGCAGCAAAATGAGTGGATTCAGGTACGATGATTCTAAGTGAAAGAAGTCACACAGGAAAAGAAACTTATCATAAGATATCACTTAGGAAGATCCTGTAAACATGGCTACACATGAACTGAGTTAGGCAAGAGAACAGAGTCTCACATTTAGAAAACACTCTTATGCCTGCTTAAGGGGGAAGGAGAGGTGGGGTTATGCATCAAACCCGAGTTTGATATAAGCACAGGTACTGTTCCAAAAACCAACTATGGAATAGACAAGACCTACACCTTCCTCAGTGAAAGGGACTCAAAACCCCATATTTCCCGCAGAGGAATAGATCTGACTAGTAAGAATCTTAAAACCTATGTATTGATATGTCTCCGTAAGGGAATCAAGTGTGTCTAGACTGGCATAAACATGGCAGCGAGAATCAGCTCAAACCCACTCTAAAAAGGAATTTCAAAAACAGAACAAAGAAATAGGGAAATTCTTTACAATTCCTTCAGGGTCTCTGATGCAACCTGGAATGACCCTATCTACAATGACAGCTGGATGTGGCATAAGGCTGGACACTTGGGACTGAGAGGATTGGTGAGATTGGGTGAGCAAATGCAGACCCTTTAAAGCAATAATGCATGGCACCCATTCCATGGGTCCCAGCTCTCCAGGTGGAAGGGAATATTACTACAGCTATAACGTGTACGGGAAACCTAGAGAATGGACACACTGTGAATACGAAAGGTTTCTAAAACTCAACGAAGAGCCCCTCTCCTGGTGCTCCGGTTTGACTTTCCAACTGCTTTCCTATCAATCTCCCAACTTGGAGAGAGAGCCCCTTTAAGCTCCTGGTTCGCACAGGTTGCCAGTTTGGCAGAGGATGAAAGGGAAGAGGGAGAACCAATGAGAGAGCAGCTGTTAGGCATTTGGATGGGCACATGTCACTCTAATTTCCCGGCAGGAAGAAGAATGAACCAAAGTCTCAGCCACCCACCGGGAACCAGTAGAGGTCCTGAACCAAAAGTTTGGACTTGCGTTCAGCTCACAAAAAACGAGTTGAAAAATGGAGCTCAGGGGCACAGCAATTCACAAACTGGCCGAGTAATCAAGGCCAACTATCGTCCAAAAATCTGTTGAGGGAAGGCAACAAGGCAGACTTGAAAGCGAGGCAGAATAGCAGGAAACAGATTTCAAGAGGTACGTTGGAATCGCCTGTAAAGCACAGGAAGAGGGGCACAACTTCGACAATGATGCAGTTGGCCAAAAAGGGCGTATGCGTTTTCTCCTGAATATATTCAGGAGAAAACGCATACGCCCTTTTTGGCCAAGCAAGCAAGCGCGCAATGCAAATCTGCACTACAAAGAAGAATCACTTCCCACCGCTCAAAAGGGACATCCACAAAATGTGTAAAAACCAGAAAGGCAAGACAGGCCCTGGAGAACAGGGAGCCTTGTTATGCTGATGGGCGGGATGTAAGTTGCCAACTGCCTCACTGGAGGAGTGCATTGTGTTCCCTAAAACAAGTAAACAACAGAGCTCCAGAGCCAAGGGCACGTCCAGTCTAGGGAATATACCTTGGGAAAACTGAAAATCCATAAGACAGAGCCACCCCCAAATTGAGGGCTGCACTGCTTACAGGAACCTCAACCTGGGTACACCTGAAATATCCCAGGAAATATAAAAATGGTTCCAAACATTGTGGAACTTACGTACGATGGAATATCCCTCAGCCACGAAATCAATGTCATAAGACCAGTAGCAGCAAAATGAGTGGATTCAGGTACGATGATTCTAAGTGAAAGAAGTCACACAGGAAAAGAAACTTATCATAAGATATCACTTAGGAAGATCCTGTAAACATGGCTACACAAGAACTGAGTTTGGCAAGAGAACAGAGTCTCACATTTAGAAAACACTCTTATGCCTGCTTAAGGGGGAAGGAGAGGTGGGGTGATGCATCAAACCCGAGTTTGATATAAGCACAGGTACCGTTCCAAAAACCAACTATGGAATAGACAAGACCTACACCTTCCTCAGTGAAAGGGACTCAAAACCCCATATTTCCCGCAGAGGAATAGATCTGACTAGTAAGAATCTTAAAACCTATGTATTGATATGTCTCCATAAGGGAATCAAGTGTGTCTAGACTGGCATAAACAGGGCAGCGAGAATCAGCTCAAACCCACTCTAAAAAGGAATTTCAAAAACAGAACAAAGAAACAGGGAAATTCTTTACAATTCCTTCAGGGTCTCTGATGCAACCTGGAATGACCCTATCTACAATGACAGCTGGATGTGGCATAAGGCTGGACACTTGGGACTGAGAGGATTGGTGAGATTGGGTGAGCAAATGCAGACCCTTTAAAGCAATAATGCATGGCACCCATTCCATGGGTCCCAGCTCTCCAGGTGGAAGGGAATATTACTACAGCTATAACGTGTACGGGAAACCTAGAGAATGGACACACTGTGAATACGAAAGGTTTCTAAAACTCAACGAAGAGCCCCTCTCCTGGTGCTCCGGTTTGACTTTCCAACTGCTTTCCTATCAATCTCCCAACTTGGAGAGACAGCCCCTTTAAGCTCCTGGTTCGCACAGGTTGCCAATTTGGCAGAGGATGAAAGGGAAGAGGGAGAACCAATGAGAGAGTAGCTGTTAGGCATTTGGATGGGCACATGTCACTCTAATTTCCCGGCAGGAAGAAGAATGAACCAAAGTCTCAGCCACCCACCGGGAATCAGTAGAGGTACTGAACCAAAAGTTTGGACTTGCGTTCAGCTCACAAAAAACGAGTTGAAAAATGGAGCTCAGGGGCACAGCAATTCACAAACTGGCAGAGTAATCAAGGCCAACTATCGTCCAAAAATCTGTTGAGGGAAGGCAACGAGGCGGACTTGAAAACGAGGCAGAATAGCAGGAAACAGATTTAAAGAAGTACGTTGAAATCGCCTGTAAAGCACAGGAAGAGGGGCACAACTTCGACAATGATGCACTTGGCCAAAAAGGGCGTATGCGTTTTCTCCTGAATATATTCAGGAGAAAACGCATACGCCCTTTTTGGCCAAGCAAGCAAGCGGGCAATGCAAATCTGCACTACAAAGAAGTATCACTTCCCACCGGTCAAAAGGGACATCCACAAAATGTGTAAAAACCAGAAAGGCAAGACAGGCCCTGGAGAACAGGGAGCCTTGTTATGCTGATGGGCGGGATGTAAGTTGCCAACTGCCTCACTGGAGGAGTGCATTGTGTTCCCTAAAACAAGTAAACAACAGAGCTCCAGAGCCAAGGGCACGTCCAGTCTAGGGAATATACCTTGGGAAAACTGAAAATCCATAAGACAGAGCCACCCCCAAATTGAGGGCTGCACTGCTTACAGGAACCTCAACCTGGGTACACCTGAAATATCCCAGGAAATATAAAAATGGTTCCAAACATTGTGGAACTTACGTACGATGGAATATCCCTCAGCCACGAAATCAATGTCATAAGACCAGTAGCAGCAAAATGAGTGGATTCAGGTACGATGATTCTAAGTGAAAGAAGTCACACAGGAAAAGAAACTTATCATAAGATATCACTTAGGAAGATCCTGTAAACATGGCTACACATGAACTGAGTTAGGCAAGAGAACAGAGTCTCACATTTAGAAAACACTCTTATGCCTGCTTAAGGGGGAAGGAGAGGTGGGGTGATGCATCAAACCCGAGTTTGATATAAGCACAGGTACCGTTCCAAAAACCAACTATGGAATAGACAAGACCTACACCTTCCTCAGTGAAAGGGACTCAAAACCCCATATTTCCCGCAGAGGAATAGATCTGACTAGTAAGAATCTTAAAACCTATGTATTGATATGTCTCCGTAAGGGAATCAAGTGTGTCTAGACTGGCATAAACATGGCCGTGAGAATCAGCTCAAACCCACTCTAAAAAGGAATTTCAAAAACAGAACAAAGAAACAGGGAAATTCTTTACAATTCCTTCAGGGTCTCTGATGCAACCTGGAATGACCGTATCTACAATGACAGCTGGATGTGGCATAAGGCTGGACACTTGGGACTGAGAGGATTGGTGAGATTGGGTGCGCAAATGCAGACCCTTTAAAGCAATAATGCATGGCACCCATTCCATGGGTCCCAGCTCTCCAGGTTGAAGGGAATATTACTACAGCTATAACGTGTACGGGAAACCTAGAGAATGGACACACTGTGAATACGACAGGTTTCTAAAACTCAACGAAGAGCCCCTCTCCTGGTGCTCCGGTTTGACTTTCCAACTGCTTTCCTGTCAATCTCCCAACTTGGAGAGACAGCCCCTTTAAGCTCCTGGTTCGCACAGGTTGCCAATTTGGCAGAGGATGAAAGGGAAGAGGGAGAACCAATGAGAGAGTAGCTGTTAGGCATTTGGATGGGCACATGTCACTCTAATTTCCCGGCAGGAAGAAGAATGAACCAAAGTCTCTGCCACCCACCGGGAACCAGTAGAGGTCCTGAACCAAAAGTTTGGACTTGCGTTCAGCTCACAAAAAACGAGTTGAAAAATGGAGCTCAGGGGCACAGCAATTCACAAACTGGCAGAGTAATCAAGGCCAACTATCGTCCAAAAATCTGTTGAGGGAAGGCAACGAGGCGGACTTGAAAGCGAGGCAGAATAGCAGGAAACAGATTTCAAGAGGTACGTTGGAATCGCCTGTAAAGCACAGGAAGAGGGGCACAACTTCGACAATGATGCACTTGGCCAAAAAGGGCGTATGCGTTTTCTCCTTAATATATTCAGGAGAAAACGCATACGCCCTTTTTGGCCAAGCAAGCAAGCGGGCAATGCAAATCTGCACTACAAAGAAGTATCACTTCCCACCGGTCAAAAGGGACATCCACAAAATGTGTAAAAACCAGAAAGGCAAGACAGGCCCTGGAGAACAGGGAGCCTTGTTATGCTGATGGGCGGGATGTAAGTTGCCAACTGCCTCACTGGAGGAGTGCATTGTGTTCCCTAAAACAAGTAAACAACAGAGCTCCAGAGCCAAGGGCACGTCCAGTCTAGGGAATATACCTTGGGAAAACTGAAAATCCATAAGACAGAGCCACCCCCAAATTGAGGGCTGCACTGCTTACAGGAACCTCAACCTGGGTACACCTGAAATATCCCAGGAAATATAAAAATGGTTCAAAACATTGTGGAACTTACGTACGATGGAATATCCCTCAGCCACGAAATCAATGTCATAAGACCAGTAGCAGCAAAATGAGTGGATTCAGGTACGATGATTCTAAGTGAAAGAAGTCACACAGGAAAAGAAACTTATCATAAGATATCACTTAGGAAGATCCTGTAAACATGGCTACACATGAACTGAGTTTGGCAAGAGAACAGAGTCTCACATTTAGAAAACACTCTTATGCCTGCTTAAGGGGGAAGGAGAGGTGGGGTGATGCATCAAACCCGAGTTTGATATAAGCACAGGTACCGTTCCAAAAACCAACTATGGAATAGACAAGACCTACACCTTCCTCAGTGAAAGGGACTCAAAACCCCATATTTCCCGCAGAGGAATAGATCTGACTAGTAAGAATCTTAAAACCTATGTATTGATATGTCTCCGTAAGGGAATCAAGTGTGTCTAGACTGGCATAAACAGGGCAGCGAGAATCAGCTCAAACCCACTCTAAAAAGGAATTTCAAAAACAGAACAAAGAAACAGGGAAATTCTTTACAATTCCTTCAGGGTCTCTGATGCAACCTGGAATGACCCTATCTACAATGACAGCTGGATGTGGCATAAGGCTGGACACTTGGGACTGAGAGGATTGGTGAGATTGGGTGAGCAAATGCAGACCCTTTAAAGCAATAATGCATGGCACCCATTCCATGGGTCCCAGCTCTCCAGGTGGAAGGGAATATTACTACAGCTATAACGTGTACGGGAAACCTAGAGAATGGACACACTGTGAATACGAAAGGTTTCTAAAACTCAACGAAGAGCCCCTCTCCTGGTGCTCCGGTTTGACTTTCCAACTGCTTTCCTATCAATCTCCCAACTTGGAGAGACAGCCCCTTTAAGCTCCTGGTTCGCACAGGTTGCCAATTTGGCAGAGGATGAAAGGGAAGAGGGAGAACCAATGAGAGAGTAGCTGTTAGGCATTTGGATGGGCACATGTCACTCTAATTTCCCGGCAGGAAGAAGAATGAACCAAAGTCTCAGCCACCCACCGGGAATCAGTAGAGGTACTGAACCAAAAGTTTGGACTTGCGTTCAGCTCACAAAAAACGAGTTGAAAAATGGAGCTCAGGGGCACAGCAATTCACAAACTGGCAGAGTAATCAAGGCCAACTATCGTCCAAAAATCTGTTGAGGGAAGGCAACGAGGCGGACTTGAAAACGAGGCAGAATAGCAGGAAACAGATTTAAAGAAGTACGTTGAAATCGCCTGTAAAGCACAGGAAGAGGGGCACAACTTCGACAATGATGCACTTGGCCAAAAAGGGCGTATGCGTTTTCTCCTGAATATATTCAGGAGAAAACGCATACGCCCTTTTTGGCCAAGCAAGCAAGCGGGCAATGCAAATCTGCACTACAAAGAAGTATCACTTCCCACCGGTCAAAAGGGACATCCACAAAATGTGTAAAAACCAGAAAGGCAAGACAGGCCCTGGAGAACAGGGAGCCTTGTTATGCTGATGGGCGGGATGTAAGTTGCCAACTGCCTCACTGGAGGAGTGCATTGTGTTCCCTAAAACAAGTAAACAACAGAGCTCCAGAGCCAAGGGCACGTCCAGTCTAGGGAATATACCTTGGGAAAACTGAAAATCCATAAGACAGAGCCACCCCCAAATTGAGGGCTGCACTGCTTACAGGAACCTCAACCTGGGTACACCTGAAATATCCCAGGAAATATAAAAATGGTTCCAAACATTGTGGAACTTACGTACGATGGAATATCCCTCAGCCACGAAATCAATGTCATAAGACCAGTAGCAGCAAAATGAGTGGATTCAGGTACGATGATTCTAAGTGAAAGAAGTCACACAGGAAAAGAAACTTATCATAAGATATCACTTAGGAAGATCCTGTAAACATGGCTACACATGAACTGAGTTAGGCAAGAGAACAGAGTCTCACATTTAGAAAACACTCTTATGCCTGCTTAAGGGGGAAGGAGAGGTGGGGTGATGCATCAAACCCGAGTTTGATATAAGCACAGGTACCGTTCCAAAAACCAACTATGGAATAGACAAGACCTACACCTTCCTCAGTGAAAGGGACTCAAAACCCCATATTTCCCGCAGAGGAATAGATCTGACTAGTAAGAATCTTAAAACCTATGTATTGATATGTCTCCGTAAGGGAATCAAGTGTGTCTAGACTGGCATAAACATGGCCGTGAGAATCAGCTCAAACCCACTCTAAAAAGGAATTTCAAAAACAGAACAAAGAAACAGGGAAATTCTTTACAATTCCTTCAGGGTCTCTGATGCAACCTGGAATGACCGTATCTACAATGACAGCTGGATGTGGCATAAGGCTGGACACTTGGGACTGAGAGGATTGGTGAGATTGGGTGCGCAAATGCAGACCCTTTAAAGCAATAATGCATGGCACCCATTCCATGGGTCCCAGCTCTCCAGGTTGAAGGGAATATTACTACAGCTATAACGTGTACGGGAAACCTAGAGAATGGACACACTGTGAATACGACAGGTTTCTAAAACTCAACGAAGAGCCCCTCTCCTGGTGCTCCGGTTTGACTTTCCAACTGCTTTCCTGTCAATCTCCCAACTTGGAGAGACAGCCCCTTTAAGCTCCTGGTTCGCACAGGTTGCCAATTTGGCAGAGGATGAAAGGGAAGAGGGAGAACCAATGAGAGAGTAGCTGTTAGGCATTTGGATGGGCACATGTCACTCTAATTTCCCGGCAGGAAGAAGAATGAACCAAAGTCTCTGCCACCCACCGGGAACCAGTAGAGGTCCTGAACCAAAAGTTTGGACTTGCGTTCAGCTCACAAAAAACGAGTTGAAAAATGGAGCTCAGGGGCACAGCAATTCACAAACTGGCAGAGTAATCAAGGCCAACTATCGTCCAAAAATCTGTTGAGGGAAGGCAACGAGGCGGACTTGAAAGCGAGGCAGAATAGCAGGAAACAGATTTCAAGAGGTACGTTGGAATCGCCTGTAAAGCACAGGAAGAGGGGCACAACTTCGACAATGATGCACTTGGCCAAAAAGGGCGTATGCGTTTTCTCCTGAATATATTCAGGAGAAAACGCATACGCCCTTTTTGGCCAAGCAAGCAAGCGGGCAATGCAAATCTGCACTACAAAGAAGTATCACTTCCCACCGGTCAAAAGGGACATCCACAAAATGTGTAAAAACCAGAAAGGCAAGACAGGCCCTGGAGAACAGGGAGCCTTGTTATGCTGATGGGCGGGATGTAAGTTGCCAACTGCCTCACTGGAGGAGTGCATTGTGTTCCCTAAAACAAGTAAACAACAGAGCTCCAGAGCCAAGGGCACGTCCAGTCTAGGGAATATACCTTGGGAAAACTGAAAATCCATAAGACAGAGCCACCCCCAAATTGAGGGCTGCACTGCTTACAGGAACCTCAACCTGGGTACACCTGAAATATCCCAGGAAATATAAAAATGGTTCAAAACATTGTGGAACTTACGTACGATGGAATATCCCTCAGCCACGAAATCAATGTCATAAGACCAGTAGCAGCAAAATGAGTGGATTCAGGTACGATGATTCTAAGTGAAAGAAGTCACACAGGAAAAGAAACTTATCATAAGATATCACTTAGGAAGATCCTGTAAACATGGCTACACATGAACTGAGTTAGGCAAGAGAACAGAGTCTCACATTTAGAAAACACTCTTATGCCTGCTTAAGGGGGAAGGAGAGGTGGGGTTATGCATCAAACCCGAGTTTGATATAAGCACAGGTACCGTTCCAAAAACCAACTATGGAATAGACAAGACCTACACCTTCCTCAGTGAAAGGGACTCAAAACCCCATATTTCCCGCAGAGGAATAGATCTGACTAGTAAGAATCTTAAAACCTATGTATTGATATGTCTCCGTAAGGGAATCAAGTGTGTCTAGACTGGCATAAACATGGCAGCGAGAATCAGCTCAAACCCACTCTAAAAAGGAATTTCAAAAACAGAACAAAGAAATAGGGAAATTCTTTACAATTCCTTCAGGGTCTCTGATGCAACCTGGAATGACCCTATCTACAATGACAGCTGGATGTGGCATAAGGCTGGACACTTGGGACTGAGAGGATTGGTGAGATTGGGTGAGCAAATGCAGACCCTTTAAAGCAATAATGCATGGCACCCATTCCATGGGTCCCAGCTCTCCAGGTGGAAGGGAATATTACTACAGCTATAACGTGTACGGGAAACCTAGAGAATGGACACACTGTGAATACGAAAGGTTTCTAAAACTCAACGAAGAGCCCCTCTCCTGGTGCTCCGGTTTGACTTTCCAACTGCTTTCCTATCAATCTCCCAACTTGGAGAGAGAGCCCCTTTAAGCTCCTGGTTCGCACAGGTTGCCAGTTTGGCAGAGGATGAAAGGGAAGAGGGAGAACCAATGAGAGAGCAGCTGTTAGGCATTTGGATGGGCACATGTCACTCTAATTTCCCGGCAGGAAGAAGAATGAACCAAAGTCTCAGCCACCCACCGGGAACCAGTAGAGGTCCTGAACCAAAAGTTTGGACTTGCGTTCAGCTCACAAAAAACGAGTTGAAAAATGGAGCTCAGGGGCACAGCAATTCACAAACTGGCCGAGTAATCAAGGCCAACTATCGTCCAAAAATCTGTTGAGGGAAGGCAACAAGGCAGACTTGAAAGCGAGGCAGAATAGCAGGAAACAGATTTCAAGAGGTACGTTGGAATCGCCTGTAAAGCACAGGAAGAGGGGCACAACTTCGACAATGATGCAGTTGGCCAAAAAGGGCGTATGCGTTTTCTCCTGAATATATTCAGGAGAAAACGCATACGCCCTTTTTGGCCAAGCAAGCAAGCGCGCAATGCAAATCTGCACTACAAAGAAGAATCACTTCCCACCGCTCAAAAGGGACATCCACAAAATGTGTAAAAACCAGAAAGGCAAGACAGGCCCTGGAGAACAGGGAGCCTTGTTATGCTGATGGGCGGGATGTAAGTTGCCAACTGCCTCACTGGAGGAGTGCATTGTGTTCCCTAAAACAAGTAAACAACAGAGCTACAGAGCCAAGGGCACTTCCAGTCTAGGGAATATACCTTGGGAAAACTGAAAATCCATAAGACAGAGCCACCCCCAAATTCAGGGCTGCACTGCTTACAAGAACCTCAACCTGGGTACACCTGAAATATCCCAGGAAATATATTGGTAAGGGTGAACTGCTGCCACCTTGTGGCCGTTTCACACAACAGCAGCTTTAATCCCAACGCTAATGGTCAGTTGATATTCAAAATCATTGCAGGCCTGTAAATGACACCTGCCCTGAAAACAAATCCTGGGGTCTCATATCGACCAAAAAATTCAAAGGACGTCCATATTTCAAAACGACCGTTTCAAAAGGCATATTTTACGCACATTAGTGTTCTGCTTCTTTTCCTTTCTTTCCTTTTTTGTTAAAAAAACACGGGAATGGAAAAAGGCATCCCTCAGAATGGGCGAAAATCGTTGCAGACGAATCAATGGACAGAGGTTTAATCTCCAATATATATAAACAGCTCATGCAGCTTAATATTAAAAAAAACAAACAACCCAAAAAAATGGCCAGAAGATCTAAAGAGACGTTTCTTCAAAGGAGAAACAGAGATGGCCAAGACGCACATGAAAAGCTGCTCAACAGCACTAATTATCAGAGAAATGCAAATCAAAACTACAATGAGGTTTCACCTCACACCTGTTAGAATCGGCATCATCAGAAAATCTACAAACAACCAATTCTGGGGAGGGTGTGGACTAAAGGAGCCCTCTTCCACTATTGGTGGGAATGTAAATTGATACAGTCACTATGGAGAACAGTATGGAGTTTCCTTAAAAAAACTAGAAATAGAATTACCATCTGATCCAGCAATCCCACTTCTGGGCATATACCCAGAGAAAACCGTACATCAAAAAGGCACATTCACCACAATGTTCATTGCAGCACTATTTACAATAGCCAGGTAATGGAAGCAACCTAAATGCCCACAGACAGATGAATGGATAAAGATGTGGTACATATATGAAATGGAATATTACTCGGCCATAAAAAGGAAT
Source organism: Mesoplodon mirus (assembly GCF_964341445.2). Classification (NCBI taxonomy): domain Eukaryota; kingdom Metazoa; phylum Chordata; class Mammalia; order Artiodactyla; family Ziphiidae; genus Mesoplodon; species Mesoplodon mirus. The sequence continues at coordinate 1,221,694 of NW_028295722.1, forward strand.
GAAACTGGGTCATTTGTAGAGACATCGATGGATCGAGAGACTGTCATACAGAATGAAGTAAGTCAGAAAGAGGAAAACAAATATTGTATATTAATGCATATATGTGGAGCCTAGAAATGGTACAGATGAACTGGTTTGCAGGGAAGAAATAGAGACACAGAGGTAGAGAACAAACGTATGGACACCAAGTGTGGGAAGCCATGGGGTGGTGGTGGTGGGATGAGTTGGGAGTTTGGGATTGACCTGTGTACATGTATATGCATAAAATACATAACTAATAATAACGTGCTATATAAAAAAAATAAATAAAATTAAATTTCAAAATTTTAAAAAATAAAATTTAAAATAAAACAGAAAAAAGTTCTTCCCGTCACACAGATGTATTTATAGGAATGAATTATTTCCATGCTTATATCTATAAATACATAAAAGAGGAATAAAATCTAACTTGAACCATAAAAGAAAAGAAAACCTGAACCCACGAGTTATACAGAGGAAAACCCTATCAGGGCACTTGCTCCAGTGGTAAACAATTCTGAAATTGGTCAGAGGTGGGGAACCATCTCCCATACAGCCATCAACCCACCCCCTCGCAAGGAGCGTCCTCATTGCAAAGCTGGGGGACCGTGCCGAGGCATCTCTGAGTAAACGTGAGCTGAGCCCCAGGCCAGCTGCTGCTGAACTGTTCCCACCCTTTCCAGGTAAAACACCTGAATATGTACAAGGGCTTGAAAGCCTAGAGGAAGGACCGTGGAGCCACACCAGCGACAGCACGCAGGCCAACTTGGTGCCTGCAGGCCAGCCAGGGTGGTCCTGGCCCCGGGCGCTCTTCCAGAAGCTTTCCATTGCCCTGCCTGAGATACCCCTCCTGTCCCGGACCCCACTGCTTTTTTCCTTCCTCACCTCTGTCCGGAGAGAAATTCCAGCGGAAGGTATGGGTGACACAACCTCTTCTTTACAGGCGGCAGCCTGGCAACTCCTGCAGAAAGGCCAGCAGAACCCCACTCACACCGGGCCACCCACAAAGCTGTGGCCCCTCACTCCCTCCCACCAGCACAGCCCCGAGACTGCTGACGGGGCAGAGAATATGGAGTCAGGCACAGCTTCAGGGGCTATTGCTGCCTGGAGCGCTGTTTATATTGACATCAACGAGGCACACCTGGGGAGGGCGGGCCGGCAGGGTAAGGCTGCCCAGGTCAGCTAATCCACAACCCTCAGGGAATCACATTGTTGAAAATGGACCCCGCTAAGGCAGAAGAGAAGCCAAGGGAAAAAAGGACACAATGCCATTTGCAGCACCGTAGATGAGTCTAGAAGTAATCACGTGACTTGTAGTAAGTCAGAAAGTGAAAGACACATATCATATCATATCACTTATAGGTGTTACCTAAAAATGGATACCAGGGCAGATATTTCCACGGAGAAGGGCAATCACAGATTCATTAAACAAACTTATGGTTCACCAAAGGAAAGGTGGGAGGATTGGTTTCATTACGATATCGGGGTTAACAGACATCTACAAACACAGGTGACATATATAATCACCAAAGACCTACAGAATACCAAGAGAGGACTACTCAACATTCTGTCATAACGTACATGGGAAAAGGATCCCAGGAAGAACAGACATGTGTATATGTGTAAAAGAACCACATCTTCCACACCTACAACAAGCCAAACATTGTAATCAAACTTGCTGTAAGAAAAAATAAAAAATTAAATTAAAAACACGAACAAGAAGTAGTGAGACAAACGTGAGGGGCTTTCTCCTGGCACATTCCATTCTAAACTCCAATCTAGAACACCACTTCCACTGAGGCTCTCTTGCCCTAGTAACCAGATTTGGTAAGGGTGAACTGCTGCCACCTTGTGGCCGTTTCACACAACAGCAGCTTTAATCCCAACGCTAATGGTCAGTTGATATTCAAAATCATTGCAGGCCTGTAAATGACACCTGCCCTGAAAACAAATCCTGGGGTCACATATCGACCAAAATATTCAAAGGACGTCCATATTTCAAAACGACCGTTTCAAAAGGCATATTTTACGCACATTAGTGTTCTGCTTCTTTTCCTTTCTTTCCTTTTTTGTTCAAAAAACACGGGAATGGAAAAAGGCATCCCTCAGAATGGGCGAAAATCGTTGCAGACGAATCAATGGACAGAGGTTTAATCTCCAATATATATAAACAGGTCATGCAGCTTAATATTAAAAAAAACAAACAACCCAAAAAAATGGCCAGAAGATCTAAAGAGACGTTTCTTCAAAGGAGACACAGAGATGGCCAAGACGCACATGAAAAGCTGCTCAACAGCACTAATTATCAGAGAAATGCAAATCAAAACTACAATGAGTTATCACCTCACACCTGTTAGAATCGGCATCATCAGAAAATCTACAAACAACCAATTCTGGGCAGGGTGTGGACAAAAGGAGCCCTCTTCCACTATTGGTGGGAATGTAAATTGATACAGTCACTATGGAGAACAGTATGGAGTTTCCTTAAAAAAACTAGAAATAGAATTACCATCTGATCCAGCAATCCCACTTCTGGGCATATACCCAGAGAAAACCGTACATCAAAAAGGCACATTCACCACAATGTTCATTGCAGCACTATTTACAATAGCCAGGTAATGGAAGCAACCTAAATGCCCACAGACAGATGAATGGATAAAGATGTGGTACATATATGAAATGGAATATGACTCGGCCATAAAAAGGAATGAAACTGGGTCATTTGTAGAGACATCGATGGATCGAGAGACTGTCATACACAATGAAGTAAGTCAGAAAGAGGAAAACAAATATTGTATATTAATGCATATATGTGGAGCCTAGAAATGGTACAGATGAACTGGTTTGCAGGGAAGAAATAGAGACACAGAGGTAGAGAACAAACGTATGGACACCAAGTGTGGGAAGCCATGGGGTGGTGGTGGTGGGATGAGTTGGGAGTTTGGGATTGACCTGTGTACATGTATATGCATAAAATACATAACTAATAATAACGTGCTATATAAAAAAAAATAAATAAAATTAAATTTCAAAATTTTAAAAAATAAAATTTAAAATAAAACAGAAAAATGTTCTTCCCGTCACACAGATATATTTATAGGAATGAATTATTTCCATGCTTATATCTATAAATACATAAAAGAGGAATAAAATCTAACTTGAACCATAAAAGAAAAGAAAACCTGAACCCACGAGTTATACAGAGGAAAACCCTATCAGGGCACTTGCTCCAGTGGTAAACAATTCTGAAATTGGTCAGAGGTGGGGAACCATCTCCCATACAGCCATCAACCCACCCCCCACGCAAGGAGCGTCCTCATTGCAAAGCTGGGGGACCGTGCCGAGGCATCTCTGAGTAAACGTGAGCTGAGCCCCAGGCCAGCTGCTGCTGAACTGTTCCCACCCTTTCCAGGTAAAACACCTGAATATGTACAAGGGCTTGAAAGCCTAGAGGAAGGACCGTGGAGCCACACCAGCGACAGCACGCAGGGCAACTTGGTGCCTGCAGGCCAGCCAGGGTGGTCCTGGCCCCGGGCGCTCTTCCAGAAGCTTTCCATTGCCCTGCCTGAGATACCCCTCCTGTCCCGGCCCCCACTGCTTTTTCCCTTCCTCACCTCTGTCCGGAGAGAAATTCCAGCGGAAGGTATGGGTGACACAACCTCTTCTTTACAGGCGGCAGCCTGGCAACTCCTGCAGAAAGGCCAGCAGAACCCCACTCACACCGGGCCACCCACAAAGCTGTGGCCCCTCACTCCCTCCCACCAGCACAGCCCCGAGACTGCTGACGGGGCAGAGAATATGGAGTCAGGCACAGCTTCAGGGGCTATTGCTGCCTGGAGCGCTGTTTATATTGACCTCAACGAGGCACACCTGGGGAGGGCGGGCCGGCAGGGTAAGGCTGCCCAGGTCAGCTAATCCACAACCCTCAGGGAATCACATTGTTGAAAATGGACCCCGCTAAGGCAGAAGAGAAGCCAAGGGAAAAAAGGACACAATGCCATTTGCAGCACCGTAGATGAGTCTAGAAGTAATCATGTGACTTGTAGTAAGTCAGAAAGTGAAAGACACATATCATATCATATCACTTATAGGTGTTACCTAAAAATGGATACCAGGGCAGATATTTCCACGGAAAAGGGCAATCAAAGATTCATTAAACAAACTTATGGTTCACCAAAGGAAAGGTGTGAGGATTGGTTTCATTACGATATCGGGGTTAACAGACATCTACAAACACAGGTGACATATATAATCACCAAAGACCTACAGAATACCAAGAGAGGACTACTCAACATTCTGTCATAACGTACATGGGAAAAGGATCCCAGGAAGAACAGACATGTGTATATGTGTAAAAGAACCACATCTTCCACACCTACAACAAGCCAAACATTGTAATCAAACTTGCTGTAAGAAAAAATAAAAAATTAAATTAAAAACACGAACAAGAAGTAGTGAGACAAACGTGAGGGGCTTTCTCCTGACACATTCCATTCTAAACTCCAATCTAGAACACCACTTCCACTGAGGCTCTCTTGCCCTAGTAACCAGATTTGGTAAGGGTGAACTGCTGCCACCTTGTGGCCGTTTCACACAACAGCAGCTTTAATCCCAACGCTAATGGTCAGTTGATATTCAAAATCATTGCAGGCCTGTAAATGACACCTGCCCTGAAAACAAATCCTGGGGTCACATATCGACCAAAATATTCAAAGGACGTCCATATTTCAAAACGACCGTTTCAAAAGGCATATTTTACGCACATTAGTGTTCTGCTTCTTTTCCTTTCTTTCCTTTTTTGTTAAAAAAACACGGGAATGGAAAAAGGCATCCCTCAGAATGGGCGAAAATCATTGCAGACGAATGAATGGGCAGAGGTTTAATCTCCAATATATATAAACAGCTCATGCAGCTTAATATTAAAAAAAACAAACAACCCAAAAAAATGGCCAGAAGATCTAAAGAGACGTTTCTTCAAAGGAGACACAGAGATGGCCAAGACGCACATGAAAAGCTGCTCAACAGCACTAATTATCAGAGAAATGCAAATCAAAACTACAATGAGTTATCACCTCACACCTGTTAGAATCGGCATCATCAGAAAATCTACAAACAACCAATTCTGGGGAGGGTGTGGACAAAAGGAGCCCTCTTCCACTATTGGTGGGAATGTAAATTGATACAGTCACTATGGAGAACAGTATGGAGTTTCCTTAAAAAAACTAGAAATAGAATTACCATCTGATCCAGCAATCCCACTTCTGGGCATATACCCAGAGAAAACCGTACATCAAAAAGGCACATTCACCACAATGTTCATTGCAGCACTATTTACAATAGCCAGGTAATGGAAGCAACCTAAATGCCCACAGACAGATGAATGGATAAAGATGTGGTACATATATGAAATGGAATATGACTCGGCCATAAAAAGGAATGAAACTGGGTCATTTGTAGAGACATCGATGGATCGAGAGACTGTCATACAGAATGAAGTAAGTCAGAAAGAGGAAAACAAATATTGTATATTAATGCATATATGTGGAGCCTAGAAATGGTACAGATGAACTGGTTTGCAGGGAAGAAATAGAGACACAGAGGTAGAGAACAAACGTATGGACACCAAGTGTGGGAAGCCATGGGGTGGTGGTGGTGGGATGAGTTGGGAGTTTGGGATTGACCTGTGTACATGTATATGCATAAAATACATAACTAATAATAACGTGCTATATAAAAAAAATAAATAAAATTAAATTTCAAAATTTTAAAAAATAAAATTTAAAATAAAACAGAAAAATGTTCTTCCCGTCACACAGATGTATTTATAGGAATGAATTATTTCCATGCTTATATCTATAAATACATAAAAGAGGAATAAAATCTAACTTGAACCATAAAAGAAAAGAAAACCTGAATCCACGAGTTATACAGAGGAAAACCCTATCAGGGCACTTGCTCCAGTGGTAAACAATTCTGAAATTGGTCAGAGGTGGGGAACCATCTCCCATACAGCCATCAACCCACCCCCCACGCAAGGAGCGTCCTCATTGCAAAGCTGGGGGACCGTGCCGAGGCATCTCTGAGTAAACGTGAGCTGAGCCCCAGGCCAGCTGCTGCTGAACTGTTCCCACCCTTTCCAGGTAAAACACCTGAATATGTACAAGGGCTTGAAAGCCTAGAGGAAGGACCGTGGAGCCACACCAGCGACAGCACGCAGGCCAACTTGGTGCCTGCAGGCCAGCCAGGGTGGTCCTGGCCCCGGGCGCTCTTCCAGAAGCTTTCCATTGCCCTGCCTGAGATACCCCTCCTGTCCCGGCCCCCACTGCTTTTTCCCTTCCTCACCTCTGTCCGGAGAGAAATTCCAGCGGAAGGTATGGGTGACACAACCTCTTCTTTACAGGCGGCAGCCTGGCAACTCCTGCAGAAAGGCCAGCAGAACCCCACTCACACCGGGCCACCAACAAAGGTGTGGCCCCTCACTCCCTCCCACCAGCACAGCCCCGAGACTGCTGACGGGGCAGAGAATATGGAGTCAGGCACAGCTTCAGGGGCTATTGCTGCCTGGAGCGCTGTTTATATTGACCTCAACGAGGCACACCTGGGGAGGGCAGGCCGGCAGGGTAAGGCTGCCCAGGTCAGCTAATCCACAACCCTCAGGGAATCACATTGTTGAAAATGGACCCCGCTAAGGCAGAAGAGAAGCCAAGGGAAAAAAGGACACAATGCCATTTGCAGCACCGTAGATGAGTCTAGAAGTAATCATGTGACTTGTAGTAAGTCAGAAAGTGAAAGACACATATCATATCATATCACTTATAGGTGTTACCTAAAAATGGATACCAGGGCAGATATTTCCACGGAGAAGGGCAATCACAGATTCATTAAACAAACTTATGGTTCACCAAAGGAAAGGTGTGAGGATTGGTTTCATTACGATATCGGGGTTAACAGACATCTACAAACACAGGTGACATATATAATCACCAAAGACCTACAGAATACCAAGAGAGGACTACTCAACATTCTGTCATAACGTACATGGGAAAAGGATCCCAGGAAGAACAGACATGTGTATATGTGTAAAAGAACCACATCTTCCACACCTACAACAAGCCAAACATTGTAATCAAACTTGCTGTAAGAAAAAATAAAAAATTAAATTAAAAACACGAACAAGAAGTAGTGAGACAAACGTGAGGGGCTTTCTCCTGGCACATTCCATTCTAAACTCCAATCTAGAACACCACTTCCACTGAGGCTCTCTTGCCCTAGTAACCAGATTTGGTAAGGGTGAACTGCTGCCACCTTGTGGCCGTTTCACACAACAGCAGCTTTAATCCCAACGCTAATGGTCAGTTGATATTCAAAATCATTGCAGGCCTGTAAATGACACCTGCCCTGAAAACAAATCCTGGGGTCACATATCGACCAAAATATTCAAAGGACGTCCATATTTCAAAACGACCGTTTCAAAGGGCATATTTTACGCACATTAGTGTTCTGCTTCTTTTCCTTTCTTTCCTTTTTTGTTCAAAAAACACGGGAATGGAAAAAGGCATCCCTCAGAATGGGCGAAAATCGTTGCAGACGAATCAATGGACAGAGGTTTAATCTCCAATATATATAAACAGCTCATGCAGCTTAATATTAAAAAAAACAAACAACCCAAAAAAATGGCCAGAAGATCTAAAGAGACGTTTCTTCAAAGGAGACACAGAGATGGCCAAGACGCACATGAAAAGCTGCTCAACAGCACTAATTATCAGAGAAATGCAAATCAAAACTACAATGAGTTATCACCTCACACCTGTTAGAATCGGCATCATCAGAAAATCTACAAACAACCAATTCTGGGGAGGGTGTGGACAAAAGGAGCCCTCTTCCACTATTGGTGGGAATGTAAATTGATACAGTCACTATGGAGAACAGTATGGAGTTTCCTTAAAAAAACTAGAAATAGAATTACCATCTGATCCAGCAATCCCACTTCTGGGCATATACCCAGAGAAAACCGTACATCAAAAAGGCACATTCACCACAATGTTCATTGCAGCACTATTTACAATAGCCAGGTAATGGAAGCAACCTAAATGCCCACAGACAGATGAATGGATAAAGATGTGGTACATACATATATGAAATGGAATATTCCTCGGCCATAAAAAGGAATGAAACTGGGTCATTTGTAGAGACATCGATGGATCGAGAGACTGTCATACAGAATGAAGTAAGTCAGAAAGAGGAAAACAAATATTGTATATTAATGCATATATGTGGAGCCTAGAAATGGTACAGATGAACTGGTTTGCAGGGAAGAAATAGAGACACAGAGGTAGAGAACAAACGTATGGACACCAAGTGTGGGAAGCCATGGGGTGGTGGTGGTGGGATGAGTTGGGAGTTTGGGATTGACCTGTGTACATGTATATGCATAAAATACATAACTAATAATAACGTGCTATATAAAAAAAATAAATAAAATTAAATTTCAAAATTTTAAAAAATAAAATTTAAAATAAAACAGAAAAATGTTCTTCCCGTCACACAGATGTATTTATAGGAATGAATTATTTCCATGCTTATATCTATAAATACATAAAAGAGGAATAAAATCTAACTTGAACCATAAAAGAAAAGAAAACCTGAACCCACGAGTTATACAGAGGAAAACCCTATCAGGGCACTTGCTCCAGTGGTAAACAATTCTGAAATTGGTCAGAGGTGGGGAACCATCTCCCATACAGCCATCAACCCACCCCCCACGCAAGGAGCGTCCTCATTGCAAAGCTGAGGGACCGTGCCGAGGCATCTCTGAGTAAACGTGAGCTGAGCCCCAGGCCAGCTGCTGCTGAACTGTTCCCACCCTTTCCAGGTAAAACACCTGAATATGTACAAGGGCTTGAAAGCCTAGAGGAAGGACCGTGGAGCCACACCAGCGACAGCACGCAGGCCAACTAGGTGCCTGCAGGCCAGCCAGGGTGGTCCTGGCCCCGGGCGCTCTTCCAGAAGCTTTCCATTGCCCTGCCTGAGATACCCCTCCTGTCCCGGCCCCCACTGCTTTTTCCCTTCCTCACCTCTGTCCGGAGAGAAATTCCAGCGGAAGGTATGGGTGACACAACCTCTTCTTTACAGGCGGCAGCCTGGCAACTCCTGCAGAAAGGCCAGCAGAACCCCACTCACACCGGGCCACCCACAAAGCTGTGGCCCCTCACTCCCTCCCACCAGCACAGCCCCGAGACTGCTGACGGGGCAGAGAATATGGAGTCAGGCACAGCTTCAGGGGCTATTGCTGCCTGGAGCGCTGTTTATATTGACCTCAACGAGGCACACCTGGGGAGGGCGGGCCGGCAGGGTAAGGCTGCCCAGGTCAGCTAATCCACAACCCTCAGGGAATCACATTGTTGAAAATGGACCCCGCTAAGGCAGAAGAGAAGCCAAGGGAAAAAAGGACACAATGCCATTTGCAGCACCGTAGATGAGTCTAGAAGTAATCACGTGACTTGTAGTAAGTCAGAAAGTGAAAGACACATATCATATCATATCACTTATAGGTGTTACCTAAAAATGGATACCAGGGCAGATATTTCCACGGAGAAGGGCAATCACAGATTCATTAAACAAACTTATGGTTCACCAAAGGAAAAGTGTGAGGATTGGTTTCATTACGATATCGGGGTTAACAGACATCTACAAACACAGGTGACATATATAATCACCAAAGACCTACAGAATACCAAGAGAGGACTACTCAACATTCTGTCATAACGTACATGGGAAAAGGATCCCAGGAAGAACAGACATGTGTATATGTGTAAAAGAACCACATCTTCCACACCTACAACAAGCCAAACATTGTAATCAAACTTGCTGTAAGAAAAAATAAAAAATTAAATTAAAAACACGAACAAGAAGTAGTGAGACAAACGTGAGGGGCTTTCTCCTGGCACATTCCATTCTAAACTCCAATCTAGAACACCACTTCCACTGAGGCTCTCTTGCCCTAGTAACCAGATTTGGTAAGGGTGAATTGCTGCCACCTTGTGGCCGTTTCACACAACAGCAGCTTTAATCCCAACGCTAATGGTCAGTTGATATTCAAAATCATTGCAGGCCTGTAAATGACACCTGCCCTGAAAACAAATCCTGGGGTCACATATCGACCAAAATATTCAAAGGACGTCCATATTTCAAAACGACCGTTTCAAAGGGCATATTTTACGCACATTAGTGTTCTGCTTCTTTTCCTTTCTTTCCTTTTTTGTTCAAAAAACACGGGAATGGAAAAAGGCATCCCTCAGAATGGGCGAAAATCGTTGCAGACGAATCAATGGACAGAGGTTTAATCTCCAATATATATAAACAGCTCATGCAGCTTAATATTAAAAAAAACAAACAACCCAAAAAAATGGGCAGAAGATCTAAAGAGACGTTTCTTCAAAGGAGACACAGAGATGGCCAAGACGCACATGAAAAGCTGCTCAACAGCACTAATTATCAGAGAAATGCAAATCAAAACTACAATGAGTTATCACCTCACACCTGTTAGAATCGGCATCATCAGAAAATCTACAAACAACCAATTCTGGGGAGGGTGTGGACAAAAGGAGCCCTCTTCCACTATTGGTGGGAATGTAAATTGATACAGTCACTATGGAGAACAGTATGGAGTTTCCTTAAAAAAACTAGAAATAGAATTACCATCTGATCCAGCAATCCCACTTCTGGGCATATACCCAGAGAAAACCGTACATCAAAAAGGCACATTCACCACAATGTTCATTGCAGCACTATTTACAATAGCCAGGTAATGGAAGCAACCTAAATGCCCACAGACAGATGAATGGATAAAGATGTGGTACATACATATATGAAATGGAATATTCCTCGGCCATAAAAAGGAATGAAACTGGGTCATTTGTAGAGACATCGATGTATCGAGAGACTGTCATACAGAATGAAGTAAGTCAGAAAGAGGAAAACAAATATTGTATATTAATGCATATATGTGGAGCCTAGAATTGGTACAGATGAACTGGTTTGCAGGGAAGAAATAGAGACACAGAGGTAGAGAACAAACGTATGGACACCAAGTGTGGGAAGCCATGGGGTGGTGGTGGTGGGATGAGTTGGGAGTTTGGGATTGACCTGTGTACATGTATATGCATAAAATACATAACTAATAATAACGTGCTATATAAAAAAAATAAATAAAATTAAATTTCAAAATTTTAAAAAATAAAATTTAAAATAAAACAGAAAAATGTTCTTCCCGTCACACAGATGTATTTATAGGAATGAATTATTTCCATGCTTATATCTATAAATACATAAAAGAGGAATAAAATCTAACTTGAACCATAAAAGAAAAGAAAACCTGAACCCACGAGTTATACAGAGGAAAACCCTATCAGGGCACTTGCTCCAGTGGTAAACAATTCTGAAATTGGTCAGAGGTGGGGAACCATCTCCCATACAGCCATCAACCCACCCCCCACGCAAGGAGCGTCCTCATTGCAAAGCTGGGGGACCGTGCCGAGGCATCTCTGAGTAAACGTGAGCTGAGCCCCAGGCCAGCTGCTGCTGAACTGTTCCCACCCTTTCCAGGTAAAACACCTGAATATGTACAAGGGCTTGAAAGCCTAGAGGAAGGACCGTGGAGCCACACCAGCGACAGCACGCAGGCCAACTTGGTGCCTGCAGGCCAGCCAGGGTGGTCCTGGCCCCGGGCGCTCTTCCAGAAGCTTTCCATTGCCCTGCCTGAGATACCCCTCCTGTCCCGGCCCCCACTGCTTTTTCCCTTCCTCACCTCTGTCCGGAGAGAAATTCCAGCGGAAGGTATGGGTGACACAACCTCTTCTTTACAGGCGGCAGCCTGGCAACTCCTGCAGAAAGGCCAGCAGAACCCCACTCACACCGGGCCACCCACAAAGCTGTGGCCCCTCACTCCCTCCCACCAGCACAGCCCCGAGACTGCTGACGGGGCAGAGAATATGGAGTCAGGCACAGCTTCAGGGGCTATTGCTGCCTGGAGCGCTGTTTATATTGACCTCAACGAGGCACACCTGGGGAGGGCGGGCCGGCAGGGTAAGGCTGCCCAGGTCAGCTAATCCACAACCCTCAGGGAATCACATTGTTGAAAATGGACCCCGCTAAGGCAGAAGAGAAGCCAAGGGAAAAAAGGACACAATGCCATTTGCAGCACCGTAGATGAGTCTAGAAGTAATCACGTGACTTGTAGTAAGTCAGAAAGTGAAAGACACATATCATATCATATCACTTATAGGTGTTACCTAAAAATGGATACCAGGGCAGATATTTCCACGGAGAAGGGCAATCACAGATTCATTAAACAAACTTATGGTTCACCAAAGGAAAAGTGTGAGGATTGGTTTCATTACGATATCGGGGTTAACAGACATCTACAAACACAGGTGACATATATAATCACCAAAGACCTACAGAATACCAAGAGAGGACTACTCAACATTCTGTCATAACGTACATGGGAAAAGGATCCCAGGAAGAACAGACATGTGTATATGTGTAAAAGAACCACATCTTCCACACCTACAACAAGCCAAACATTGTAATCAAACTTGCTGTAAGAAAAAATAAAAAATTAAATTAAAAACACGAACAAGAAGTAGTGAGACAAACGTGAGGGGCTTTCTCCTGGCACATTCCATTCTAAACTCCAATCTAGAACACCACTTCCACTGAGGCTCTCTTGCCCTAGTAACCAGATTTGGTAAGGGTGAACTGCTGCCACCTTTTGGCCGTTTCACACAACAGCAGCTTTAATCCCAACGCTAATGGTCAGTTGATATTCAAAATCATTGCAGGCCTGTAAATGACACCTGCCCTGAAAACAAATCCTGGGGTCACATATCGACCAAAATATTCAAAGGACGTCCATATTTCAAAACGACCGTTTCAAAGGGCATATTTTACGCACATTAGTGTTCTGCTTCTTTTCCTTTCTTTCCTTTTTTGTTCAAAAAACACGGGAATGGAAAAAGGCATCCCTCAGAATGGGCGAAAATCGTTGCAGACGAATCAATGGACAGAGGTTTAATCTCCAATATATATAAACAGCTCATGCAGCTTAATATTAAAAAAAACAAACAACCCAAAAAAATGGCCAGAAGATCTAAAGAGACGTTTCTTCAAAGGAGACACAGAGATGGCCAAGACGCACATGAAAAGCTGCTCAACAGCACTAATTATCAGAGAAATGCAAATCAAAACTACAATGAGTTATCACCTCACACCTGTTAGAATCGGCATCATCAGAAAATCTACAAACAACCAATTCTGGGGAGGGTGTGGACTAAAGGAGCCCTCTTCCACTATTGGTGGGAATGTAAATTGATACAGTCACTATGGAGAACAGTATGGAGTTTCCTTAAAAAAACTAGAAATAGAATTACCATCTGATCCAGCAATCCCACTTCTGGGCATATACCCAGAGAAAACCGTACATCAAAAAGGCACATTCACCACAATGTTCATTGCAGCACTATTTACAATAGCCAGGTAATGGAAGCAACCTAAATGCCCACAGACAGATGAATGGATAAAGATGTGGTACATATATGAAATGGAATATTACTCGGCCATAAAAAGGAATGAAACTGGGTCATTTGTAGAGGCATCGATGGATCGAGAGACTGTCATACAGAATGAAGTAAGTCAGAAAGAGGAAAACAAATATTGAATATTAATGCATATATGTGGAGCCTAGAAATGGTACAGATGAACTGGTTTGCAGGGAAGAAATAGAGACACAGAGGTAGAGAACAAACGTATGGACACCAAGTGTGGGAAGCCATGGGGTGGTGGTGGTGGGATGAGTTGGGAGTTTGGGATTGACCTGTGTACATGTATATGCATAAAATACATAACTAATAATAACGTGCTATATAAAAAAAATAAATAAAATTAAATTTCAAAATTTTAAAAAATAAAATTTAAAATAAAACAGAAAAAAGTTCTTCCCGTCACACAGATGTATTTATAGGAATGAATTATTTCCATGCTTATATCTATAAATTCATAAAAGAGGAATAAAATCTAACTTGAACCATAAAAGAAAAGAAAACCTGAACCCACGAGTTATACAGAGGAAAACCCTATCAGGGCACTTGCTCCAGTGGTAAACAATTCTGAAATTGGTCAGAGGTGGGGAACCATCTCCCATACAGCCATCAACCCACCCCCCACGCAAGGAGCGTCCTCATTGCAAAGCTGGGGGACCGTGCCGAGGCATCTCTGAGTAAACGTGAGCTGAGCCCCAGGCCAGCTGCTGCTGAACTGTTCCCACCCTTTCCAGGTAAAACACCTGAATATGTACAAGGGCTTGAAAGCCTAGAGGAAGGACCGTGGAGCCACACCAGCGACAGCACGCAGGCCAACTTGGTGCCTGCAGGCCAGCCAGGGTGGTCCTGGCCCCGGGCGCTCTTCCAGAAGCTTTCCATTGCCCTGCCTGAGATACCCCTCCTGTCCCGGCCCCCACTGCTTTTTCCCTTCCTCACCTCTGTCCGGAGAGAAATTCCAGCGGAAGGTATGGGTGACACAACCTCTTCTTTACAGGCGGCAGCCTGGCAACTCCTGCAGAAAGGCCAGCAGAACCCCACTCACACCGGGCCACCCACAAAGCTGTGGCCCCTCACTCCCTCCCACCAGCACAGCCCCGAGACTGCTGACGGGGCAGAGAATATGGAGTCAGGCACAGCTTCAGGGGCTATTGCTGCCTGGAGCGCTGTTTATATTGACCTCAACGAGGCACACCTGGGGAGGGCGGGCCGGCAGGGTAAGGCTGCCCAGGTCAGCTAATCCACAACCCTCAGGGAATCACATTGTTGAAAATGGACCCCGCTAAGGCAGAAGAGAAGCCAAGGGAAAAAAGGACACAATGCCATTTGCAGCACCGTAGATGAGTCTAGAAGTAATCACGTGACTTGTAGTAAGTCAGAAAGTGAAAGACACATATCATATCATATCACTTATAGGTGTTACCTAAAAATGGATACCAGGGCAGATATTTCCACGGAGAAGGGCAATCACAGATTCATTAAACAAACTTATGGTTCACCAAAGGAAAAGTGTGAGGATTGGTTTCATTACGATATCGGGGTTAACAGACATCTACAAACACAGGTGACATATATAATCACCAAAGACCTACAGAATACCAAGAGAGGACTACTCAACATTCTGTCATAACGTACATGGGAAAAGGATCCCAGGAAGAACAGACATGTGTATATGTGTAAAAGAACCACATCTTCCACACCTACAACAAGCCAAACATTGTAATCAAACTTGCTGTAAGAAAAAATAAAAAATTAAATTAAAAACACGAACAAGAAGTAGTGAGACAAACGTGAGGGGCTTTCTCCTGGCACATTCCATTCTAAACTCCAATCTAGAACACCACTTCCACTGAGGCTCTCTTGCCCTAGTAACCAGATTTGGTAAGGGTGAATTGCTGCCACCTTGTGGCCGTTTCACACAACAGCAGCTTTAATCCCAACGCTAATGGTCAGTTGATATTCAAAATCATTGCAGGCCTGTAAATGACACCTGCCCTGAAAACAAATCCTGGGGTCACATATCGACCAAAATATTCAAAGGACGTCCATATTTCAAAACGACCGTTTCAAAGGGCATATTTTACGCACATTAGTGTTCTGCTTCTTTTCCTTTCTTTCCTTTTTTGTTCAAAAAACACGGGAATGGAAAAAGGCATCCCTCAGAATGGGCGAAAATCGTTGCAGACGAATCAATGGACAGAGGTTTAATCTCCAATATATATAAACAGCTCATGCAGCTTAATATTAAAAAAAACAAACAACCCAAAAAAATGGCCAGAAGATCTAAAGAGACGTTTCTTCAAAGGAGACACAGAGATGGCCAAGACGCACATGAAAAGCTGCTCAACAGCACTAATTATCAGAGAAATGCAAATCAAAACTACAATGAGTTATCACCTCACACCTGTTAGAATCGGCATCATCAGAAAATCTACAAACAACCAATTCTGGGGAGGGTGTGGACTAAAGGAGCCCTCTTCCACTATTGGTGGGAATGTAAATTGATACAGTCACTATGGAGAACAGTATGGAGTTTCCTTAAAAAAACTAGAAATAGAATTACCATCTGATCCAGCAATCCCACTTCTGGGCATATACCCAGAGAAAACCGTACATCAAAAAGGCACATTCACCACAATGTTCATTGCAGCACTATTTACAATAGCCAGGTAATGGAAGCAACCTAAATGCCCACAGACAGATGAATGGATAAAGATGTGGTACATACATATATGAAATGGAATATTCCTCGGCCATAAAAAGGAATGAAACTGGGTCATTTGTAGAGACATCGATGTATCGAGAGACTGTCATACAGAATGAAGTAAGTCAGAAAGAGGAAAACAAATATTGTATATTAATGCATATATGTGGAGCCTAGAATTGGTACAGATGAACTGGTTTGCAGGGAAGAAATAGAGACACAGAGGTAGAGAACAAACGTATGGACACCAAGTGTGGGAAGCCATGGGGTGGTGGTGGTGGGATGAGTTGGGAGTTTGGGATTGACCTGTGTACATGTATATGCATAAAATACATAACTAATAATAACGTGCTATATAAAAAAAATAAATAAAATTAAATTTCAAAATTTTAAAAAATAAAATTTAAAATAAAACAGAAAAATGTTCTTCCCGTCACACAGATGTATTTATAGGAATGAATTATTTCCATGCTTATATCTATAAATACATAAAAGAGGAATAAAATCTAACTTGAACCATAAAAGAAAAGAAAACCTGAACCCACGAGTTATACAGAGGAAAACCCTATCAGGGCACTTGCTCCAGTGGTAAACAATTCTGAAATTGGTCAGAGGTGGGGAACCATCTCCCATACAGCCATCAACCCACCCCCCACGCAAGGAGCGTCCTCATTGCAAAGCTGGGGGACCGTGCCGAGGCATCTCTGAGTAAACGTGAGCTGAGCCCCAGGCCAGCTGCTGCTGAACTGTTCCCACCCTTTCCAGGTAAAACACCTGAATATGTACAAGGGCTTGAAAGCCTAGAGGAAGGACCGTGGAGCCACACCAGCGACAGCACGCAGGCCAACTTGGTGCCTGCAGGCCAGCCAGGGTGGTCCTGGCCCCGGGCGCTCTTCCAGAAGCTTTCCATTGCCCTGCCTGAGATACCCCTCCTGTCCCGGCCCCCACTGCTTTTTCCCTTCCTCACCTCTGTCCGGAGAGAAATTCCAGCGGAAGGTATGGGTGACACAACCTCTTCTTTACAGGCGGCAGCCTGGCAACTCCTGCAGAAAGGCCAGCAGAACCCCACTCACACCGGGCCACCCACAAAGCTGTGGCCCCTCACTCCCTCCCACCAGCACAGCCCCGAGACTGCTGACGGGGCAGAGAATATGGAGTCAGGCACAGCTTCAGGGGCTATTGCTGCCTGGAGCGCTGTTTATATTGACCTCAACGAGGCACACCTGGGGAGGGCGGGCCGGCAGGGTAAGGCTGCCCAGGTCAGCTAATCCACAACCCTCAGGGAATCACATTGTTGAAAATGGACCCCGCTAAGGCAGAAGAGAAGCCAAGGGAAAAAAGGACACAATGCCATTTGCAGCACCGTAGATGAGTCTAGAAGTAATCACGTGACTTGTAGTAAGTCAGAAAGTGAAAGACACATATCATATCATATCACTTATAGGTGTTACCTAAAAATGGATACCAGGGCAGATATTTCCACGGAGAAGGGCAATCACAGATTCATTAAACAAACTTATGGTTCACCAAAGGAAAAGTGTGAGGATTGGTTTCATTACGATATCGGGGTTAACAGACATCTACAAACACAGGTGACATATATAATCACCAAAGACCTACAGAATACCAAGAGAGGACTACTCAACATTCTGTCATAACGTACATGGGAAAAGGATCCCAGGAAGAACAGACATGTGTATATGTGTAAAAGAACCACATCTTCCACACCTACAACAAGCCAAACATTGTAATCAAACTTGCTGTAAGAAAAAATAAAAAATTAAATTAAAAACACGAACAAGAAGTAGTGAGACAAACGTGAGGGGCTTTCTCCTGGCACATTCCATTCTAAACTCCAATCTAGAACACCACTTCCACTGAGGCTCTCTTGCCCTAGTAACCAGATTTGGTAAGGGTGAACTGCTGCCACCTTTTGGCCGTTTCACACAACAGCAGCTTTAATCCCAACGCTAATGGTCAGTTGATATTCAAAATCATTGCAGGCCTGTAAATGACACCTGCCCTGAAAACAAATCCTGGGGTCACATATCGACCAAAATATTCAAAGGACGTCCATATTTCAAAACGACCGTTTCAAAGGGCATATTTTACGCACATTAGTGTTCTGCTTCTTTTCCTTTCTTTCCTTTTTTGTTCAAAAAACACGGGAATGGAAAAAGGCATCCCTCAGAATGGGCGAAAATCGTTGCAGACGAATCAATGGACAGAGGTTTAATCTCCAATATATATAAACAGCTCATGCAGCTTAATATTAAAAAAAACAAACAACCCAAAAAAATGGCCAGAAGATCTAAAGAGACGTTTCTTCAAAGGAGACACAGAGATGGCCAAGACGCACATGAAAAGCTGCTCAACAGCACTAATTATCAGAGAAATGCAAATCAAAACTACAATGAGTTATCACCTCACACCTGTTAGAATCGGCATCATCAGAAAATCTACAAACAACCAATTCTGGGGAGGGTGTGGACTAAAGGAGCCCTCTTCCACTATTGGTGGGAATGTAAATTGATACAGTCACTATGGAGAACAGTATGGAGTTTCCTTAAAAAAACTAGAAATAGAATTACCATCTGATCCAGCAATCCCACTTCTGGGCATATACCCAGAGAAAACCGTACATCAAAAAGGCACATTCACCACAATGTTCATTGCAGCACTATTTACAATAGCCAGGTAATGGAAGCAACCTAAATGCCCACAGACAGATGAATGGATAAAGATGTGGTACATATATGAAATGGAATATTACTCGGCCATAAAAAGGAATGAAACTGGGTCATTTGTAGAGGCATCGATGGATCGAGAGACTGTCATACAGAATGAAGTAAGTCAGAAAGAGGAAAACAAATATTGAATATTAATGCATATATGTGGAGCCTAGAAATGGTACAGATGAACTGGTTTGCAGGGAAGAAATAGAGACACAGAGGTAGAGAACAAACGTATGGACACCAAGTGTGGGAAGCCATGGGGTGGTGGTGGTGGGATGAGTTGGGAGTTTGGGATTGACCTGTGTACATGTATATGCATAAAATACATAACTAATAATAACGTGCTATATAAAAAAAATAAATAAAATTAAATTTCAAAATTTTAAAAAATAAAATTTAAAATAAAACAGAAAAAAGTTCTTCCCGTCACACAGATGTATTTATAGGAATGAATTATTTCCATGCTTATATCTATAAATTCATAAAAGAGGAATAAAATCTAACTTGAACCATAAAAGAAAAGAAAACCTGAACCCACGAGTTATACAGAGGAAAACCCTATCAGGGCACTTGCTCCAGTGGTAAACAATTCTGAAATTGGTCAGAGGTGGGGAACCATCTCCCATACAGCCATCAACCCACCCCCCACGCAAGGAGCGTCCTCATTGCAAAGCTGGGGGACCGTGCCGAGGCATCTCTGAGTAAACGTGAGCTGAGCCCCAGGCCAGCTGCTGCTGAACTGTTCCCACCCTTTCCAGGTAAAACACCTGAATATGTACAAGGGCTTGAAAGCCTAGAGGAAGGACCGTGGAGCCACACCAGCGACAGCACGCAGGCCAACTTGGTGCCTGCAGGCCAGCCAGGGTGGTCCTGGCCCCGGGCGCTCTTCCAGAAGCTTTCCATTGCCCTGCCTGAGATACCCCTCCTGTCCCGGCCCCCACTGCTTTTTCCCTTCCTCACCTCTGTCCGGAGAGAAATTCCAGCGGAAGGTATGGGTGACACAACCTCTTCTTTACAGGCGGCAGCCTGGCAACTCCTGCAGAAAGGCCAGCAGAACCCCACTCACACCGGGCCACCCACAAAGCTGTGGCCCCTCACTCCCTCCCACCAGCACAGCCCCGAGACTGCTGACGGGGCAGAGAATATGGAGTCAGGCACAGCTTCAGGGGCTATTGCTGCCTGGAGCGCTGTTTATATTGACCTCAACGAGGCACACCTGGGGAGGGCGGGCCGGCAGGGTAAGGCTGCCCAGGTCAGCTAATCCACAACCCTCAGGGAATCACATTGTTGAAAATGGACCCCGCTAAGGCAGAAGAGAAGCCAAGGGAAAAAAGGACACAATGCCATTTGCAGCACCGTAGATGAGTCTAGAAGTAATCACGTGACTTGTAGTAAGTCAGAAAGTGAAAGACACATATCATATCATATCACTTATAGGTGTTACCTAAAAATGGATACCAGGGCAGATATTTCCACGGAGAAGGGCAATCACAGATTCATTAAACAAACTTATGGTTCACCAAAGGAAAAGTGTGAGGATTGGTTTCATTACGATATCGGGGTTAACAGACATCTACAAACACAGGTGACATATATAATCACCAAAGACCTACAGAATACCAAGAGAGGACTACTCAACATTCTGTCATAACGTACATGGGAAAAGGATCCCAGGAAGAACAGACATGTGTATATGTGTAAAAGAACCACATCTTCCACACCTACAACAAGCCAAACATTGTAATCAAACTTGCTGTAAGAAAAAATAAAAAATTAAATTAAAAACACGAACAAGAAGTAGTGAGACAAACGTGAGGGGCTTTCTCCTGGCACATTCCATTCTAAACTCCAATCTAGAACACCACTTCCACTGAGGCTCTCTTGCCCTAGTAACCAGATTTGGTAAGGGTGAACTGCTGCCACCTTTTGGCCGTTTCACACAACAGCAGCTTTAATCCCAACGCTAATGGTCAGTTGATATTCAAAATCATTGCAGGCCTGTAAATGACACCTGCCCTGAAAACAAATCCTGGGGTCACATATCGACCAAAATATTCAAAGGACGTCCATATTTCAAAACGACCGTTTCAAAGGGCATATTTTACGCACATTAGTGTTCTGCTTCTTTTCCTTTCTTTCCTTTTTTGTTCAAAAAACACGGGAATGGAAAAAGGCATCCCTCAGAATGGGCGAAAATCGTTGCAGACGAATCAATGGACAGAGGTTTAATCTCCAATATATATAAACAGCTCATGCAGCTTAATATTAAAAAAAACAAACAACCCAAAAAAATGGCCAGAAGATCTAAAGAGACGTTTCTTCAAAGGAGACACAGAGATGGCCAAGACGCACATGAAAAGCTGCTCAACAGCACTAATTATCAGAGAAATGCAAATCAAAACTACAATGAGTTATCACCTCACACCTGTTAGAATCGGCATCATCAGAAAATCTACAAACAACCAATTCTGGGGAGGGTGTGGACTAAAGGAGCCCTCTTCCACTATTGGTGGGAATGTAAATTGATACAGTCACTATGGAGAACAGTATGGAGTTTCCTTAAAAAAACTAGAAATAGAATTACCATCTGATCCAGCAATCCCACTTCTGGGCATATACCCAGAGAAAACCGTACATCAAAAAGGCACATTCACCACAATGTTCATTGCAGCACTATTTACAATAGCCAGGTAATGGAAGCAACCTAAATGCCCACAGACAGATGAATGGATAAAGATGTGGTACATACATATATGAAATGGAATATTACTCGGCCATAAAAAGGAATGAAACTGGGTCATTTGTAGAGGCATCGATGGATCGAGAGACTGTCATACAGAATGAAGTAAGTCAGAAAGAGGAAAACAAATATTGAATATTAATGCATATATGTGGAGCCTAGAAATGGTACAGATGAACTGGTTTGCAGGGAAGAAATAGAGACACAGAGGTAGAGAACAAACGTATGGACACCAAGTGTGGGAAGCCATGGGGTGGTGGTGGTGGGATGAGTTGGGAGTTTGGGATTGACCTGTGTACATGTATATGCATAAAATACATAACTAATAATAACGTGCTATATAAAAAAAATAAATAAAATTAAATTTCAAAATTTTAAAAAATAAAATTTAAAATAAAACAGAAAAAAGTTCTTCCCGTCACACAGATGTATTTATAGGAATGAATTATTTCCATGCTTATATCTATAAATTCATAAAAGAGGAATAAAATCTAACTTGAACCATAAAAGAAAAGAAAACCTGAACCCACGAGTTATACAGAGGAAAACCCTATCAGGGCACTTGCTCCAGTGGTAAACAATTCTGAAATTGGTCAGAGGTGGGGAACCATCTCCCATACAGCCATCAACCCACCCCCCACGCAAGGAGCGTCCTCATTGCAAAGCTGGGGGACCGTGCCGAGGCATCTCTGAGTAAACGTGAGCTGAGCCCCAGGCCAGCTGCTGCTGAACTGTTCCCACCCTTTCCAGGTAAAACACCTGAATATGTACAAGGGCTTGAAAGCCTAGAGGAAGGACCGTGGAGCCACACCAGCGACAGCACGCAGGCCAACTTGGTGCCTGCAGGCCAGCCAGGGTGGTCCTGGCCCCGGGCGCTCTTCCAGAAGCTTTCCATTGCCCTGCCTGAGATACCCCTCCTGTCCCGGCCCCCACTGCTTTTTCCCTTCCTCACCTCTGTCCGGAGAGAAATTCCAGCGGAAGGTATGGGTGACACAACCTCTTCTTTACAGGCGGCAGCCTGGCAACTCCTGCAGAAAGGCCAGCAGAACCCCACTCACACCGGGCCACCCACAAAGCTGTGGCCCCTCACTCCCTCCCACCAGCACAGCCCCGAGACTGCTGACGGGGCAGAGAATATGGAGTCAGGCACAGCTTCAGGGGCTATTGCTGCCTGGAGCGCTGTTTATATTGACCTCAACGAGGCACACCTGGGGAGGGCAGGCCGGCAGGGTAAGGCTGCCCAGGTCAGCTAATCCACAACCCTCAGGGAATCACATTGTTGAAAATGGACCCCGCTAAGGCAGAAGAGAAGCCAAGGGAAAAAAGGACACAATGCCATTTGCAGCACCGTAGATGAGTCTAGAAGTAATCACGTGACTTGTAGTAAGTCAGAAAGTGAAAGACACATATCATATCATATCACTTATAGGTGTTACCTAAAAATGGATACCAGGGCAGATATTTCCACGGAGAAGGGCAATCACAGATTCATTAAACAAACTTATGGTTCACCAAAGGAAAGGTGTGAGGATTGGTTTCATTACGATATCGGGGTTAACAGACATCTACAAACACAGGTGACATATATAATCACCAAAGACCTACAGAATACCAAGAGAGGACTACTCAACATTCTGTCATAACGTACATGGGAAAAGGATCCCAGGAAGAACAGACATGTGTATATGTGTAAAAGAACCACATCTTCCACACCTACAACAAGCCAAACATTGTAATCAAACTTGCTGTAAGAAAAAATAAAAAATTAAATTAAAAACACGAACAAGAAGTAGTGAGACAAACGTGAGGGGCTTTCTCCTGGCACATTCCATTCTAAACTCCAATCTAGAACACCACTTCCACTGAGGCTCTCTTGCCCTAGTAACCAGATTTGGTAAGGGTGAACTGCTGCCACCTTGTGGCCGTTTCACACAACAGCAGCTTTAATCCCAACGCTAATGGTCAGTTGATATTCAAAATCATTGCAGGCCTGTAAATGACACCTGCCCTGAAAACAAATCCTGGGGTCACATATCGACCAAAATATTCAAAGGACGTCCATATTTCAAAACGACCGTTTCAAAAGGCATATTTTACGCACATTAGTGTTCTGCTTCTTTTCCTTTCTTTCCTTTTTTGTTAAAAAAACACGGGAATGGAAAAAGGCATCCCTCAGAATGGGCGAAAATCGTTGCAGACGAATCAATGGACAGAGGTTTAATCTCCAATATATATAAACAGGTCATGCAGCTTAATATTAAAAAAAACAAACAACCCAAAAAAATGGCCAGAAGATCTAAAGAGACGTTTCTTCAAAGGAGACACAGAGATGGCCAAGACGCACATGAAAAGCTGCTCAACAGCACTAATTATCAGAGAAATGCAAATCAAAACTACAATGAGTTATCACCTCACACCTGTTAGAATCGGCATCATCAGAAAATCTACAAACAACCAATTCTGGGGAGGGTGTGGACAAAAGGAGCCCTCTTCCACTATTGGTGGGAATGTAAATTGATACAGTCACTATGGAGAACAGTATGGAGTTTCCTTAAAAAAACTAGAAATAGAATTACCATCTGATCCAGCAATCCCACTTCTGGGCATATACCCAGAGAAAACCGTACATCAAAAAGGCACATTCACCACAATGTTCATTGCAGCACTATTTACAATAGCCAGGTAATGGAAGCAACCTAAATGCCCACAGACAGATGAATGGATAAAGATGTGGTACATATATGAAATGGAATATTACTCGGCCATAAAAAGGAATGAAACTGGGTCATTTGTAGAGACATCGATGGATCGAGAGACTGTCATACAGAATGAAGTAAGTCAGAAAGAGGAAAACAAATATTGAATATTAATGCATATATGTGGAGCCTAGAAATGGTACAGATGAACTGGTTTGCAGGGAAGAAATAGAGACACAGAGGTAGAGAACAAACGTATGGACACCAAGTGTGGGAAGCCATGGGGTGGTGGTGGTGGGATGAGTTGGGAGTTTGGGATTGACCTGTGTACATGTATATGCATAAAATACATAACTAATAATAACGTGCTATATAAAAAAAATAAATAAAATTAAATTTCAAAATTTTAAAAAATAAAATTTAAAATAAAACAGAAAAAAGTTCTTCCCGTCACACAGATGTATTTATAGGAATGAATTATTTCCATGCTTATATCTATAAATTCATAAAAGAGGAATAAAATCTAACTTGAACCATAAAAGAAAAGAAAACCTGAACCCACGAGTTATACAGAGGAAAACCCTATCAGGGCACTTGCTCCAGTGGTAAACAATTCTGAAATTGGTCAGAGGTGGGGAACCATCTCCCATACAGCCATCAACCCACCCCCCACGCAAGGAGCGTCCTCATTGCAAAGCTGGGGGACCGTGCCGAGGCATCTCTGAGTAAACGTGAGCTGAGCCCCAGGCCAGCTGCTGCTGAACTGTTCCCACCCTTTCCAGGTAAAACACCTGAATATGTACAAGGGCTTGAAAGCCTAGAGGAAGGACCGTGGAGCCACACCAGCGACAGCACGCAGGCCAACTTGGTGCCTGCAGGCCAGCCAGGGTGGTCCTGGCCCCGGGCGCTCTTCCAGAAGCTTTCCATTGCCCTGCCTGAGATACCCCTCCTGTCCCGGCCCCCACTGCTTTTTCCCTTCCTCACCTCTGTCCGGAGAGAAATTCCAGCGGAAGGTATGGGTGACACAACCTCTTCTTTACAGGCGGCAGCCTGGCAACTCCTGCAGAAAGGCCAGCAGAACCCCACTCACACCGGGCCACCCACAAAGCTGTGGCCCCTCACTCCCTCCCACCAGCACAGCCCCGAGACTGCTGACGGGGCAGAGAATATGGAGTCAGGCACAGCTTCAGGGGCTATTGCTGCCTGGAGCGCTGTTTATATTGACCTCAACGAGGCACACCTGGGGAGGGCGGGCCGGCAGGGTAAGGCTGCCCAGGTCAGCTAATCCACAACCCTCAGGGAATCACATTGTTGAAAATGGACCCCGCTAAGGCAGAAGAGAAGCCAAGGGAAAAAAGGACACAATGCCATTTGCAGCACCGTAGATGAGTCTAGAAGTAATCACGTGACTTGTAGTAAGTCAGAAAGTGAAAGACACATATCATATCATATCACTTATAGGTGTTACCTAAAAATGGATACCAGGGCAGATATTTCCACGGAGAAGGGCAATCACAGATTCATTAAACAAACTTATGGTTCACCAAAGGAAAGGTGTGAGGATTGGTTTCATTACGATATCGGGGTTAACAGACATCTACAAACACAGGTGACATATATAATCACCAAAGACCTACAGAATACCAAGAGAGGACTACTCAACATTCTGTCATAACGTACATGGGAAAAGGATCCCAGGAAGAACAGACATGTGTATATGTGTAAAAGAACCACATCTTCCACACCTACAACAAGCCAAACATTGTAATCAAACTTGCTGTAAGAAAAAATAAAAAATTAAATTAAAAACACGAACAAGAAGTAGTGAGACAAACGTGAGGGGCTTTCTCCTGGCACATTCCATTCTAAACTCCAATCTAGAACACCACTTCCACTGAGGCTCTCTTGCCCTAGTAACCAGATTTGGTAAGGGTGAACTGCTGCCACCTTTTGGCCGTTTCACACAACAGCAGCTTTAATCCCAACGCTAATGGTCAGTTGATATTCAAAATCATTGCAGGCCTGTAAATGACACCTGCCCTGAAAACAAATCCTGGGGTCACATATCGACCAAAATATTCAAAGGACGTCCATATTTCAAAACGACCGTTTCAAAGGGCATATTTTACGCACATTAGTGTTCTGCTTCTTTTCCTTTCTTTCCTTTTTTGTTCAAAAAACACGGGAATGGAAAAAGGCATCCCTCAGAATGGGCGAAAATCGTTGCAGACGAATCAATGGACAGAGGTTTAATCTCCAATATATATAAACAGCTCATGCAGCTTAATATTAAAAAAAACAAACAACCCAAAAAAATGGCCAGAAGATCTAAAGAGACGTTTCTTCAAAGGAGACACAGAGATGGCCAAGACGCACATGAAAAGCTGCTCAACAGCACTAATTATCAGAGAAATGCAAATCAAAACTACAATGAGTTATCACCTCACACCTGTTAGAATCGGCATCATCAGAAAATCTACAAACAACCAATTCTGGGGAGGGTGTGGACTAAAGGAGCCCTCTTCCACTATTGGTGGGAATGTAAATTGATACAGTCACTATGGAGAACAGTATGGAGTTTCCTTAAAAAAACTAGAAATAGAATTACCATCTGATCCAGCAATCCCACTTCTGGGCATATACCCAGAGAAAACCGTACATCAAAAAGGCACATTCACCACAATGTTCATTGCAGCACTATTTACAATAGCCAGGTAATGGAAGCAACCTAAATGCCCACAGACAGATGAATGGATAAAGATGTGGTACATATATGAAATGGAATATTACTCGGCCATAAAAAGGAATGAAACTGGGTCATTTGTAGAGACATCGATGGATCGAGAGACTGTCATACAGAATGAAGTAAGTCAGAAAGAGGAAAACAAATATTGTATATTAATGCATATATGTGGAGCCTAGAAATGGTACAGATGAACTGGTTTGCAGGGAAGAAATAGAGACACAGAGGTAGAGAACAAACGTATGGACACCAAGTGTGGGAAGCCATGGGGTGGTGGTGGTGGGATGAGTTGGGAGTTTGGGATTGACCTGTGTACATGTATATGCATAAAATACATAACTAATAATAACGTGCTATATAAAAAAAAATAAATAAAATTAAATTTCAAAATTTTAAAAAATAAAATTTAAAATAAAACAGAAAAATGTTCTTCCCGTCACACAGATATATTTATAGGAATGAATTATTTCCATGCTTATATCTATAAATACATAAAAGAGGAATAAAATCTAACTTGAACCATAAAAGAAAAGAAAACCTGAACCCACGAGTTATACAGAGGAAAACCCTATCAGGGCACTTGCTCCAGTGGTAAACAATTCTGAAATTGGTCAGAGGTGGGGA
Organism: Mesoplodon mirus; assembly: GCF_964341445.2. Taxonomy (NCBI): domain Eukaryota; kingdom Metazoa; phylum Chordata; class Mammalia; order Artiodactyla; family Ziphiidae; genus Mesoplodon; species Mesoplodon mirus. Next base: position 1,249,549 of record NW_028295722.1, read on the forward strand.
ACCATCTCCCATACAGCCATCAACCCACCCCCCACGCAAGGAGCGTCCTCATTGCAAAGCTGGGGGACCGTGCCGAGGCATCTCTGAGTAAACGTGAGCTGAGCCCCAGGCCAGCTGCTGCTGAACTGTTCCCACCCTTTCCAGGTAAAACACCTGAATATGTACAAGGGCTTGAAAGCCTAGAGGAAGGACCGTGGAGCCACACCAGCGACAGCACGCAGGCCAACTTGGTGCCTGCAGGCCAGCCAGGGTGGTCCTGGCCCCGGGCGCTCTTCCAGAAGCTTTCCATTGCCCTGCCTGAGATACCCCTCCTGTCCCGGCCCCCACTGCTTTTTCCCTTCCTCACCTCTGTCCGGAGAGAAATTCCAGCGGAAGGTATGGGTGACACAACCTCTTCTTTACAGGCGGCAGCCTGGCAACTCCTGCAGAAAGGCCAGCAGAACCCCACTCACACCGGGCCACCCACAAAGCTGTGGCCCCTCACTCCCTCCCACCAGCACAGCCCCGAGACTGCTGACGGGGCAGAGAATATGGAGTCAGGCACAGCTTCAGGGGCTATTGCTGCCTGGAGCGCTGTTTATATTGACCTCAACGAGGCACACCTGGGGAGGGCGGGCCGGCAGGGTAAGGCTGCCCAGGTCAGCTAATCCACAACCCTCAGGGAATCACATTGTTGAAAATGGACCCCGCTAAGGCAGAAGAGAAGCCAAGGGAAAAAAGGACACAATGCCATTTGCAGCACCGTAGATGAGTCTAGAAGTAATCATGTGACTTGTAGTAAGTCAGAAAGTGAAAGACACATATCATATCATATCACTTATAGGTGTTACCTAAAAATGGATACCAGGGCAGATATTTCCACGGAAAAGGGCAATCAAAGATTCATTAAACAAACTTATGGTTCACCAAAGGAAAGGTGTGAGGATTGGTTTCATTACGATATCGGGGTTAACAGACATCTACAAACACAGGTGACATATATAATCACCAAAGACCTACAGAATACCAACAGAGGACTACTCAACATTCTGTCATAACGTACATGGGAAAAGGATCCCAGGAAGAACAGACATGTGTATATGTGTAAAAGAACCACATCTTCCACACCTACAACAAGCCAAACATTGTAATCAAACTTGCTGTAAGAAAAAATAAAAAATTAAATTAAAAACACGAACAAGAAGTAGTGAGACAAACGTGAGGGGCTTTCTCCTGACACATTCCATTCTAAACTCCAATCTAGAACACCACTTCCACTGAGGCTCTCTTGCCCTAGTAACCAGATTTGGTAAGGGTGAACTGCTGCCACCTTGTGGCCGTTTCACACAACAGCAGCTTTAATCCCAACGCTAATGGTCAGTTGATATTCAAAATCATTGCAGGCCTGTAAATGACACCTGCCCTGAAAACAAATCCTGGGGTCACATATCGACCAAAATATTCAAAGGACGTCCATATTTCAAAACGACCGTTTCAAAAGGCATATTTTACACACATTAGTGTTCTGCTTCTTTTCCTTTCTTTCCTTTTTTGTTAAAAAAACACGGGAATGGAAAAAGGCATCCCTCAGAATGGGCGAAAATCATTGCAGACGAATGAATGGGCAGAGGTTTAATCTCCAATATATATAAACAGCTCATGCAGCTTAATATTAAAAAAAACAAACAACCCAAAAAAATGGCCAGAAGATCTAAAGAGACGTTTCTTCAAAGGAGACACAGAGATGGCCAAGACGCACATGAAAAGCTGCTCAACAGCACTAATTATCAGAGAAATGCAAATCAAAACTACAATGAGTTATCACCTCACACCTGTTAGAATCGGCATCATCAGAAAATCTACAAACAACCAATTCTGGGGAGGGTGTGGACAAAAGGAGCCCTCTTCCACTATTGGTGGGAATGTAAATTGATACAGTCACTATGGAGAACAGTATGGAGTTTCCTTAAAAAAACTAGAAATAGAATTACCATCTGATCCAGCAATCCCACTTCTGGGCATATACCCAGAGAAAACCGTACATCAAAAAGGCACATTCACCACAATGTTCATTGCAGCACTATTTACAATAGCCAGGTAATGGAAGCAACCTAAATGCCCACAGACAGATGAATGGATAAAGATGTGGTACATATATGAAATGGAATATGACTCGGCCATAAAAAGGAATGAAACTGGGTCATTTGTAGAGACATCGATGGATCGAGAGACTGTCATACAGAATGAAGTAAGTCAGAAAGAGGAAAACAAATATTGTATATTAATGCATATATGTGGAGCCTAGAAATGGTACAGATGAACTGGTTTGCAGGGAAGAAATAGAGACACAGAGGTAGAGAACAAACGTATGGACACCAAGTGTGGGAAGCCATGGGGTGGTGGTGGTGGGATGAGTTGGGAGTTTGGGATTGACCTGTGTACATGTATATGCATAAAATACATAACTAATAATAACGTGCTATATAAAAAAAATAAATAAAATTAAATTTCAAAATTTTAAAAAATAAAATTTAAAATAAAACAGAAAAATGTTCTTCCCGTCACACAGATGTATTTATAGGAATGAATTATTTCCATGCTTATATCTATAAATACATAAAAGAGGAATAAAATCTAACTTGAACCATAAAAGAAAAGAAAACCTGAACCCACGAGTTATACAGAGGAAAACCCTATCAGGGCACTTGCTCCAGTGGTAAACAATTCTGAAATTGGTCAGAGGTGGGGAACCATCTCCCATACAGCCATCAACCCACCCCCCACGCAAGGAGCGTCCTCATTGCAAAGCTGGGGGACCGTGCCGAGGCATCTCTGAGTAAACGTGAGCTGAGCCCCAGGCCAGCTGCTGCTGAACTGTTCCCACCCTTTCCAGGTAAAACACCTGAATATGTACAAGGGCTTGAAAGCCTAGAGGAAGGACCGTGGAGCCACACCAGCGACAGCACGCAGGCCAACTTGGTGCCTGCAGGCCAGCCAGGGTGGTCCTGGCCCCGGGCGCTCTTCCAGAAGCTTTCCATTGCCCTGCCTGAGATACCCCTCCTGTCCCGGCCCCCACTGCTTTTTCCCTTCCTCACCTCTGTCCGGAGAGAAATTCCAGCGGAAGGTATGGGTGACACAACCTCTTCTTTACAGGCGGCAGCCTGGCAACTCCTGCAGAAAGGCCAGCAGAACCCCACTCACACCGGGCCACCCACAAAGCTGTGGCCCCTCACTCCCTCCCACCAGCACAGCCCCGAGACTGCTGACGGGGCAGAGAATATGGAGTCAGGCACAGCTTCAGGGGCTATTGCTGCCTGGAGCGCTGTTTATATTGACCTCAACGAGGCACACCTGGGGAGGGCGGGCCGGCAGGGTAAGGCTGCCCAGGTCAGCTAATCCACAACCCTCAGGGAATCACATTGTTGAAAATGGACCCCGCTAAGGCAGAAGAGAAGCCAAGGGAAAAAAGGACACAATGCCATTTGCAGCACCGTAGATGAGTCTAGAAGTAATCATGTGACTTGTAGTAAGTCAGAAAGTGAAAGACACATATCATATCATATCACTTATAGGTGTTACCTAAAAATGGATACCAGGGCAGATATTTCCACGGAGAAGGGCAATCACAGATTCATTAAACAAACTTATGGTTCACCAAAGGAAAGGTGTGAGGATTGGTTTCATTACGATATCGGGGTTAACAGACATCTACAAACACAGGTGACATATATAATCACCAAAGACCTACAGAATACCAAGAGAGGACTACTCAACATTCTGTCATAACGTACATGGGAAAAGGATCCCAGGAAGAACAGACATGTGTATATGTGTAAAAGAACCACATCTTCCACACCTACAACAAGCCAAACATTGTAATCAAACTTGCTGTAAGAAAAAATAAAAAATTAAATTAAAAACACGAACAAGAAGTAGTGAGACAAACGTGAGGGGCTTTCTCCTGGCACATTCCATTCTAAACTCCAATCTAGAACACCACTTCCACTGAGGCTCTCTTGCCCTAGTAACCAGATTTGGTAAGGGTGAACTGCTGCCACCTTGTGGCCGTTTCACACAACAGCAGCTTTAATCCCAACGCTAATGGTCAGTTGATATTCAAAATCATTGCAGGCCTGTAAATGACACCTGCCCTGAAAACAAATCCTGGGGTCACATATCGACCAAAATATTCAAAGGACGTCCATATTTCAAAACGACCGTTTCAAAAGGCATATTTTACGCACATTAGTGTTCTGCTTCTTTTCCTTTCTTTCCTTTTTTGTTCAAAAAACACGGGAATGGAAAAAGGCATCCCTCAGAATGGGCGAAAATCGTTGCAGACGAATCAATGGACAGAGGTTTAATCTCCAATATATATAAACAGCTCATGCAGCTTAATATTAAAAAAAACAAACAACCCAAAAAAATGGCCAGAAGATCTAAAGAGACGTTTCTTCAAAGGAGACACAGAGATGGCCAAGACGCACATGAAAAGCTGCTCAACAGCACTAATTATCAGAGAAATGCAAATCAAAACTACAATGAGTTATCACCTCACACCTGTTAGAATCGGCATCATCAGAAAATCTACAAACAACCAATTCTGGGGAGGGTGTGGACAAAAGGAGCCCTCTTCCACTATTGGTGGGAATGTAAATTGATACAGTCACTATGGAGAACAGTATGGAGTTTCCTTAAAAAAACTAGAAATAGAATTACCATCTGATCCAGCAATCCCACTTCTGGGCATATACCCAGAGAAAACCGTACATCAAAAAGGCACATTCACCACAATGTTCATTGCAGCACTATTTACAATAGCCAGGTAATGGAAGCAACCTAAATGCCCACAGACAGATGAATGGATAAAGATGTGGTACATACATATATGAAATGGAATATTCCTCGGCCATAAAAAGGAATGAAACTGGGTCATTTGTAGAGACATCGATGGATCGAGAGACTGTCATACAGAATGAAGTAAGTCAGAAAGAGGAAAACAAATATTGTATATTAATGCATATATGTGGAGCCTAGAATTGGTACAGATGAACTGGTTTGCAGGGAAGAAATAGAGACACAGAGGTAGAGAACAAACGTATGGACACCAAGTGTGGGAAGCCATGGGGTGGTGGTGGTGGGATGAGTTGGGAGTTTGGGATTGACCTGTGTACATGTATATGCATAAAATACATAACTAATAATAACGTGCTATATAAAAAAAATAAATAAAATTAAATTTCAAAATTTTAAAAAATAAAATTTAAAATAAAACAGAAAAATGTTCTTCCCGTCACACAGATGTATTTATAGGAATGAATTATTTCCATGCTTATATCTATAAATACATAAAAGAGGAATAAAATCTAACTTGAACCATAAAAGAAAAGAAAACCTGAACCCACGAGTTATACAGAGGAAAACCCTATCAGGGCACTTGCTCCAGTGGTAAACAATTCTGAAATTGGTCAGAGGTGGGGAACCATCTCCCATACAGCCATCAACCCACCCCCCACGCAAGGAGCGTCCTCATTGCAAAGCTGAGGGACCGTGCCGAGGCATCTCTGAGTAAACGTGAGCTGAGCCCCAGGCCAGCTGCTGCTGAACTGTTCCCACCCTTTCCAGGTAAAACACCTGAATATGTACAAGGGCTTGAAAGCCTAGAGGAAGGACCGTGGAGCCACACCAGCGACAGCACGCAGGCCAACTAGGTGCCTGCAGGCCAGCCAGGGTGGTCCTGGCCCCGGGCGCTCTTCCAGAAGCTGTCCATTGCCCTGCCTGAGATACCCCTCCTGTCCCGGCCCCCACTGCTTTTTTCCTTCCTCACCTCTGTCCGGAGAGAAATTCCAGCGGAAGGTATGGGTGACACAACCTCTTCTTTACAGGCGGCAGCCTGGCAACTCCTGCAGAAAGGCCAGCAGAACCCCACTCACACCGGGCCACCCACAAAGCTGTGGCCCCTCACTCCCTCCCACCAGCACAGCCCCGAGACTGCTGACGGGGCAGAGAATATGGAGTCAGGCACAGCTTCAGGGGCTATTGCTGCCTGGAGCGCTGTTTATATTGACCTCAACGAGGCACACCTGGGGAGGGCGGGCCGGCAGGGTAAGGCTGCCCAGGTCAGCTAATCCACAACCCTCAGGGAATCACATTGTTGAAAATGGACCCCGCTAAGGCAGAAGAGAAGCCAAGGGAAAAAAGGACACAATGCCATTTGCAGCACCGTAGATGAGTCTAGAAGTAATCACGTGACTTGTAGTAAGTCAGAAAGTGAAAGACACATATCATATCATATCACTTATAGGTGTTACCTAAAAATGGATACCAGGGCAGATATTTCCACGGAGAAGGGCAATCACAGATTCATTAAACAAACTTATGGTTCACCAAAGGTAAAGTGTGAGGATTGGTTTCATTACGATATCGGGGTTAACAGACATCTACAAACACAGGTGACATATATAATCACCAAAGACCTACAGAATACCAAGAGAGGACTACTCAACATTCTGTCATAACGTACATGGGAAAAGGATCCCAGGAAGAACAGACATGTGTATATGTGTAAAAGAACCACATCTTCCACACCTACAACAAGCCAAACATTGTAATCAAACTTGCTGTAAGAAAAAATAAAAAATTAAATTAAAAACACGAACAAGAAGTAGTGAGACAAACGTGAGGGGCTTTCTCCTGGCACATTCCATTCTAAACTCCAATCTAGAACACCACTTCCACTGAGGCTCTCTTGCCCTAGTAACCAGATTTGGTAAGGGTGAATTGCTGCCACCTTGTGGCCGTTTCACACAACAGCAGCTTTAATCCCAACGCTAATGGTCAGTTGATATTCAAAATCATTGCAGGCCTGTAAATGACACCTGCCCTGAAAACAAATCCTGGGGTCACATATCGACCAAAATATTCAAAGGACGTCCATATTTCAAAACGACCGTTTCAAAGGGCATATTTTACGCACATTAGTGTTCTGCTTCTTTTCCTTTCTTTCCTTTTTTGTTCAAAAAACACGGGAATGGAAAAAGGCATCCCTCAGAATGGGCGAAAATCGTTGCAGACGAATCAATGGACAGAGGTTTAATCTCCAATATATATAAACAGCTCATGCAGCTTAATATTAAAAAAAACAAACAACCCAAAAAAATGGGCAGAAGATCTAAAGAGACGTTTCTTCAAAGGAGACACAGAGATGGCCAAGACGCACATGAAAAGCTGCTCAACAGCACTAATTATCAGAGAAATGCAAATCAAAACTACAATGAGTTATCACCTCACACCTGTTAGAATCGGCATCATCAGAAAATCTACAAACAACCAATTCTGGGGAGGGTGTGGACAAAAGGAGCCCTCTTCCACTATTGGTGGGAATGTAAATTGATACAGTCACTATGGAGAACAGTATGGAGTTTCCTTAAAAAAACTAGAAATAGAATTACCATCTGATCCAGCAATCCCACTTCTGGGCATATACCCAGAGAAAACCGTACATCAAAAAGGCACATTCACCACAATGTTCATTGCAGCACTATTTACAATAGCCAGGTAATGGAAGCAACCTAAATGCCCACAGACAGATGAATGGATAAAGATGTGGTACATACATATATGAAATGGAATATTCCTCGGCCATAAAAAGGAATGAAACTGGGTCATTTGTAGAGACATCGATGTATCGAGAGACTGTCATACAGAATGAAGTAAGTCAGAAAGAGGAAAACAAATATTGTATATTAATGCATATATGTGGAGCCTAGAATTGGTACAGATGAACTGGTTTGCAGGGAAGAAATAGAGACACAGAGGTAGAGAACAAACGTATGGACACCAAGTGTGGGAAGCCATGGGGTGGTGGTGGTGGGATGAGTTGGGAGTTTGGGATTGACCTGTGTACATGTATATGCATAAAATACATAACTAATAATAACGTGCTATATAAAAAAAATAAATAAAATTAAATTTCAAAATTTTAAAAAATAAAATTTAAAATAAAACAGAAAAATGTTCTTCCCGTCACACAGATGTATTTATAGGAATGAATTATTTCCATGCTTATATCTATAAATACATAAAAGAGGAATAAAATCTAACTTGAACCATAAAAGAAAAGAAAACCTGAACCCACGAGTTATACAGAGGAAAACCCTATCAGGGCACTTGCTCCAGTGGTAAACAATTCTGAAATTGGTCAGAGGTGGGGAACCATCTCCCATACAGCATCAACCCACCCCCCACGCAAAGAGCGTCCTCATTGCAAAGCTGGGGGACCGTGCCGAGGCATCTCTGAGTAAACGTGAGCTGAGCCCCAGGCCAGCTGCTGCTGAACTGTTCCCACCCTTTCCAGGTAAAACACCTGAATATGTACAAGGGCTTGAAAGCCTAGAGGAAGGACCGTGGAGCCACACCAGCGACAGCACGCAGGCCAACTTGGTGCCTGCAGGCCAGCCAGGGTGGTCCTGGCCCCGGGCGCTCTTCCAGAAGCTTTCCATTGCCCTGCCTGAGATACCCCTCCTGTCCCGGCCCCCACTGCTTTTTCCCTTCCTCACCTCTGTCCGGAGAGAAATTCCAGCGGAAGGTATGGGTGACACAACCTCTTCTTTACAGGCGGCAGCCTGGCAACTCCTGCAGAAAGGCCAGCAGAACCCCACTCACACCGGGCCACCCACAAAGCTGTGGCCCCTCACTCCCTCCCACCAGCACAGCCCCGAGACTGCTGACGGGGCAGAGAATATGGAGTCAGGCACAGCTTCAGGGGCTATTGCTGCCTGGAGCGCTGTTTATATTGACCTCAACGAGGCACACCTGGGGAGGGCGGGCCGGCAGGGTAAGGCTGCCCAGGTCAGCTAATCCACAACCCTCAGGGAATCACATTGTTGAAAATGGACCCCGCTAAGGCAGAAGAGAAGCCAAGGGAAAAAAGGACACAATGCCATTTGCAGCACCGTAGATGAGTCTAGAAGTAATCACGTGACTTGTAGTAAGTCAGAAAGTGAAAGACACATATCATATCATATCACTTATAGGTGTTACCTAAAAATGGATACCAGGGCAGATATTTCCACGGAGAAGGGCAATCACAGATTCATTAAACAAACTTATGGTTCACCAAAGGAAAAGTGTGAGGATTGGTTTCATTACGATATCGGGGTTAACAGACATCTACAAACACAGGTGACATATATAATCACCAAAGACCTACAGAATACCAAGAGAGGACTACTCAACATTCTGTCATAACGTACATGGGAAAAGGATCCCAGGAAGAACAGACATGTGTATATGTGTAAAAGAACCACATCTTCCACACCTACAACAAGCCAAACATTGTAATCAAACTTGCTGTAAGAAAAAATAAAAAATTAAATTAAAAACACGAACAAGAAGTAGTGAGACAAACGTGAGGGGCTTTCTCCTGGCACATTCCATTCTAAACTCCAATCTAGAACACCACTTCCACTGAGGCTCTCTTGCCCTAGTAACCAGATTTGGTAAGGGTGAACTGCTGCCACCTTTTGGCCGTTTCACACAACAGCAGCTTTAATCCCAACGCTAATGGTCAGTTGATATTCAAAATCATTGCAGGCCTGTAAATGACACCTGCCCTGAAAACAAATCCTGGGGTCACATATCGACCAAAATATTCAAAGGACGTCCATATTTCAAAACGACCGTTTCAAAGGGCATATTTTACGCACATTAGTGTTCTGCTTCTTTTCCTTTCTTTCCTTTTTTGTTCAAAAAACACGGGAATGGAAAAAGGCATCCCTCAGAATGGGCAAAAATCGTTGCAGACGAATCAATGGACAGAGGTTTAATCTCCAATATATATAAACAGCTCATGCAGCTTAATATTAAAAAAAAACAAACAACCCAAAAAAATGGCCAGAAGATCTAAAGAGACGTTTCTTCAAAGGAGACACAGAGATGGCCAAGACGCACATGAAAAGCTGCTCAACAGCACTAATTATCAGAGAAATGCAAATCAAAACTACAATGAGTTATCACCTCACACCTGTTAGAATCGGCATCATCAGAAAATCTACAAACAACCAATTCTGGGGAGGGTGTGGACTAAAGGAGCCCTCTTCCACTATTGGTGGGAATGTAAATTGATACAGTCACTATGGAGAACAGTATGGAGTTTCCTTAAAAAAACTAGAAATAGAATTACCATCTGATCCAGCAATCCCACTTCTGGGCATATACCCAGAGAAAACCGTACATCAAAAAGGCACATTCACCACAATGTTCATTGCAGCACTATTTACAATAGCCAGGTAATGGAAGCAACCTAAATGCCCACAGACAGATGAATGGATAAAGATGTGGTACATATATGAAATGGAATATTACTCGGCCATAAAAAGGAATGAAACTGGGTCATTTGTAGAGGCATCGATGGATCGAGAGACTGTCATACAGAATGAAGTAAGTCAGAAAGAGGAAAACAAATATTGAATATTAATGCATATATGTGGAGCCTAGAAATGGTACAGATGAACTGGTTTGCAGGGAAGAAATAGAGACACAGAGGTAGAGAACAAATGTATGGACACCAAGTGTGGGAAGCCATGGGGTGGTGGTGGTGGGATGAGTTGGGAGTTTGGGATTGACCTGTGTACATGTATATGCATAAAATACATAACTAATAATAACGTGCTATATAAAAAAAATAAATAAAATTAAATTTCAAAATTTTAAAAAATAAAATTTAAAATAAAACAGAAAAAAGTTCTTCCCGTCACACAGATGTATTTATAGGAATGAATTATTTCCATGCTTATATCTATAAATTCATAAAAGAGGAATAAAATCTAACTTGAACCATAAAAGAAAAGAAAACCTGAACCCACGAGTTATACAGAGGAAAACCCTATCAGGGCACTTGCTCCAGTGGTAAACAATTCTGAAATTGGTCAGAGGTGGGGAACCATCTCCCATACAGCCATCAACCCACCCCCCACGCAAGGAGCGTCCTCATTGCAAAGCTGGGGGACCGTGCCGAGGCATCTCTGAGTAAACGTGAGCTGAGCCCCAGGCCAGCTGCTGCTGAACTGTTCCCACCCTTTCCAGGTAAAACACCTGAATATGTACAAGGGCTTGAAAGCCTAGAGGAAGGACCGTGGAGCCACACCAGCGACAGCACGCAGGCCAACTTGGTGCCTGCAGGCCAGCCAGGGTGGTCCTGGCCCCGGGCGCTCTTCCAGAAGCTTTCCATTGCCCTGCCTGAGATACCCCTCCTGTCCCGGCCCCCACTGCTTTTTCCCTTCCTCACCTCTGTCCGGAGAGAAATTCCAGCGGAAGGTATGGGTGACACAACCTCTTCTTTACAGGCGGCAGCCTGGCAACTCCTGCAGAAAGGCCAGCAGAACCCCACTCACACCGGGCCACCCACAAAGCTGTGGCCCCTCACTCCCTCCCACCAGCACAGCCCCGAGACTGCTGACGGGGCAGAGAATATGGAGTCAGGCACAGCTTCAGGGGCTATTGCTGCCTGGAGCGCTGTTTATATTGACCTCAACGAGGCACACCTGGGGAGGGCGGGCCGGCAGGGTAAGGCTGCCCAGGTCAGCTAATCCACAACCCTCAGGGAATCACATTGTTGAAAATGGACCCCGCTAAGGCAGAAGAGAAGCCAAGGGAAAAAAGGACACAATGCCATTTGCAGCACCGTAGATGAGTCTAGAAGTAATCACGTGACTTGTAGTAAGTCAGAAAGTGAAAGACACATATCATATCATATCACTTATAGGTGTTACCTAAAAATGGATACCAGGGCAGATATTTCCACGGAGAAGGGCAATCACAGATTCATTAAACAAACTTATGGTTCACCAAAGGAAAGGTGTGAGGATTGGTTTCATTACGATATCGGGGTTAACAGACATCTACAAACACAGGTGACATATATAATCACCAAAGACCTACAGAATACCAAGAGAGGACTACTCAACATTCTGTCATAACGTACATGGGAAAAGGATCCCAGGAAGAACAGACATGTGTATATGTGTAAAAGAACCACATCTTCCACACCTACAACAAGCCAAACATTGTAATCAAACTTGCTGTAAGAAAAAATAAAAAATTAAATTAAAAACACGAACAAGAAGTAGTGAGACAAACGTGAGGGGCTTTCTCCTGGCACATTCCATTCTAAACTCCAATCTAGAACACCACTTCCACTGAGGCTCTCTTGCCCTAGTAACCAGATTTGGTAAGGGTGAACTGCTGCCACCTTGTGGCCGTTTCACACAACAGCAGCTTTAATCCCAACGCTAATGGTCAGTTGATATTCAAAATCATTGCAGGCCTGTAAATGACACCTGCCCTGAAAACAAATCCTGGGGTCACATATCGACCAAAATATTCAAAGGACGTCCATATTTCAAAACGACCGTTTCAAAAGGCATATTTTACGCACATTAGTGTTCTGCTTCTTTTCCTTTCTTTCATTTTTTGTTAAAAAAACAAGGGAATGGAAAAAGGCATCCCTCAGAATGGGCGAAAATCGTTGCAGACGAATCAATGGACAGAGGTTTAATCTCCAATATATATAAACAGCTCATGCAGCTTAATATTAAAAAAAACAAACAACCCAAAAAAATGGCCAGAAGATCTAAAGAGACGTTTCTTCAAAGGAGACACAGAGATGGCCAAGACGCACATGAAAAGCTGCTCAACAGCACTAATTATCAGAGAAATGCAAATCAAAACTACAATGAGTTATCACCTCACACCTGTTAGAATCGGCATCATCAGAAAATCTACAAACAACCAATTCTGGGCAGGGTGTGGACAAAAGGAGCCCTCTTCCACTATTGGTGGGAATGTAAATTGATACAGTCACTATGGAGAACAGTATGGAGTTTCCTTAAAAAAACTAGAAATAGAATTACCATCTGATCCAGCAATCCCACTTCTGGGCATATACCCAGAGAAAACCGTACATCAAAAAGGCACATTCACCACAATGTTCATTGCAGCACTATTTACAATAGCCAGGTAATGGAAGCAACCTAAATGCCCACAGACAGATGAATGGATAAAGATGTGGTACATATATGAAATGGAATATTACTCGGCCATAAAAAGGAATGAAACTGGGTCATTTGTAGAGACATCGATGGATCGAGAGACTGTCATACAGAATGAAGTAAGTCAGAAAGAGGAAAACAAATATTGAATATTAATGCATATATGTGGAGCCTAGAAATGGTACAGATGAACTGGTTTGCAGGGAAGAAATAGAGACACAGAGGTAGAGAACAAACGTATGGACACCAAGTGTGGGAAGCCATGGGGTGGTGGTGGTGGGATGAGTTGGGAGTTTGGGATTGACCTGTGTACATGTATATGCATAAAATACATAACTAATAATAACGTGCTATATAAAAAAAATAAATAAAATTAAATTTCAAAATTTTAAAAAATAAAATTTAAAATAAAACAGAAAAATGTTCTTCCCGTCACACAGATGTATTTATAGGAATGAATTATTTCCATGCTTATATCTATAAATACATAAAAGAGGAATAAAATCTAACTTGAACCATAAAAGAAAAGAAAACCTGAACCCACGAGTTATACAGAGGAAAACCCTATCAGGGCACTTGCTCCAGTGGTAAACAATTCTGAAATTGGTCAGAGGTGGGGAACCATCTCCCATACAGCCATCAACCCACCCCCCACGCAAGGAGCGTCCTCATTGCAAAGCTGGGGGACCGTGCCGAGGCATCTCTGAGTAAACGTGAGCTGAGCCCCAGGCCAGCTGCTGCTGAACTGTTCCCACCCTTTCCAGGTAAAACACCTGAATATGTACAAGGGCTTGAAAGCCTAGAGGAAGGACCGTGGAGCCACACCAGCGACAGCACGCAGGCCAACTTGGTGCCTGCAGGCCAGCCAGGGTGGTCCTGGCCCCGGGCGCTCTTCCAGAAGCTTTCCATTGCCCTGCCTGAGATACCCCTCCTGTCCCGGCCCCCACTGCTTTTTCCCTTCCTCACCTCTGTCCGGAGAGAAATTCCAGCGGAAGGTATGGGTGACACAACCTCTTCTTTACAGGCGGCAGCCTGGCAACTCCTGCAGAAAGGCCAGCAGAACCCCACTCACACCGGGCCACCCACAAAGCTGTGGCCCCTCACTCCCTCCCACCAGCACAGCCCCGAGACTGCTGACGGGGCAGAGAATATGGAGTCAGGCACAGCTTCAGGGGCTATTGCTGCCTGGAGCGCTGTTTATATTGACCTCAACGAGGCACACCTGGGGAGGGCGGGCCGGCAGGGTAAGGCTGCCCAGGTCAGCTAATCCACAACCCTCAGGGAATCACATTGTTGAAAATGGACCCCGCTAAGGCAGAAGAGAAGCCAAGGGAAAAAAGGACACAATGCCATTTGCAGCACCGTAGATGAGTCTAGAAGTAATCACGTGACTTGTAGTAAGTCAGAAAGTGAAAGACACATATCATATCATATCACTTATAGGTGTTACCTAAAAATGGATACCAGGGCAGATATTTCCACGGAGAAGGGCAATCACAGATTCATTAAACAAACTTATGGTTCACCAAAGGAAAAGTGTGAGGATTGGTTTCATTACGATATCGGGGTTAACAGACATCTACAAACACAGGTGACATATATAATCACCAAAGACCTACAGAATACCAAGAGAGGACTACTCAACATTCTGTCATAACGTACATGGGAAAAGGATCCCAGGAAGAACAGACATGTGTATATGTGTAAAAGAACCACATCTTCCACACCTACAACAAGCCAAACATTGTAATCAAACTTGCTGTAAGAAAAAATAAAAAATTAAATTAAAAACACGAACAAGAAGTAGTGAGACAAACGTGAGGGGCTTTCTCCTGGCACATTCCATTCTAAACTCCAATCTAGAACACCACTTCCACTGAGGCTCTCTTGCCCTAGTAACCAGATTTGGTAAGGGTGAACTGCTGCCACCTTTTGGCCGTTTCACACAACAGCAGCTTTAATCCCAACGCTAATGGTCAGTTGATATTCAAAATCATTGCAGGCCTGTAAATGACACCTGCCCTGAAAACAAATCCTGGGGTCACATATCGACCAAAATATTCAAAGGACGTCCATATTTCAAAACGACCGTTTCAAAGGGCATATTTTACGCACATTAGTGTTCTGCTTCTTTTCCTTTCTTTCCTTTTTTGTTCAAAAAACACGGGAATGGAAAAAGGCATCCCTCAGAATGGGCGAAAATCGTTGCAGACGAATCAATGGACAGAGGTTTAATCTCCAATATATATAAACAGCTCATGCAGCTTAATATTAAAAAAAACAAACAACCCAAAAAAATGGCCAGAAGATCTAAAGAGACGTTTCTTCAAAGGAGACACAGAGATGGCCAAGACGCACATGAAAAGCTGCTCAACAGCACTAATTATCAGAGAAATGCAAATCAAAACTACAATGAGTTATCACCTCACACCTGTTAGAATCGGCATCATCAGAAAATCTACAAACAACCAATTCTGGGGAGGGTGTGGACTAAAGGAGCCCTCTTCCACTATTGGTGGGAATGTAAATTGATACAGTCACTATGGAGAACAGTATGGAGTTTCCTTAAAAAAACTAGAAATAGAATTACCATCTGATCCAGCAATCCCACTTCTGGGCATATACCCAGAGAAAACCGTACATCAAAAAGGCACATTCACCACAATGTTCATTGCAGCACTATTTACAATAGCCAGGTAATGGAAGCAACCTAAATGCCCACAGACAGATGAATGGATAAAGATGTGGTACATATATGAAATGGAATATTACTCGGCCATAAAAAGGAATGAAACTGGGTCATTTGTAGAGGCATCGATGGATCGAGAGACTGTCATACAGAATGAAGTAAGTCAGAAAGAGGAAAACAAATATTGAATATTAATGCATATATGTGGAGCCTAGAAATGGTACAGATGAACTGGTTTGCAGGGAAGAAATAGAGACACAGAGGTAGAGAACAAACGTATGGACACCAAGTGTGGGAAGCCATGGGGTGGTGGTGGTGGGATGAGTTGGGAGTTTGGGATTGACCTGTGTACATGTATATGCATAAAATACATAACTAATAATAACGTGCTATATAAAAAAAATAAATAAAATTAAATTTCAAAATTTTAAAAAATAAAATTTAAAATAAAACAGAAAAAAGTTCTTCCCGTCACACAGATGTATTTATAGGAATGAATTATTTCCATGCTTATATCTATAAATTCATAAAAGAGGAATAAAATCTAACTTGAACCATAAAAGAAAAGAAAACCTGAACCCACGAGTTATACAGAGGAAAACCCTATCAGGGCACTTGCTCCAGTGGTAAACAATTCTGAAATTGGTCAGAGGTGGGGAACCATCTCCCATACAGCCATCAACCCACCCCCCACGCAAGGAGCGTCCTCATTGCAAAGCTGGGGGACCGTGCCGAGGCATCTCTGAGTAAACGTGAGCTGAGCCCCAGGCCAGCTGCTGCTGAACTGTTCCCACCCTTTCCAGGTAAAACACCTGAATATGTACAAGGGCTTGAAAGCCTAGAGGAAGGACCGTGGAGCCACACCAGCGACAGCACGCAGGCCAACTTGGTGCCTGCAGGCCAGCCAGGGTGGTCCTGGCCCCGGGCGCTCTTCCAGAAGCTTTCCATTGCCCTGCCTGAGATACCCCTCCTGTCCCGGCCCCCACTGCTTTTTCCCTTCCTCACCTCTGTCCGGAGAGAAATTCCAGCGGAAGGTATGGGTGACACAACCTCTTCTTTACAGGCGGCAGCCTGGCAACTCCTGCAGAAAGGCCAGCAGAACCCCACTCACACCGGGCCACCCACAAAGCTGTGGCCCCTCACTCCCTCCCACCAGCACAGCCCCGAGACTGCTGACGGGGCAGAGAATATGGAGTCAGGCACAGCTTCAGGGGCTATTGCTGCCTGGAGCGCTGTTTATATTGACCTCAACGAGGCACACCTGGGGAGGGCGGGCCGGCAGGGTAAGG
The DNA here is from genome assembly GCF_964341445.2 of Mesoplodon mirus. Lineage (NCBI taxonomy): Eukaryota > Metazoa > Chordata > Mammalia > Artiodactyla > Ziphiidae > Mesoplodon > Mesoplodon mirus. Next base: position 1,266,555 of record NW_028295722.1, read on the forward strand.
CTGCCCAGGTCAGCTAATCCACAACCCTCAGGGAATCACATTGTTGAAAATGGACCCCGCTAAGGCAGAAGAGAAGCCAAGGGAAAAAAGGACACAATGCCATTTGCAGCACCGTAGATGAGTCTAGAAGTAATCACGTGACTTGTAGTAAGTCAGAAAGTGAAAGACACATATCATATCATATCACTTATAGGTGTTACCTAAAAATGGATACCAGGGCAGATATTTCCACGGAGAAGGGCAATCACAGATTCATTAAACAAACTTATGGTTCACCAAAGGAAAGGTGTGAGGATTGGTTTCATTACGATATCGGGGTTAACAGACATCTACAAACACAGGTGACATATATAATCACCAAAGACCTACAGAATACCAAGAGAGGACTACTCAACATTCTGTCATAACGTACATGGGAAAAGGATCCCAGGAAGAACAGACATGTGTATATGTGTAAAAGAACCACATCTTCCACACCTACAACAAGCCAAACATTGTAATCAAACTTGCTGTAAGAAAAAATAAAAAATTAAATTAAAAACACGAACAAGAAGTAGTGAGACAAACGTGAGGGGCTTTCTCCTGGCACATTCCATTCTAAACTCCAATCTAGAACACCACTTCCACTGAGGCTCTCTTGCCCTAGTAACCAGATTTGGTAAGGGTGAACTGCTGCCACCTTGTGGCCGTTTCACACAACAGCAGCTTTAATCCCAACGCTAATGGTCAGTTGATATTCAAAATCATTGCAGGCCTGTAAATGACACCTGCCCTGAAAACAAATCCTGGGGTCACATATCGACCAAAATATTCAAAGGACGTCCATATTTCAAAACGACCGTTTCAAAAGGCATATTTTACGCACATTAGTGTTCTGCTTCTTTTCCTTTCTTTCCTTTTTTGTTAAAAAAACACGGGAATGGAAAAAGGCATCCCTCAGAATGGGCGAAAATCGTTGCAGACGAATCAATGGACAGAGGTTTAATCTCCAATATATATAAACAGGTCATGCAGCTTAATATTAAAAAAAACAAACAACCCAAAAAAATGGCCAGAAGATCTAAAGAGACGTTTCTTCAAAGGAGACACAGAGATGGCCAAGACGCACATGAAAAGCTGCTCAACAGCACTAATTATCAGAGAAATGCAAATCAAAACTACAATGAGTTATCACCTCACACCTGTTAGAATCGGCATCATCAGAAAATCTACAAACAACCAATTCTGGGCAGGGTGTGGACAAAAGGAGCCCTCTTCCACTATTGGTGGGAATGTAAATTGATACAGTCACTATGGAGAACAGTATGGAGTTTCCTTAAAAAAACTAGAAATAGAATTACCATCTGATCCAGCAATCCCACTTCTGGGCATATACCCAGAGAAAACCGTACATCAAAAAGGCACATTCACCACAATGTTCATTGCAGCACTATTTACAATAGCCAGGTAATGGAAGCAACCTAAATGCCCACAGACAGATGAATGGATAAAGATGTGGTACATATATGAAATGGAATATGACTCGGCCATAAAAAGGAATGAAACTGGGTCATTTGTAGAGACATCGATGGATCGAGAGACTGTCATACAGAATGAAGTAAGTCAGAAAGAGGAAAACAAATATTGAATATTAATGCATATATGTGGAGCCTAGAAATGGTACAGATGAACTGGTTTGCAGGGAAGAAATAGAGACACAGAGGTAGAGAACAAACGTATGGACACCAAGTGTGGGAAGCCATGGGGTGGTGGTGGTGGGATGAGTTGGGAGTTTGGGATTGACCTGTGTACATGTATATGCATAAAATACATAACTAATAATAACGTGCTATATAAAAAAAATAAATAAAATTAAATTTCAAAATTTTAAAAAATAAAATTTAAAATAAAACAGAAAAAAGTTCTTCCCGTCACACAGATGTATTTATAGGAATGAATTATTTCCATGCTTATATCTATAAATTCATAAAAGAGGAATAAAATCTAACTTGAACCATAAAAGAAAAGAAAACCTGAACCCACGAGTTATACAGAGGAAAACCCTATCAGGGCACTTGCTCCAGTGGTAAACAATTCTGAAATTGGTCAGAGGTGGGGAACCATCTCCCATACAGCCATCAACCCACCCCCCACGCAAGGAGCGTCCTCATTGCAAAGCTGGGGGACCGTGCCGAGGCATCTCTGAGTAAACGTGAGCTGAGCCCCAGGCCAGCTGCTGCTGAACTGTTCCCACCCTTTCCAGGTAAAACACCTGAATATGTACAAGGGCTTGAAAGCCTAGAGGAAGGACCGTGGAGCCACACCAGCGACAGCACGCAGGCCAACTTGGTGCCTGCAGGCCAGCCAGGGTGGTCCTGGCCCCGGGCGCTCTTCCAGAAGCTTTCCATTGCCCTGCCTGAGATACCCCTCCTGTCCCGGCCCCCACTGCTTTTTCCCTTCCTCACCTCTGTCCGGAGAGAAATTCCAGCGGAAGGTATGGGTGACACAACCTCTTCTTTACAGGCGGCAGCCTGGCAACTCCTGCAGAAAGGCCAGCAGAACCCCACTCACACCGGGCCACCCACAAAGCTGTGGCCCCTCACTCCCTCCCACCAGCACAGCCCCGAGACTGCTGACGGGGCAGAGAATATGGAGTCAGGCACAGCTTCAGGGGCTATTGCTGCCTGGAGCGCTGTTTATATTGACCTCAACGAGGCACACCTGGGGAGGGCGGGCCGGCAGGGTAAGGCTGCCCAGGTCAGCTAATCCACAACCCTCAGGGAATCACATTGTTGAAAATGGACCCCGCTAAGGCAGAAGAGAAGCCAAGGGAAAAAAGGACACAATGCCATTTGCAGCACCGTAGATGAGTCTAGAAGTAATCACGTGACTTGTAGTAAGTCAGAAAGTGAAAGACACATATCATATCATATCACTTATAGGTGTTACCTAAAAATGGATACCAGGGCAGATATTTCCACGGAGAAGGGCAATCACAGATTCATTAAACAAACTTATGGTTCACCAAAGGAAAGGTGTGAGGATTGGTTTCATTACGATATCGGGGTTAACAGACATCTACAAACACAGGTGACATATATAATCACCAAAGACCTACAGAATACCAAGAGAGGACTACTCAACATTCTGTCATAACGTACATGGGAAAAGGATCCCAGGAAGAACAGACATGTGTATATGTGTAAAAGAACCACATCTTCCACACCTACAACAAGCCAAACATTGTAATCAAACTTGCTGTAAGAAAAAATAAAAAATTAAATTAAAAACACGAACAAGAAGTAGTGAGACAAACGTGAGGGGCTTTCTCCTGGCACATTCCATTCTAAACTCCAATCTAGAACACCACTTCCACTGAGGCTCTCTTGCCCTAGTAACCAGATTTGGTAAGGGTGAACTGCTGCCACCTTGTGGCCGTTTCACACAACAGCAGCTTTAATCCCAACGCTAATGGTCAGTTGATATTCAAAATCATTGCAGGCCTGTAAATGACACCTGCCCTGAAAACAAATCCTGGGGTCACATATCGACCAAAATATTCAAAGGACGTCCATATTTCAAAACGACCGTTTCAAAGGGCATATTTTACGCACATTAGTGTTCTGCTTCTTTTCCTTTCTTTCCTTTTTTGTTCAAAAAACACGGGAATGGAAAAAGGCATCCCTCAGAATGGGCGAAAATCGTTGCAGACGAATCAATGGACAGAGGTTTAATCTCCAATATATATAAACAGCTCATGCAGCTTAATATTAAAAAAAACAAACAACCCAAAAAAATGGCCAGAAGATCTAAAGAGACGTTTCTTCAAAGGAGACACAGAGATGGCCAAGACGCACATGAAAAGCTGCTCAACAGCACTAATTATCAGAGAAATGCAAATCAAAACTACAATGAGTTATCACCTCACACCTGTTAGAATCGGCATCATCAGAAAATCTACAAACAACCAATTCTGGGGAGGGTGTGGACTAAAGGAGCCCTCTTCCACTATTGGTGGGAATGTAAATTGATACAGTCACTATGGAGAACAGTATGGAGTTTCCTTAAAAAAACTAGAAATAGAATTACCATCTGATCCAGCAATCCCACTTCTGGGCATATACCCAGAGAAAACCGTACATCAAAAAGGCACATTCACCACAATGTTCATTGCAGCACTATTTACAATAGCCAGGTAATGGAAGCAACCTAAATGCCCACAGACAGATGAATGGATAAAGATGTGGTACATATATGAAATGGAATATTACTCGGCCATAAAAAGGAATGAAACTGGGTCATTTGTAGAGGCATCGATGGATCGAGAGACTGTCATACAGAATGAAGTAAGTCAGAAAGAGGAAAACAAATATTGAATATTAATGCATATATGTGGAGCCTAGAAATGGTACAGATGAACTGGTTTGCAGGGAAGAAATAGAGACACAGAGGTAGAGAACAAACGTATGGACACCAAGTGTGGGAAGCCATGGGGTGGTGGTGGTGGGATGAGTTGGGAGTTTGGGATTGACCTGTGTACATGTATATGCATAAAATACATAACTAATAATAACGTGCTATATAAAAAAAATAAATAAAATTAAATTTCAAAATTTTAAAAAATAAAATTTAAAATAAAACAGAAAAAAGTTCTTCCCGTCACACAGATGTATTTATAGGAATGAATTATTTCCATGCTTATATCTATAAATTCATAAAAGAGGAATAAAATCTAACTTGAACCATAAAAGAAAAGAAAACCTGAACCCACGAGTTATACAGAGGAAAACCCTATCAGGGCACTTGCTCCAGTGGTAAACAATTCTGAAATTGGTCAGAGGTGGGGAACCATCTCCCATACAGCCATCAACCCACCCCCCACGCAAGGAGCGTCCTCATTGCAAAGCTGGGGGACCGTGCCGAGGCATCTCTGAGTAAACGTGAGCTGAGCCCCAGGCCAGCTGCTGCTGAACTGTTCCCACCCTTTCCAGGTAAAACACCTGAATATGTACAAGGGCTTGAAAGCCTAGAGGAAGGACCGTGGAGCCACACCAGCGACAGCACGCAGGCCAACTTGGTGCCTGCAGGCCAGCCAGGGTGGTCCTGGCCCCGGGCGCTCTTCCAGAAGCTTTCCATTGCCCTGCCTGAGATACCCCTCCTGTCCCGGCCCCCACTGCTTTTTCCCTTCCTCACCTCTGTCCGGAGAGAAATTCCAGCGGAAGGTATGGGTGACACAACCTCTTCTTTACAGGCGGCAGCCTGGCAACTCCTGCAGAAAGGCCAGCAGAACCCCACTCACACCGGGCCACCCACAAAGCTGTGGCCCCTCACTCCCTCCCACCAGCACAGCCCCGAGACTGCTGACGGGGCAGAGAATATGGAGTCAGGCACAGCTTCAGGGGCTATTGCTGCCTGGAGCGCTGTTTATATTGACCTCAACGAGGCACACCTGGGGAGGGCGGGCCGGCAGGGTAAGGCTGCCCAGGTCAGCTAATCCACAACCCTCAGGGAATCACATTGTTGAAAATGGACCCCGCTAAGGCAGAAGAGAAGCCAAGGGAAAAAAGGACACAATGCCATTTGCAGCACCGTAGATGAGTCTAGAAGTAATCACGTGACTTGTAGTAAGTCAGAAAGTGAAAGACACATATCATATCATATCACTTATAGGTGTTACCTAAAAATGGATACCAGGGCAGATATTTCCACGGAGAAGGGCAATCACAGATTCATTAAACAAACTTATGGTTCACCAAAGGAAAGGTGTGAGGATTGGTTTCATTACGATATCGGGGTTAACAGACATCTACAAACACAGGTGACATATATAATCACCAAAGACCTACAGAATACCAAGAGAGGACTACTCAACATTCTGTCATAACGTACATGGGAAAAGGATCCCAGGAAGAACAGACATGTGTATATGTGTAAAAGAACCACATCTTCCACACCTACAACAAGCCAAACATTGTAATCAAACTTGCTGTAAGAAAAAATAAAAAATTAAATTAAAAACACGAACAAGAAGTAGTGAGACAAACGTGAGGGGCTTTCTCCTGGCACATTCCATTCTAAACTCCAATCTAGAACACCACTTCCACTGAGGCTCTCTTGCCCTAGTAACCAGATTTGGTAAGGGTGAACTGCTGCCACCTTGTGGCCGTTTCACACAACAGCAGCTTTAATCCCAACGCTAATGGTCAGTTGATATTCAAAATCATTGCAGGCCTGTAAATGACACCTGCCCTGAAAACAAATCCTGGGGTCACATATCGACCAAAATATTCAAAGGACGTCCATATTTCAAAACGACCGTTTCAAAAGGCATATTTTACGCACATTAGTGTTCTGCTTCTTTTCCTTTCTTTCCTTTTTTGTTAAAAAAACACGGGAATGGAAAAAGGCATCCCTCAGAATGGGCGAAAATCGTTGCAGACGAATCAATGGACAGAGGTTTAATCTCCAATATATATAAACAGGTCATGCAGCTTAATATTAAAAAAAACAAACAACCCAAAAAAATGGCCAGAAGATCTAAAGAGACGTTTCTTCAAAGGAGACACAGAGATGGCCAAGACGCACATGAAAAGCTGCTCAACAGCACTAATTATCAGAGAAATGCAAATCAAAACTACAATGAGTTATCACCTCACACCTGTTAGAATCGGCATCATCAGAAAATCTACAAACAACCAATTCTGGGCAGGGTGTGGACAAAAGGAGCCCTCTTCCACTATTGGTGGGAATGTAAATTGATACAGTCACTATGGAGAACAGTATGGAGTTTCCTTAAAAAAACTAGAAATAGAATTACCATCTGATCCAGCAATCCCACTTCTGGGCATATACCCAGAGAAAACCGTACATCAAAAAGGCACATTCACCACAATGTTCATTGCAGCACTATTTACAATAGCCAGGTAATGGAAGCAACCTAAATGCCCACAGACAGATGAATGGATAAAGATGTGGTACATATATGAAATGGAATATTACTCGGCCATAAAAAGGAATGAAACTGGGTCATTTGTAGAGACATCGATGGATCGAGAGACTGTCATACAGAATGAAGTAAGTCAGAAAGAGGAAAACAAATATTGAATATTAATGCATATATGTGGAGCCTAGAAATGGTACAGATGAACTGGTTTGCAGGGAAGAAATAGAGACACAGAGGTAGAGAACAAACGTATGGACACCAAGTGTGGGAAGCCATGGGGTGGTGGTGGTGGGATGAGTTGGGAGTTTGGGATTGACCTGTGTACATGTATATGCATAAAATACATAACTAATAATAACGTGCTATATAAAAAAAATAAATAAAATTAAATTTCAAAATTTTAAAAAATAAAATTTAAAATAAAACAGAAAAATGTTCTTCCCGTCACACAGATGTATTTATAGGAATGAATTATTTCCATGCTTATATCTATAAATACATAAAAGAGGAATAAAATCTAACTTGAACCATAAAAGAAAAGAAAACCTGAACCCACGAGTTATACAGAGGAAAACCCTATCAGGGCACTTGCTCCAGTGGTAAACAATTCTGAAATTGGTCAGAGGTGGGGAACCATCTCCCATACAGCCATCAACCCACCCCCCACGCAAGGAGCGTCCTCATTGCAAAGCTGGGGGACCGTGCCGAGGCATCTCTGAGTAAACGTGAGCTGAGCCCCAGGCCAGCTGCTGCTGAACTGTTCCCACCCTTTCCAGGTAAAACACCTGAATATGTACAAGGGCTTGAAAGCCTAGAGGAAGGACCGTGGAGCCACACCAGCGACAGCACGCAGGCCAACTTGGTGCCTGCAGGCCAGCCAGGGTGGTCCTGGCCCCGGGCGCTCTTCCAGAAGCTTTCCATTGCCCTGCCTGAGATACCCCTCCTGTCCCGGCCCCCACTGCTTTTTCCCTTCCTCACCTCTGTCCGGAGAGAAATTCCAGCGGAAGGTATGGGTGACACAACCTCTTCTTTACAGGCGGCAGCCTGGCAACTCCTGCAGAAAGGCCAGCAGAACCCCACTCACACCGGGCCACCCACAAAGCTGTGGCCCCTCACTCCCTCCCACCAGCACAGCCCCGAGACTGCTGACGGGGCAGAGAATATGGAGTCAGGCACAGCTTCAGGGGCTATTGCTGCCTGGAGCGCTGTTTATATTGACCTCAACGAGGCACACCTGGGGAGGGCGGGCCGGCAGGGTAAGGCTGCCCAGGTCAGCTAATCCACAACCCTCAGGGAATCACATTGTTGAAAATGGACCCCGCTAAGGCAGAAGAGAAGCCAAGGGAAAAAAGGACACAATGCCATTTGCAGCACCGTAGATGAGTCTAGAAGTAATCACGTGACTTGTAGTAAGTCAGAAAGTGAAAGACACATATCATATCATATCACTTATAGGTGTTACCTAAAAATGGATACCAGGGCAGATATTTCCACGGAGAAGGGCAATCACAGATTCATTAAACAAACTTATGGTTCACCAAAGGAAAGGTGTGAGGATTGGTTTCATTACGATATCGGGGTTAACAGACATCTACAAACACAGGTGACATATATAATCACCAAAGACCTACAGAATACCAAGAGAGGACTACTCAACATTCTGTCATAACGTACATGGGAAAAGGATCCCAGGAAGAACAGACATGTGTATATGTGTAAAAGAACCACATCTTCCACACCTACAACAAGCCAAACATTGTAATCAAACTTGCTGTAAGAAAAAATAAAAAATTAAATTAAAAACACGAACAAGAAGTAGTGAGACAAACGTGAGGGGCTTTCTCCTGGCACATTCCATTCTAAACTCCAATCTAGAACACCACTTCCACTGAGGCTCTCTTGCCCTAGTAACCAGATTTGGTAAGGGTGAACTGCTGCCACCTTGTGGCCGTTTCACACAACAGCAGCTTTAATCCCAACGCTAATGGTCAGTTGATATTCAAAATCATTGCAGGCCTGTAAATGACACCTGCCCTGAAAACAAATCCTGGGGTCACATATCGACCAAAATATTCAAAGGACGTCCATATTTCAAAACGACCGTTTCAAAAGGCATATTTTACGCACATTAGTGTTCTGCTTCTTTTCCTTTCTTTCCTTTTTTGTTAAAAAAACACGGGAATGGAAAAAGGCATCCCTCAGAATGGGCGAAAATCGTTGCAGACGAATCAATGGACAGAGGTTTAATCTCCAATATATATAAACAGGTCATGCAGCTTAATATTAAAAAAAACAAACAACCCAAAAAAATGGCCAGAAGATCTAAAGAGACGTTTCTTCAAAGGAGACACAGAGATGGCCAAGACGCACATGAAAAGCTGCTCAACAGCACTAATTATCAGAGAAATGCAAATCAAAACTACAATGAGTTATCACCTCACACCTGTTAGAATCGGCATCATCAGAAAATCTACAAACAACCAATTCTGGGCAGGGTGTGGACAAAAGGAGCCCTCTTCCACTATTGGTGGGAATGTAAATTGATACAGTCACTATGGAGAACAGTATGGAGTTTCCTTAAAAAAACTAGAAATAGAATTACCATCTGATCCAGCAATCCCACTTCTGGGCATATACCCAGAGAAAACCGTACATCAAAAAGGCACATTCACCACAATGTTCATTGCAGCACTATTTACAATAGCCAGGTAATGGAAGCAACCTAAATGCCCACAGACAGATGAATGGATAAAGATGTGGTACATATATGAAATGGAATATTACTCGGCCATAAAAAGGAATGAAACTGGGTCATTTGTAGAGACATCGATGGATCGAGAGACTGTCATACAGAATGAAGTAAGTCAGAAAGAGGAAAACAAATATTGAATATTAATGCATATATGTGGAGCCTAGAAATGGTACAGATGAACTGGTTTGCAGGGAAGAAATAGAGACACAGAGGTAGAGAACAAACGTATGGACACCAAGTGTGGGAAGCCATGGGGTGGTGGTGGTGGGATGAGTTGGGAGTTTGGGATTGACCTGTGTACATGTATATGCATAAAATACATAACTAATAATAACGTGCTATATAAAAAAAATAAATAAAATTAAATTTCAAAATTTTAAAAAATAAAATTTAAAATAAAACAGAAAAAAGTTCTTCCCGTCACACAGATGTATTTATAGGAATGAATTATTTCCATGCTTATATCTATAAATTCATAAAAGAGGAATAAAATCTAACTTGAACCATAAAAGAAAAGAAAACCTGAACCCACGAGTTATACAGAGGAAAACCCTATCAGGGCACTTGCTCCAGTGGTAAACAATTCTGAAATTGGTCAGAGGTGGGGAACCATCTCCCATACAGCCATCAACCCACCCCCCACGCAAGGAGCGTCCTCATTGCAAAGCTGGGGGACCGTGCCGAGGCATCTCTGAGTAAACGTGAGCTGAGCCCCAGGCCAGCTGCTGCTGAACTGTTCCCACCCTTTCCAGGTAAAACACCTGAATATGTACAAGGGCTTGAAAGCCTAGAGGAAGGACCGTGGAGCCACACCAGCGACAGCACGCAGGCCAACTTGGTGCCTGCAGGCCAGCCAGGGTGGTCCTGGCCCCGGGCGCTCTTCCAGAAGCTTTCCATTGCCCTGCCTGAGATACCCCTCCTGTCCCGGCCCCCACTGCTTTTTCCCTTCCTCACCTCTGTCCGGAGAGAAATTCCAGCGGAAGGTATGGGTGACACAACCTCTTCTTTACAGGCGGCAGCCTGGCAACTCCTGCAGAAAGGCCAGCAGAACCCCACTCACACCGGGCCACCCACAAAGCTGTGGCCCCTCACTCCCTCCCACCAGCACAGCCCCGAGACTGCTGACGGGGCAGAGAATATGGAGTCAGGCACAGCTTCAGGGGCTATTGCTGCCTGGAGCGCTGTTTATATTGACCTCAACGAGGCACACCTGGGGAGGGCGGGCCGGCAGGGTAAGGCTGCCCAGGTCAGCTAATCCACAACCCTCAGGGAATCACATTGTTGAAAATGGACCCCGCTAAGGCAGAAGAGAAGCCAAGGGAAAAAAGGACACAATGCCATTTGCAGCACCGTAGATGAGTCTAGAAGTAATCACGTGACTTGTAGTAAGTCAGAAAGTGAAAGACACATATCATATCATATCACTTATAGGTGTTACCTAAAAATGGATACCAGGGCAGATATTTCCACGGAGAAGGGCAATCACAGATTCATTAAACAAACTTATGGTTCACCAAAGGAAAGGTGTGAGGATTGGTTTCATTACGATATCGGGGTTAACAGACATCTACAAACACAGGTGACATATATAATCACCAAAGACCTACAGAATACCAAGAGAGGACTACTCAACATTCTGTCATAACGTACATGGGAAAAGGATCCCAGGAAGAACAGACATGTGTATATGTGTAAAAGAACCACATCTTCCACACCTACAACAAGCCAAACATTGTAATCAAACTTGCTGTAAGAAAAAATAAAAAATTAAATTAAAAACACGAACAAGAAGTAGTGAGACAAACGTGAGGGGCTTTCTCCTGGCACATTCCATTCTAAACTCCAATCTAGAACACCACTTCCACTGAGGCTCTCTTGCCCTAGTAACCAGATTTGGTAAGGGTGAACTGCTGCCACCTTTTGGCCGTTTCACACAACAGCAGCTTTAATCCCAACGCTAATGGTCAGTTGATATTCAAAATCATTGCAGGCCTGTAAATGACACCTGCCCTGAAAACAAATCCTGGGGTCACATATCGACCAAAATATTCAAAGGACGTCCATATTTCAAAACGACCGTTTCAAAGGGCATATTTTACGCACATTAGTGTTCTGCTTCTTTTCCTTTCTTTCCTTTTTTGTTCAAAAAACACGGGAATGGAAAAAGGCATCCCTCAGAATGGGCGAAAATCGTTGCAGACGAATCAATGGACAGAGGTTTAATCTCCAATATATATAAACAGCTCATGCAGCTTAATATTAAAAAAAACAAACAACCCAAAAAAATGGCCAGAAGATCTAAAGAGACGTTTCTTCAAAGGAGACACAGAGATGGCCAAGACGCACATGAAAAGCTGCTCAACAGCACTAATTATCAGAGAAATGCAAATCAAAACTACAATGAGTTATCACCTCACACCTGTTAGAATCGGCATCATCAGAAAATCTACAAACAACCAATTCTGGGGAGGGTGTGGACTAAAGGAGCCCTCTTCCACTATTGGTGGGAATGTAAATTGATACAGTCACTATGGAGAACAGTATGGAGTTTCCTTAAAAAAACTAGAAATAGAATTACCATCTGATCCAGCAATCCCACTTCTGGGCATATACCCAGAGAAAACCGTACATCAAAAAGGCACATTCACCACAATGTTCATTGCAGCACTATTTACAATAGCCAGGTAATGGAAGCAACCTAAATGCCCACAGACAGATGAATGGATAAAGATGTGGTACATATATGAAATGGAATATTACTCGGCCATAAAAAGGAATGAAACTGGGTCATTTGTAGAGGCATCGATGGATCGAGAGACTGTCATACAGAATGAAGTAAGTCAGAAAGAGGAAAACAAATATTGAATATTAATGCATATATGTGGAGCCTAGAAATGGTACAGATGAACTGGTTTGCAGGGAAGAAATAGAGACACAGAGGTAGAGAACAAACGTATGGACACCAAGTGTGGGAAGCCATGGGGTGGTGGTGGTGGGATGAGTTGGGAGTTTGGGATTGACCTGTGTACATGTATATGCATAAAATACATAACTAATAATAACGTGCTATATAAAAAAAATAAATAAAATTAAATTTCAAAATTTTAAAAAATAAAATTTAAAATAAAACAGAAAAAAGTTCTTCCCGTCACACAGATGTATTTATAGGAATGAATTATTTCCATGCTTATATCTATAAATTCATAAAAGAGGAATAAAATCTAACTTGAACCATAAAAGAAAAGAAAACCTGAACCCACGAGTTATACAGAGGAAAACCCTATCAGGGCACTTGCTCCAGTGGTAAACAATTCTGAAATTGGTCAGAGGTGGGGAACCATCTCCCATACAGCCATCAACCCACCCCCCACGCAAGGAGCGTCCTCATTGCAAAGCTGGGGGACCGTGCCGAGGCATCTCTGAGTAAACGTGAGCTGAGCCCCAGGCCAGCTGCTGCTGAACTGTTCCCACCCTTTCCAGGTAAAACACCTGAATATGTACAAGGGCTTGAAAGCCTAGAGGAAGGACCGTGGAGCCACACCAGCGACAGCACGCAGGCCAACTTGGTGCCTGCAGGCCAGCCAGGGTGGTCCTGGCCCCGGGCGCTCTTCCAGAAGCTTTCCATTGCCCTGCCTGAGATACCCCTCCTGTCCCGGCCCCCACTGCTTTTTCCCTTCCTCACCTCTGTCCGGAGAGAAATTCCAGCGGAAGGTATGGGTGACACAACCTCTTCTTTACAGGCGGCAGCCTGGCAACTCCTGCAGAAAGGCCAGCAGAACCCCACTCACACCGGGCCACCCACAAAGCTGTGGCCCCTCACTCCCTCCCACCAGCACAGCCCCGAGACTGCTGACGGGGCAGAGAATATGGAGTCAGGCACAGCTTCAGGGGCTATTGCTGCCTGGAGCGCTGTTTATATTGACCTCAACGAGGCACACCTGGGGAGGGCGGGCCGGCAGGGTAAGGCTGCCCAGGTCAGCTAATCCACAACCCTCAGGGAATCACATTGTTGAAAATGGACCCCGCTAAGGCAGAAGAGAAGCCAAGGGAAAAAAGGACACAATGCCATTTGCAGCACCGTAGATGAGTCTAGAAGTAATCACGTGACTTGTAGTAAGTCAGAAAGTGAAAGACACATATCATATCATATCACTTATAGGTGTTACCTAAAAATGGATACCAGGGCAGATATTTCCACGGAGAAGGGCAATCACAGATTCATTAAACAAACTTATGGTTCACCAAAGGAAAGGTGTGAGGATTGGTTTCATTACGATATCGGGGTTAACAGACATCTACAAACACAGGTGACATATATAATCACCAAAGACCTACAGAATACCAAGAGAGGACTACTCAACATTCTGTCATAACGTACATGGGAAAAGGATCCCAGGAAGAACAGACATGTGTATATGTGTAAAAGAACCACATCTTCCACACCTACAACAAGCCAAACATTGTAATCAAACTTGCTGTAAGAAAAAATAAAAAATTAAATTAAAAACACGAACAAGAAGTAGTGAGACAAACGTGAGGGGCTTTCTCCTGGCACATTCCATTCTAAACTCCAATCTAGAACACCACTTCCACTGAGGCTCTCTTGCCCTAGTAACCAGATTTGGTAAGGGTGAACTGCTGCCACCTTGTGGCCGTTTCACACAACAGCAGCTTTAATCCCAACGCTAATGGTCAGTTGATATTCAAAATCATTGCAGGCCTGTAAATGACACCTGCCCTGAAAACAAATCCTGGGGTCACATATCGACCAAAATATTCAAAGGACGTCCATATTTCAAAACGACCGTTTCAAAAGGCATATTTTACACACATTAGTGTTCTGCTTCTTTTCCTTTCTTTCCTTTTTTGTTAAAAAAACACGGGAATGGAAAAAGGCATCCCTCAGAATGGGCGAAAATCGTTGCAGACGAATCAATGGACAGAGGTTTAATCTCCAATATATATAAACAGCTCATGCAGCTTAATATTAAAAAAAACAAACAACCCAAAAAAATGGCCAGAAGATCTAAAGAGACGTTTCTTCAAAGGAGACACAGAGATGGCCAAGACGCACATGAAAAGCTGCTCAACAGCACTAATTATCAGAGAAATGCAAATCAAAACTACAATGAGTTATCACCTCACACCTGTTAGAATCGGCATCATCAGAAAATCTACAAACAACCAATTCTGGGGAGGGTGTGGACAAAAGGAGCCCTCTTCCACTATTGGTGGGAATGTAAATTGATACAGTCACTATGGAGAACAGTATGGAGTTTCCTTAAAAAAACTAGAAATAGAATTACCATCTGATCCAGCAATCCCACTTCTGGGCATATACCCAGAGAAAACCGTACATCAAAAAGGCACATTCACCACAATGTTCATTGCAGCACTATTTACAATAGCCAGGTAATGGAAGCAACCTAAATGCCCACAGACAGATGAATGGATAAAGATGTGGTACATATATGAAATGGAATATTACTCGGCCATAAAAAGGAATGAAACTGGGTCATTTGTAGAGACATCGATGGATCGAGAGACTGTCATACAGAATGAAGTAAGTCAGAAAGAGGAAAACAAATATTGAATATTAATGCATATATGTGGAGCCTAGAAATGGTACAGATGAACTGGTTTGCAGGGAAGAAATAGAGACACAGAGGTAGAGAACAAACGTATGGACACCAAGTGTGGGAAGCCATGGGGTGGTGGTGGTGGGATGAGTTGGGAGTTTGGGATTGACCTGTGTACATGTATATGCATAAAATACATAACTAATAATAACGTGCTATATAAAAAAAATAAATAAAATTAAATTTCAAAATTTTAAAAAATAAAATTTAAAATAAAACAGAAAAAAGTTCTTCCCGTCACACAGATGTATTTATAGGAATGAATTATTTCCATGCTTATATCTATAAATTCATAAAAGAGGAATAAAATCTAACTTGAACCATAAAAGAAAAGAAAACCTGAACCCACGAGTTATACAGAGGAAAACCCTATCACGGCACTTGCTCCAGTGGTAAACAATTCTGAAATTGGTCAGAGGTGGGGAACCATCTCCCATACAGCCATCAACCCACCCCCCACGCAAGGAGCGTCCTCATTGCAAAGCTGGGGGACCGTGCCGAGGCATCTCTGAGTAAACGTGAGCTGAGCCCCAGGCCAGCTGCTGCTGAACTGTTCCCACCCTTTCCAGGTAAAACACCTGAATATGTACAAGGGCTTGAAAGCCTAGAGGAAGGACCGTGGAGCCACACCAGCGACAGCACGCAGGCCAACTTGGTGCCTGCAGGCCAGCCAGGGTGGTCCTGGCCCCGGGCGCTCTTCCAGAAGCTTTCCATTGCCCTGCCTGAGATACCCCTCCTGTCCCGGCCCCCACTGCTTTTTCCCTTCCTCACCTCTGTCCGGAGAGAAATTCCAGCGGAAGGTATGGGTGACACAACCTCTTCTTTACAGGCGGCAGCCTGGCAACTCCTGCAGAAAGGCCAGCAGAACCCCACTCACACCGGGCCACCCACAAAGCTGTGGCCCCTCACTCCCTCCCACCAGCACAGCCCCGAGACTGCTGACGGGGCAGAGAATATGGAGTCAGGCACAGCTTCAGGGGCTATTGCTGCCTGGAGCGCTGTTTATATTGACCTCAACGAGGCACACCTGGGGAGGGCGGGCCGGCAGGGTAAGGCTGCCCAGGTCAGCTAATCCACAACCCTCAGGGAATCACATTGTTGAAAATGGACCCCGCTAAGGCAGAAGAGAAGCCAAGGGAAAAAAGGACACAATGCCATTTGCAGCACCGTAGATGAGTCTAGAAGTAATCACGTGACTTGTAGTAAGTCAGAAAGTTAAAGACACATATCATATCATATCACTTATAGGTGTTACCTAAAAATGGATACCAGGGCAGATATTTCCACGGAGAAGGGCAATCACAGATTCATTAAACAAACTTATGGTTCACCAAAGGAAAAGTGTGAGGATTGGTTTCATTACGATATCGGGGTTAACAGACATCTACAAACACAGGTGACATATATAATCACCAAAGACCTACAGAATACCAAGAGAGGACTACTCAACATTCTGTCATAACGTACATGGGAAAAGGATCCCAGGAAGAACAGACATGTGTATATGTGTAAAAGAACCACATCTTCCACACCTACAACAAGCCAAACATTGTAATCAAACTTGCTGTAAGAAAAAATAAAAAATTAAATTAAAAACACGAACAAGAAGTAGTGAGACAAACGTGAGGGGCTTTCTCCTGGCACATTCCATTCTAAACTCCAATCTAGAACACCACTTCCACTGAGGCTCTCTTGCCCTAGTAACCAGATTTGGTAAGGGTGAACTGCTGCCACCTTGTGGCCGTTTCACACAACAGCAGCTTTAATCCCAACGCTAATGGTCAGTTGATATTCAAAATCATTGCAGGCCTGTAAATGACACCTGCCCTGAAAACAAATCCTGGGGTCACATATCGACCAAAATATTCAAAGGACGTCCATATTTCAAAACGACCGTTTCAAAAGGCATATTTTACGCACATTAGTGTTCTGCTTCTTTTCCTTTCTTTCCTTTTTTGTTAAAAAAACACGGGAATGGAAAAAGGCATCCCTCAGAATGGGCGAAAATCGTTGCAGGCGAATCAATGGACAGAGGTTTAATCTCCAATATATATAAACAGCTCATGCAGCTTAATATTAAAAAAAAACAAACAACCCAAAAAAATGGCCAGAAGATCTAAAGAGACGTTTCTTCAAAGGAGACACAGAGATGGCCAAGACGCACATGAAAAGCTGCTCAACAGCACTAATTATCAGAGAAATGCAAATCAAAACTACAATGAGTTATCACCTCACACCTGTTAGAATCGGCATCATCAGAAAATCTACAAACAACCAATTCTGGGGAGGGTGTGGACAAAAGGAGCCCTCTTCCACTATTGGTGGGAATGTAAATTGATACAGTCACTATGGAGAACAGTATGGAGTTTCCTTAAAAAAACTAGAAATAGAATTACCATCTGATCCAGCAATCCCACTTCTGGGCATATACCCAGAGAAAACCGTACATCAAAAAGGCACATTCACCACAATGTTCATTGCAGCACTATTTACAATAGCCAGGTAATGGAAGCAACCTAAATGCCCACAGACAGATGAATGGATAAAGATGTGGTACATATATGAAATGGAATATTACTCGGCCATAAAAAGGAATGAAACTGGGTCATTTGTAGAGACATCGATGGATCGAGAGACTGTCATACAGAATGAAGTAAGTCAGAAAGAGGAAAACAAATATTGTATATTAATGCATATATGTGGAGCCTAGAAATGGTACAGATGAACTGGTTTGCAGGGAAGAAATAGAGACACAGAGGTAGAGAACAAACGTATGGACACCAAGTGTGGGAAGCCATGGGGTGGTGGTGGTGGGATGAGTTGGGAGTTTGGGATTGACCTGTGTACATGTATATGCATAAAATACATAACTAATAATAACGTGCTATATAAAAAAATAAATAAAATTAAATTTCAAAATTTTAAAAAATAAAATTTAAAATAAAACAGAAAAAATTCTTCCCGTCACACAGACGTATTTATAGGAATGAATTATTTCCATGCTTATATCTATAAATACATAAATGAGGAATAAAATCTAACTTGAACCATAAAAGAAAAGAAAACCTGAACCCACGAGTTATACAGAGGAAAACCCTATCAGGGCACTTGCTCCAGTGGTAAACAATTCTGAAATTGGTCAGAGGTGGGGAACCATCTCCCATACAGCCATCAACCCAGCCCCCACGCAAGGAGCGTCCTCATTGCAAAGCTGGGGGACTGTGCCGAGGCATCTCTGAGTAAACGTGAGCTGAGCCCCAGGCCAGCTGCTGCTGAACTGTTCCCACCCTTTCCAGGTAAAACACCTGAATATGTACAAGGGCTTGAAAGCCTAGAGGAAGGACCGTGGAGCCACACCAGCGACAGCACGCAGGCCAACTTGGTGCCTGCAGGCCAGCCAGGGTGGTCCTGGCCCCGGGCGCTCTTCCAGAAGCTTTCCATTGCCCTGCCTGAGATACCCCTCCTGTCCCGGCCCCCACTGCTTTTTTCCTTCCTCACCTCTGTCCGGAGAGAAATTCCAGCGGAAGGTATGGGTGACACAACCTCTTCTTTACAGGCGGCAGCCTGGCAACTCCTGCAGAAAGGCCAGCAGAACCCCACTCACACCGGGCCACCCACAAAGCTGTGGCCCCTCACTCCCTCCCACCAGCACAGCCCCGAGACTGCTGACGGGGCAGAGAATATGGAGTCAGGCACAGCTTCATGGGCTATTGCTGCCTGGAGCGCTGTTTATATTGACCTCAACGAGGCACACCTGGGGAGGGCGGGCCGGCAGGGTAAGGCTGCCCAGGTCAGCTAATCCACAACCCTCAGGGAATCACATTGTTGAAAATGGACCCCGCTAAGGCAGAAGAGAAGCCAAGGGAAAAAAGGACACAATGCCATTTGCAGCACCGTAGATGAGTCTAGAAGTAATCACGTGACTTGTAGTAAGTCAGAAAGTGAAAGACACATATCATATCATATCACTTATAGGTGTTACCTAAAAATGGATACCAGGGCAGATATTTCCACGGAGAAGGGCAATCACAGATTCATTAAACAAACTTATGGTTCACCAAAGGAAAGGTGTGAGGATTGGTTTCATTACGATATCGGGGTTAACAGACATCTACAAACACAGGTGACATATATAATCACCAAAGACCTACAGAATACCAAGAGAGGACTACTCAACATTCTGTCATAACGTACATGGGAAAAGGATCCCAGGAAGAACAGACATGTGTATATGTGTAAAAGAACCACATCTTCCACACCTACAACAAGCCAAACATTGTAATCAAACTTGCTGTAAGAAAAAATAAAAAATTAAATTAAAAACACGAACAAGAAGTAGTGAGACAAACGTGAGGGGCTTTCTCCTGGCACATTCCATTCTAAACTCCAATCTAGAACACCACTTCCACTGAGGCTCTCTTGCCCTAGTAACCAGATTTGGTAAGGTTGAACTGCTGCCACCTTGTGGCCGTTTCACACAACAGCAGCTTTAATCCCAAAACTAATGGTCAGTTGATATTCAAAATCATTGCAGGCCTGTAAATGACACCTGCCCTGAAAACAAATCCTGGGGTCACATATCGACCAAAATATTCAAAGGACGTCCATATTTCAAAACGACCGTTTCAAAAGGCATATTTTACGCACATTAGTGTTCTGCTTCTTTTCCTTTCTTTCCTTTTTTGTTAAAAAAACACGGGAATGGAAAAAGGCATCCCTCAGAATGGGCGAAAATCGTTGCAGACGAATCAATGGACAGAGGTTTAATCTCCAATATATATAAACAGCTCATGCAGCTTAATATTAAAAAAAACAAACAACCCAAAAAAATGGCCAGAAGATCTAAAGAGACGTTTCTTCAAAGGAGACACAGAGATGGCCAAGACGCACATGAAAAGCTGCTCAACAGCACTAATTATCAGAGAAATGCAAATCAAAACTACAATGAGGTTTCACCTCACACCTGTTAGAATCGGCATCATCAGAAAATCTACAAACAACCAATTCTGGGGAGGGTGTGGACAAAAGGAGCCCTCTTCCACTATTGGTGGGAATGTAAATTGATACAGTCACTATGGAGAACAGTATGGAGTTTCCTTAAAAAAACTAGAAATAGAATTACCATCTGATCCAGCAATCCCACTTCTGGGCATATACCCAGAGAAAACCGTACATCAAAAAGGCACATTCACCACAATGTTCATTGCAGCACTATTTACAATAGCCAGGTAATGGAAGCAACCTAAATGCCCACAGACAGATGAATGGATAAAGATGTGGTACATATATGAAATGGAATATTACTCGGCCATAAAAAGGAATGAAACTGGGTCATTTGTAGAGACATCGATGGATCGAGAGACTGTCATACAGAATGAAGTAAGTCAGAAAGAGGAAAACAAATATTGCATATTAATGCATATATGTGGAGCCTAGAAATGGTACAGATGAACTGGTTTGCAGGGAAGAAATAGAGACACAGAGGTAGAGAACAAACGTATGGACACCAAGTGTGGGAAGCCATGGGGTGGTGGTGGTGGGATGAGTTGGGAGTTTGGGATTGACCTGTGTACATGTATATGCATAAAATACATAACTAATAATAACGTGCTATATAAAAAAATAAATAAAATTAAATTTCAAAATTTTAAAAAATAAAATTTAAAATAAAACAGAAAAAATTCTTCCCGTCACACAGACGTATTTATAGGAATGAATTATTTCCATGCTTATATCTATAAATACATAAATGAGGAATAAAATCTAACTTGAACCATAAAAGAAAAGAAAACCTGAACCCACGAGTTATACAGAGGAAAACCCTATCAGGGCACTTGCTCCAGTGGTAAACAATTCTGAAATTGGTCAGAGGTGGGGAACCATCTCCCATACAGCCATCAACCCAGCCCCCACGCAAGGAGCGTCCTCATTGCAAAGCTGGGGGACTGTGCCGAGGCATCTCTGAGTAAACGTGAGCTGAGCCCCAGGCCAGCTGCTGCTGAACTGTTCCCACCCTTTCCAGGTAAAACACCTGAATATGTACAAGGGCTTGAAAGCCTAGAGGAAGGACCGTGGAGCCACACCAGCGACAGCACGCAGGCCAACTTGGTGCCTGCAGGCCAGCCAGGGTGGTCCTGGCCCCGGGCGCTCTTCCAGAAGCTTTCCATTGCCCTGCCTGAGATACCCCTCCTGTCCCGGCCCCCACTGCTTTTTTCCTTCCTCACCTCTGTCCGGAGAGAAATTCCAGCGGAAGGTATGGGTGACACAACCTCTTCTTTACAGGCGGCAGCCTGGCAACTCCTGCAGAAAGGCCAGCAGAACCCCACTCACACCGGGCCACCCACAAAGCTGTGGCCCCTCACTCCCTCCCACCAGCACAGCCCCGAGACTGCTGACGGGGCAGAGAATATGGAGTCAGGCACAGCTTCATGGGCTATTGCTGCCTGGAGCGCTGTTTATATTGACCTCAACGAGGCACACCTGGGGAGGGCGGGCCGGCAGGGTAAGGCTGCCCAGGTCAGCTAATCCACAACCCTCAGGGAATCACATTGTTGAAAATGGACCCCGCTAAGGCAGAAGAGAAGCCAAGGGAAAAAAGGACACAATGCCATTTGCAGCACCGTAGATGAGTCTAGAAGTAATCACGTGACTTGTAGTAAGTCAGAAAGTGAAAGACACATATCATATCATATCACTTATAGGTGTTACCTAAAAATGGATACCAGGGCAGATATTTCCACGGAGAAGGGCAATCACAGATTCATTAAACAAACTTATGGTTCACCAAAGGAAAGGTGTGAGGATTGGTTTCATTACGATATCGGGGTTAACAGACATCTACAAACACAGGTGACATATATAATCACCAAAGACCTACAGAATACCAAGAGAGGACTACTCAACATTCTGTCATAACGTACATGGGAAAAGGATCCCAGGAAGAACAGACATGTGTATATGTGTAAAAGAACCACATCTTCCACACCTACAACAAGCCAAACATTGTAATCAAACTTGCTGTAAGAAAAAATAAAAAATTAAATTAAAAACACGAACAAGAAGTAGTGAGACAAACGTGAGGGGCTTTCTCCTGGCACATTCCATTCTAAACTCCAATCTAGAACACCACTTCCACTGAGGCTCTCTTGCCCTAGTAACCAGATTTGGTAAGGTTGAACTGCTGCCACCTTGTGGCCGTTTCACACAACAGCAGCTTTAATCCCAAAACTAATGGTCAGTTGATATTCAAAATCATTGCAGGCCTGTAAATGACACCTGCCCTGAAAACAAATCCTGGGGTCACATATCGACCAAAATATTCAAAGGACGTCCATATTTCAAAACGACCGTTTCAAAAGGCATATTTTACGCACATTAGTGTTCTGCTTCTTTTCCTTTCTTTCCTTTTTTGTTAAAAAAACACGGGAATGGAAAAAGGCATCCCTCAGAATGGGCGAAAATCGTTGCAGACGAATCAATGGACAGAGGTTTAATCTCCAATATATATAAACAGCTCATGCAGCTTAATATTAAAAAAAACAAACAACCCAAAAAAATGGCCAGAAGATCTAAAGAGACGTTTCTTCAAAGGAGACACAGAGATGGCCAAGACGCACATGAAAAGCTGCTCAACAGCACTAATTATCAGAGAAATGCAAATCAAAACTACAATGAGGTTTCACCTCACACCTGTTAGAATCGGCATCATCAGAAAATCTACAAACAACCAATTCTGGGGAGGGTGTGGACAAAAGGAGCCCTCTTCCACTATTGGTGGGAATGTAAATTGATACAGTCACTATGGAGAACAGTATGGAGTTTCCTTAAAAAAACTAGAAATAGAATTACCATCTGATCCAGCAATCCCACTTCTGGGCATATACCCAGAGAAAACCGTACATCAAAAAGGCACATTCACCACAATCTTCATTGCAGCACTATTTACAATAGCCAGGTAATGGAAGCAACCTAAATGCCCACAGACAGATGAATGGATAAAGATGTGGTACATATATGAAATGGAATATTACTCGGCCATAAAAAGGAATGAAACTGGGTCATTTGTAGAGACATCGATGGATCGAGAGACTGTCATACAGAATGAAGTAAGTCAGAAAGAGGAAAACAAATATTGCATATTAATGCATATATGTGGAGCCTAGAAATGGTACAGATGAACTGGTTTGCAGGGAAGAAATAGAGACACAGAGGTAGAGAACAAACGTATGGACACCAAGTGTGGGAAGCCATGGGGTGGTGGTGGTGGGATGAGTTGGGAGTTTGGGATTGACCTGTGTACATGTATATGCATAAAATACATAACTAATAATAACGTGCTATATAAAAAAATAAATAAAATTAAATTTCAAAATTTTAAAAAATAAAATTTAAAATAAAACAGAAAAAAGTTCTTCCCGTCACACAGATGTATTTATAGGAATGAATTATTTCCATGCTTATATCTATAAATACATAAAAGAGGAATAAAATCTAACTTGAACCATAAAAGAAAAGAAAACCTGAACCCACGAGTTATACAGAGGAAAACCCTATCAGGGCACTTGCTCCAGTGGTAAACAATTCTGAAATTGGTCAGAGGTGGGGAACCATCTCCCATACAGCCATCAACCCACCCCCCACGCAAGGAGCGTCCTCATTGCAAAGCTGGGGGACCGTGCCGAGGCATCTCTGAGTAAACGTGAGCTGAGCCCCAGGCCAGCTGCTGCTGAACTGTTCCCACCCTTTCCAGGTAAAACACCTGAATATGTACAAGGGCTTGAAAGCCTAGAGGAAGGACCGTGGAACCACACCAGCGACAGCACGCAGGCCAACTTGGTGCCTGCAGGCCAGCCAGGGTGGTCCTGGCCCCGGGCGCTCTTCCAGAAGCTTTCCATTGCCCTGCCTGAGATACCCCTCCTGTCCCGGCCCCCACTGCTTTTTTCCTTCCTCACCTCTGTCCGGAGAGAAATTCCAGCGGAAGGTATGGGTGACACAACCTCTTCTTTACAGGCGGCAGCCTGGCAACTCCTGCAGAAAGGCCAGCAGAACCCCACTCACACCGGGCCACCCACAAAGCTGTGGCCCCTCCCTCCCTCCCACCAGCACAGCCCCGAGACTGCTGACGGGGCAGAGAATATGGAGTCAGGCACAGCTTCAGGGGCTATTGCTGCCTGGAGCGCTGTTTATATTGACCTCAATGAGGCACACCTGGGGAGGGCGGGCCGGCAGGGTAAGGCTGCCCAGGTCAGCTAATCCACAACCCTCAGGGAATCACATTGGTGAAAATGGACCCCGCTAAGGCAGAAGAGAAGCCAAGGGAAAAAAGGACAGAATGCCATTTGCAGCACCGTAGATGAGTCTAGAAGTAATCACGTGACTTGTAGTAAGTCAGAAAGTGAAAGACACATATCATATCATATCACTTATAGGTGTTACCTAAAAATGGATACCAGGGCAGATATTTCCACGGAAAAGGGCAATCACAGATTCATTAAACAAACTTATGGTTCACCAAAGGAAAGGTGTGAGGATTGGTTTCATTACGATATCGGGGTTAACAGACATCTACAAACACAGGTGACATATATAATCACCAAAGACCTACAGAATACCAAGAGAGGACTACTCAACATTCTGTCATAACGTACATGGGAAAAGGATTCCAGGAAGAACAGACATGTGTATATGTGTAAAAGAACCACATCTTCCACACCTACAACAAGCCAAACATTGTAATCAAACTTGCTGTAAGAAAAAATAAAAAAAAATAAATTAAAAACACGAACAAGATGTAGTGAGACAAACGTGAGGGGCTTTCTCCTGGCACATTCCATTCTAAACTCCAATCTAGAACACCACTTCCACTGAGGCTCTCTTGCCCTAGTAACCAGATTTGGTAAGGGTGAACTGCTGCCACCTTGTGGCCGTTTCACACAACAGCAGCTTTAATCCCAACGCTAATGGTCAGTTGATATTCAAAATCATTGCAGGCCTGTAAATGACACCTGCCCTGAAAACAAATCCTGGGGTCACATATCGACCAAAATATTCAAAGGACGTCCATATTTCAAAACGACCGTTTCAAAAGGCATATTTTACGCACATTAGTGTTCTGCTTCTTTTCCTTTCTTTCCTTTTTTGTTAAAAAAACACAGGAATGGAAAAAGGCACCCCTCAGAATGGGCGAAAATCGTTGCAGACGAATCAATGGACAGAGGTTTAATCTCCAATATATATAAACAGCTCATGCAGCTTAATATTAAAAAAAAACAAACAACCCAAAAAAATGGGCAGAAGATCTAAAGAGTCGTTTCTTCAAAGGAGACACAGAGATGGCCAAGACGCACATGAAAAGCTGCTCAACAGCACTAATTATCAGAGAAATGCAAATCAAAACTACAATGAGGTTTCACCTCACACCTGTTAGAATCGGCATCATCAGAAAATCTACAAACAACCAATTCTGGGGAGGGTGTGGACAAAAGGAGCCCTCTTCCACTATTGGTGGGAATGTAAATTGATACAGTCACTATGGAGAACAGTATGGAGTTTCCTTAAAAAAACTAGAAATAGAATTACCATCTGATCCAGCAATCCCACTTCTGGGCATATACCCAGAGAAAACCGTACATCAAAAAGGCACATTCACCACAATGTTCATTGCAGCACTATTTACAATAGCCAGGTAATGGAAGCAACCTAAATGCCCACAGACAGATGAATGGATAAAGATGTGGTACATATATGAAATGGAATATTACTCCGCCATAAAAAGGAATGAAACTGGGTCATTTGTAGAGGCATCGATGGATCGAGAGACTGTCATACAGAATGAAGTAAGTCAGAAAGAGGAAAACAAATATTGTATATTAATGCATATATGTGGAGCCTAAAAATGGTACCGATGAACTGGTTTGCAGGGAAGAAATAGAGACACAGAGGTAGAGAACAAACGTATGGACACCAAGTGTGGGAAGCCATGGGGTGGTGGTGGTGGGATGAGTTGGGAGTTTGGGATTGACCTGTGTACATGTATATGCATAAAATACATAACTAATAATAACGTGCTATATAAAAAAATAAATAAAATTAAATTTCAAAATTTTAAAAAATAAAATTTAAAAATAAAACAGAAAAAAGTTCTTCCCGTCACACAGATGTATTTATAGGAATGAATTATTTCCATGCTTATATCTATAAATACATAAAAGAGGAATAAAATCTAACTTGAACCATAAAAGAAAAAAAAACCCTGAACCCACGAGTTATACAGAGGAAAACCCTATCAGGGCACTTGCTCCAGTGGTAAACAATTCTGAAATTGGTCAGAGGTGGGGAACCATCTCCCATACAGCCATCAACCCACCCCCCACGCAAGGAGCGTCCTCATTGCAAAGCTGGGGGACCGTGCCGAGGCATCTCTGAGTAAACGTGAGCTGAGCCCCAGGCCAGCTGCTGCTGAACTGTTCCCACCCTTTCCAGGTAAAACACCTGAATATGTACAAGGGCTTGAAAGCCTAGAGGAAGGACCGTGGAGCCACACCAGCGACAGCACGCAGGCCAACTTGGTGCCTGCAGGCCAGCCAGGGTGGTCCTGGCCCCGGGCGCTCTTCCAGAAGCTTTCCATTGCCCTGCCTGAGATACCCCTCCTGTCCCGGCCCCCACTGCTTTTTTCCTTCCTCACCTCTGTCCGGAGAGAAATTCCAGCGGAAGGTATGGGTGACACAACCTCTTCTTTACAGGCGGCAGCCTGGCAACTCCTGCAGAAAGGCCAGCAGAACCCCACTCACACCGGGCCACCCACAAAGCTGTGGCCCCTCCCTCCCTCCCACCAGCACAGCCCCGAGACTGCTGACGGGGCAGAGAATATGGAGTCAGGCACAGCTTCAGGGGCTATTGC
The DNA here is from genome assembly GCF_964341445.2 of Mesoplodon mirus. NCBI lineage: Eukaryota > Metazoa > Chordata > Mammalia > Artiodactyla > Ziphiidae > Mesoplodon > Mesoplodon mirus. Next base: position 1,293,767 of record NW_028295722.1, read on the forward strand.
TGCCTGGAGCGCTGTTTATATTGACCTCAACGAGGCACACCTGGGGAGGGCGGGCCGGCAGGGTAAGGCTGCCCAGGTCAGCTAATCCACAACCCTCAGGGAATCACATTGTTGAAAATGGACCCCGCTAAGGCAGAAGAGAAGCCAAGGGAAAAAAGGACACAATGCCATTTGCAGCACCTTAGATGAGTCTAGAAGTAATCACGTGACATGTAGTAAGTCAGAAAGTGAAAGACACATATCATATCATATCACTTATAGGTGTTACCTAAAAATGGATACCAGGGCAGATATTTCCACGGAGAAGGGCAATCACAGATTCATTAAACACACTTATGGTTCACCAAAGGAAAGGTGTGAGGATTGGTTTCATTACGATATCGGGGTTAACAGACATCTACAAACACAGGTGACATATATAATCACCAAAGACCTACAGAATACCAAGAGAGGACTACTCAACATTCTGCCATAACGTACATGGGAAAAGGATCCCAGGAAGAACAGACATGTGTATATGTGTAAAAGAACCACATCTTCCACACCTACAACAAGCCAAACATTGTAATCAAACTTGCTGTAAGAAAAAATAAAAAATTAAATTAAAAACATGAACAAGAAGTAGTGAGACAAACGTGAGGGGCTTTCTCCTGGCACATTCCATTCTAAACTCCAATCTAGAACACCACTTCCATTGAGGCTCTCTTGCCCTAGTAACCAGATTTGGTAAGGGTGAACTGCTGCCACCTTGTGGCCGTTTCACACAACAGCAGCTTTAATCCCAAAGCTAATGGTCAGTTGATATTCAAAATCATTGCAGGTCTGTAAATGACACCTGCCCTGAAAACAAATCCTGGGGTCACATATCGACCAAAAAATTCAAAGGACGTCCATATTTCAAAACGACCGTTTCAAAAGGCATATTTTACGCACATTAGTGTTCTGCTTCTTTTCCTTTCTTTCCTTTTTTGTTAAAAAAACACGGGAATGGAAAAAGGCATCCCTCAGAATGGGCGAAAATCGTTGCAGACGAATCAATGGACAGAGGTTTAATCTCCAATATATATAAACAGCTCATGCAGCTTAATATTAAAAAAACAAACAACACAAAAAAATGGGCAGAAGATCTAAAGAGACGTTTCTTCAAAGGAGACACAGAGATGGCCAAGACGCACATGAAAAGCTGCTCAACAGCACTAATTATCAGAGAAATGCAAATCAAAACTACAATGAGGTTTCACCTCACACCTGTTAGAATCGGCATCATCAGAAAATCTACAAACAACCAATTCTGGGGAGGGTGTGGACAAAAGGAGCCCTCTTCCACTATTGGTGGGAATGTAAATTGATACAGTCACTATGGAGAACAGTATGGAGTTTCCTTAAAAAAACTAGAAATAGAATTACCATCTGATCCAGCAATCCCACTTCTGGGCATATACCCAGAGAAAACCGTACATCAAAAAGGCACATTCACCACAATGTTCATTGCAGCACTATTTACAATAGCCAGGTAATGGAAGCAACCTAAATGCCCACAGACAGATGAATGGATAAAGATGTGGTACATATATGAAATGGAATATTACTCGGCCATAAAAAGGAATGAAACTGGGTCATTTGTAGAGGCATCGATGGATCGAGAGACTGTCATACAGAATGAAGTAAGTCAGAAAGAGGAAAACAAATATTGTATATTAATGCATATATGTGGAGCCTAAAAATGGTACCGATGAACTGGTTTGCAGGGAAGAAATAGAGACACAGAGGTAGAGAACAAACGTATGGACACCAAGTGTGGGAAGCCATGGGGTGGTGGTGGTGGGATGAGTTGGGAGTTTGGGATTGACCTGTGTACATGTATATGCATAAAATACATAACTAATAATAACGTGCTGTATAAAAACATAAATAAAATTAAATTTCAAAATTTTAAAAAATAAAATTTAAAACTAAAACAGAAAAAAGTTCTTCCCGTCACACAGATGTATTTATAGGAATGAATTATTTCCATGCTTATATCTATAAATACATAAAAGAGGAATAAAATCTAACTTGAACAATAAAAGAAAAAAAAAAAAACCTGAACCCACGAGTTATACAGAGGAAAACCCTATCAGGGCACTTGCTCCAGTGGTAAACAATTCTGAAATTGGTCAGAGGTGGGGAACCATCTCCCATACAGCCATCAACCCACCCCCCACGCAAGGAGCGTCCTCATTGCAAAGCTGGGGGACCGTGCCGAGGCATCTGAGTAAACGTGAGCTGAGCCCCAGGCCAGCTGCTGCTGAACTGTTCCCACCCTTTCCAGGTAAAACACCTGAATATGTACAAGGGCTTGAAAGCCTAGAGGAAGGACCGTGGAGCCACTCCAGCGACAGCACGCAGGCCAACTTGGTGCCTGCAGGCCAGCCAGGGTGGTCCTGGCCCCGGGCGCTCTTCCAGAAGCTTTCCATTGCCCTGCCTGAGATACCCCTCCTGTCCCGGCCCCCACTGCTTTTTCCCTTCCTCACCTCTGTCCGGAGAGAAATTCCAGCGGATGGTATGGGTGACACAACCTCTTCTTTACAGGCGGCAGCCTGGCAACTCCTGCAGAAAGGCCAGCAGAACCCCACTCACACCGGGCCACCCACAAAGCTGTGGCCCCTCACTCCCTCCCACCAGCACAGCCCCGAGACTGCTGACGGGGCAGAGAATATGGAGTCAGGCACAGCTTCAGGGGCTATTGCTGCCTGGAGCGCTGTTTATATTGACCTCAACGAGGCACAGCTGGGGAGGGCGGGCCGGCAGGGTAAGGCTGCCCAGGTCAGCTAATCCACAACCCTCAGGGAATCACATTGTTGAAAATGGACCCCGCTAAGGCAGAAGAGAAGCCAAGGGAAAAAAGGACACAATGCCATTTGCAGCACCTTAGATGAGTCTAGAAGTAATCACGTGACTTGTAGTAAGTCAGAAAGTGAAAGACACATATCATATCATATCACTTATAGGTGTTACCTAAAAATGGATACCAGGGCAGATATTTCCACGGAGAAGGGCAATCACAGATTCATTAAACAAACTTATGGTTCACCAAAGGAAAGGTGTGAGGATTGGTTTCATTATGATATCGGGGTTAACAGACATCTACAAACACAGGTGACATATATAATCACCAAAGACCTACAGAATACCAAGAGAGGACTACTCAACATTCTGTCATAACGTACATGGGAAAAGGATCCCAGGAAGAACAGACATGTGTATATGTGTAAAAGAACCACATCTTCCACACCTACAACAAGCCAAACATTGTAATCAAACTTGCTGTAAGAAAAAATAAAAAAATAAATTAAAAACACGAACAAGAAGTAGTGAGACAAACGTGAGGGGCTTTCTCCTGGCACATTCCATTCTAAACTCCAATCTAGAACACCACTTCCACTGAGGCTCTCTTGCCCTAGTAACCAGATTTGGTAAGGGTGAACTGCTGCCACCTTGTGGCCGTTTCACACAACAGCAGCTTTAATCCCAACGCTAATGGTCAGTTGATATTCAAAATCATTGCAGGCCTGTAAATGACACCTGCCCTGAAAACAAATCCTGGGGTCACATATCGACCAAAAAATTCAAAGGACGTCCATATTTCAAAACGACCGTTTCAAAAGGCATATTTTACGCACAATAGTGTTCTGCTTCTTTTCCTTTCTTTCCTTTTTTGTTAAAAAACACGGGAATGGAAAAAGGCATCCCTCAGAATGGGCGAAAATCGTTGCAGACGAATCAATGGACAGAGGTTTAATCTCCAATATATATAAACAGCTCATGCAGCTTAATATTAAAAAAACAAACAACGCAAAAAAAATGGGCAGAAGATCTAAAGAGACGTTTCTTCAAAGGAGACACAGAGATGGCCAAGACGCACATGAAAAGCTGCTCAACAGCACTAATTATCAGAGAAATGCAAATCAAAACTACAATGAGGTTTCACCTCACACCTGTTAGAATCGGCATCATCAGAAAATCTACAAACAACCAATTCTGGGGAGGGTGTGGACAAAAGGAGCCCTCTTCCACTATTGGTGGGAATGTAAATTGATACAGTCACTATGGAGAACAGTATGGAGTTTCCTTAAAAAAACTAGAAATAGAATTACCATCTGATCCAGCAATCCCACTTCTGGGCATATACCCAGAGAAAACTGTACATCAAAAAGGCACATTCACCACAATGTTCATTGCAGCACTATTTACAATAGCCAGGTAATGGAAGCAACCTAAATGCCCACAGACAGATGAATGGATAAAGATGTGGTACATATATGAAATGGAATATTACTCGGCCATAAAAAGGAATGAAACTGGGTCATTTGTAGAGACATCGATGGATCGAGAGACTGTCATACAGAATGAAGTAAGTCAGAAAGAGGAAAACAAATATTGTATATTAATGCATATATGTGGAGCCTAAAAATGGTACAGATGAACTGGTTTGCAGGGAAGAAATAGAGACACAGAGGTAGAGAACAAACGTATGGACACCAAGTGTGGGAAGCCATGGGGTGGTGGTGGTGGGATGAGTTGGGAGTTTGGGATTGACCTGTGTAAATGTATATGCATAAAATACATAACTAATAATAACGTGCTGTATAAAAAAATAAATAAAATTAAATTTCAAAATTTTAAAAAATAAAATTTAAAAATAAAACAGAAAAAAGTTCTTCCCGTCACACAGATGTATTTATAGGAATGAATTATTTCCATGCTTATATCTATAAATACATAAAAGAGGAATAAAATCTAACTTGAACCATAAAAGAAAAAAAAACCCTGAACCCACGAGTTATACAGAGGAAAACCCTATCAGGGCACTTGCTCCAGTGGTAAACAATTCTGAAATTGGTCAGAGGTGGGGAACCATCTCCCATACAGCCATCAACCCACCCCCCACGCAAGGAGCGTCCTCATTGCAAAGCTGGGGGACCGTGCCGAGGCATCTGTGAGTAAACGTGAGCTGAGCCCCAGGCCAGCTGCTGCTGAACTGTTCCCACCCTTTCCAGGTAAAACACCTGAATATGTACAAGGGTTTGAAAGCCTAGAAGAAGGACCGTGGAGCCACACCAGCGACAGCACGCAGGCCAACTTGGTGCCTGCAGGCCAGCCAGGGTGGTCCTGGCCCCGGGCGCTCTTCCAGAAGCTTTCCATTGCCCTGCCTGAGATACCCCTCCTGTCCCGGACCCCACTGCTTTTTTCCTTCCTCACCTCTGTCCGGAGAGAAATTCCAGCGGAAGGTATGGGTGACACAACCTCTTCTTTGCAGGCGGCAGCCTGGCAACTCCTGCAGAAAGGCCCGCAGAACCCCACTCACACCGGGCCACCCACAAAGCTGTGGCCCCTCACTCCCTCCCACCAGCACAGCCCCGAGACTGCTGACGGGGCAGAGAATATGGAGTCAGGCACAGCTTCAGGGGCTATTGCTGCCTGGAGCGCTGTTTATATTGACCTCAACGAGGCACAGCTGGGGAGGGCGGGCCGGCAGGGTAAGGCTGCCCAGGTCAGCTAATCCACAACCCTCAGGGAATCACATTGTTGAAAATGGACCCCGCTAAGGCAGAAGAAAAGCCAAGGGAAAAAAGGACACAATGCCATTTGCAGCACCGTAGATGAGTCTAGAAGTAATCACGTGACTTGTAGTAAGTCAGAAAGTGAAAGACACATATCATATCATATCACTTATAGGTGTTACCTAAAAATGGATACCAGGGCAGATATTTCCACGGAGAAGGGCAATCACAGATTCATTAAACACACTTATGGTTCACCAAAGGAAAGGTGTGAGGATTGGTTTCATTACGATATCGGGGTTAACAGACATCTACAAACACAGGTGACATATATAATCACCAAAGACCTACAGAATACCAAGAGAGGACTACTCAACATTCTGCCATAACGTACATGGGAAAAGGATCCCAGGAAGAACAGACATGTGTATATGTGTAAAAGAACCACATCTTCCACACCTACAACAAGCCAAACATTGTAATCAAACTTGCTGTAAGAAAAAATAAAAAATTAAATTAAAAACACGAACAAGAAGTAGTGAGACAAACGTGAGGGGCTTTCTCCTGGCACATTCCATTCTAAACTCCAATCTAGAACACCACTTCCACTGAGGCTCTCTTGCCCTAGTAACCAGATTTGGTAAGGGTGAACTGCTGCCACCTTGTGGCCGTTTCACACAACAGCAGCTTTAATCCCAACGCTAATGGTCAGTTGATATTCAAAATCATTGCAGGCCTGTAAATGACACCTGCCCTGAAAACAAATCCTGGGGTCACATATCGACCAAAAAATTCAAAGGACGTCCATATTTCAAAAGGACCGTTTCAAAAGGCATATTTTACGCACATTAGTGTTCTGCTTCTTTTCCTTTCTTTCCTTTTTTGTTAAAAAACACGGGAATGGAAAAAGGCATCCCTAAGAATGGGAGAAAATCATTGCAGACGAATCAATGGACAGACGTTTAATCTCCAATATATATAAACAGCTCATGCAGCTTAATATTAAAAAAAACAAACAACCCAAAAAAATGGGCAGAAGATCTAAAGAGACGTTTCTTCAAAGGAGACACAGAGATGGCCAAGACGCACATGAAAAGCTGCTCAACAGCACTAATTATCAGAGAAATGCAAATCAAAACTACAATGAGGTTTCACCTCACACCTGTTAGAATCGGCATCATCAGAAAATCTACAAACAACCAATCTGGGGAGGGTGTGGACAAAAGGAGCCCTCTTCCACTATTGGTGGGAATGTAAATTGATACAGTCACTATGGAGAACAGTATGGAGTTTCCTTAAAAAAACTAGAAATAGAATTACCATCTGATCCAGCAATCCCACTTCTGGGCATATACCCAGAGAAAACCGTACATCAAAAAGGCACATTCACCACAATGTTCATTGCAGCACTATTTACAATAGCCAGGTAATGGAAGCAACCTAAATGCCCACAGACAGATGAATGGATAAAGATGTGGTACATATATGAAATGGAATATTACTCGGCCATAAAAAGGAATGAAACTGGGTCATTTGTAGAGGCATCGATGGATCGAGAGACTGTCATACAGAATGAAGTAAGTCAGAAAGAGGAAAACAAATATTGTATATTAATGCATATATGTGGAGCCTAAAAATGGTACCGATGAACTGGTTTGCAGGGAAGAAATAGAGACACAGAGGTAGAGAACAAACGTATGGACACCAAGTGTGGGAAGCCATGGGGTGGTGGTGGTGGGATGAGTTGGGAGTTTGGGATTGACCTGTGTACATGTATATGCATAAAATACATAACTAATAATAACGTGCTGTATAAAAACATAAATAAAATTAAATTTCAAAATTTTAAAAAATAAAATTTAAAAATAAAACAGAAAAAAGTTCTTCCCGTCACACAGATGTATTTATAGGAATGAATTATTTCCATGCTTATATCTATAAATACATAAAAGAGGAATAAAATCTAACTTGAACCATAAAAGAAAAAAAAAAACCTGAACCCACGAGTTATACAGAGGAAAACCCTATCAGGGCACTTGCTCCAGTGGTAAACAATTCTGAAATTGGTCAGAGGTGGGGAACCATCTCCCATACAGCCATCAACCCACCCCCCACGCAAGGAGCGTCCTCATTGCAAAGCTGGGGGACCGGGCCGAGGCATCTATGAGTAAACGTGAGCTGAGCCCAAGGCCAGCTGCTGCTGAACTGTTCCCACCCTTTCCAGGTAATACACCTGAATATGTACAAGGGCTTGAAAGCCTAGAGGAAGGACCGTGGAGCCACACCAGCGACAGCACGCAGGCCAACTTGGTGCCTGCAGGCCAGCCAGGGTGGTCCTGGCCCCGGGCGCTCTTCCAGAAGCTTTCCATTGCCCTGCCTGAGATACCCCTCCTGTCCCGGCCCCCACTGCTTTTTTCCTTCCTCACCTCTGTCCGGAGAGAAATTCCAGCGGAAGGTATGGGTGACACAACCTCTTCTTTACAGGCGGCAGCCTGGCAACTCCTGCAGAAAGGCCAGCAGAACCCCACTCACACCGGGCCACCCACAAAGCTGTGGCCCCTCCCTCCCTCCCACCAGCACAGCCCCGAGACTGCTGACGGGGCAGAGAATATGGAGTCAGGCACAGCTTCAGGGGCTATTGCTGCCTGGAGCACTGTTTATATTGACCTCAACGAGGCACACCTGGGGAGGGCGGGCCGGCAGGGTAAGGCTGCCCAGGTCAGCTAATCCACAACCCTCAGGGAATCACATTGTTGAATATGGACCCCGCTAAGGCAGAAGAGAAGCCAAGGGAAAAAAGGACACAATGCCATTTGCAGCACGTTAGATGAGCCTAGAAGTAATCACGTGACTTGTAGTAAGTCAGAAAGTGAAAGACACATATCATATCATATCACTTATAGGTGTTACCTAAAAATGGATACCAGGGCAGATATTTCCATGGAGAAGGGCAATCACAGATTCATTAAACACACTTATGGTTCACCAAAGGTAAGGTGTGAGGATTGGTTTCATTACGATATCGGGGTTAACAGACATCTACAAACACAGGTGACATATATAATCACCAAAGACCTACAGAATACCAAGAGAGGACTACTCAACATTCTGCCATAACGTACATGGGAAAAGGATCCCAGGAAGAACAGACATGTGTATATGTGTAAAAGAACCACATCTTCCACACCTACAACAAGCCAAACATTGTAATCAAACTTGCTGTAAGAAAAAATAAAAAATTAAATTAAAAACACGAACAAGAAGTAGTGAGACAAACGTGAGGGGCTTTCTCCTGGCACATTCCATTCTAAACTCCAATCTAGAACACCACTTCCACTGAGGCTCTCTTGCCCTAGTAACCAGATTTGGTAAGGGTGAACTGCTGCCACCTTGTGGCCGTTTCACACAACAGCAGCTTTAATCCCAACGCTAATGGTCAGTTGACATTCAAAATCATTGCAGGCCTGTAAATGACACCTGCCCTGAAAACAAATCCTGGGGTCACATATCGACCAAAAAATTAAAAGGACGTCCATATTTCAAAACGACCGTTTCAAAAGGCATATTTTACGCACATTAGTGTTCTGCTTCTTTTCCTTTCTTTCCTTTTTTGTTAAAAAACACGGGAATGGAAAAAGGCATCCCTCAGAATGGGCGAAAATCGTTGCAGACGAATCAATGGACAGAGGTTTAATCTCCAATATATATAAACAGCTCATGCAGCTTAATATTAAAAAAACAAACAACGCAAAAAAAATGGGCAGAAGATCTAAAGAGACGTTTCTTCAAAGGAGACACAGAGATGTCCAAGACGCTCATGAAAAGCTGCTCAACAGCACTAATTATCAGAGAAATGCAAATCAAAACTACAATGAGGTTTCACCTCACACCTGTTAGAATCGGCATCATCAGAAAATCTCCAAACAACCAATTCTGGGCAGGGTGTGGACAAAAGGAGCCCTCTTCCACTATTGGTGGGAATGTAAATTGATACAGTCACTATGGAGAACAGTATGGAGTTTCCTTAAAAAAACTAGAAATAGAATTACCATCTGATCCAGCAATCCCACTTCTGGGCATATACCCAGAGAAAACCGTACATCAAAAAGGCACATTCACCACAATGTTCATTGCAGCACTATTTACAATAGCCAGGTAATGGAAGCAACCTAAATGCCCACAGACAGATGAATGGATAAAGATGTGGTACATATATGAAATGGACTATTACTCGGCCATAAAAAGGAATGAAACTGGGTCATTTGTAGAGGCATCGATGGATCGAGAGACTGTCATACAGAATGAAGTAAGTCAGAAAGAGGAAAACAAATAGTGCATATTAATGCATATATGTGGAGCCTAGAAATGGTACAGATGAACTGGTTTGCAGGGAAGAAATAGAGACACAGAGGTAGAGAACAAACGTATGGACACCAAGTGTGGGAAGCCATGGGGTGGTGGTGGTGGGATGAGTTGGGAGTTTGGGATTGACCTGTGTACATGTATATGCATAAAATACATAACTAATAATAACGTGCTGTATAAAAAAATAAATAAAATTAAATTTCAAAATTTTAAAAAATAAAATTTAAAAATAAAACAGAAAAAAGTTCTTCCCGTCACACAGATGTATTTATAGGAATGAATTATTTCCATGCTTATATCTATAAATACATAAAAGAGGAATAAAATCTAACTTGAACCATAAAAGAAAAAAAAAAACCTGAACCCACGAGTTATACAGAGGAAAACCCTATCAGGGCACTTGCTCCAGTGGTAAACAATTCTGAAATTGGTCAGAGGTGGGGAACCATCTCCCATACAGCCATCAACCCACCCCCCACGCAAGGAGCGTCCTCATTGCAAAGCTGGGGGACCGTGCCGAGGCATCTGTGAGTAAACGTGAGCTGAGCCCCAGGCCAGCTGCTGCTGAACTGTTCCCACCCTTTCCAGGTAAAACACCTGAAGATGTATAAGGGCTTGAAAGCCTAGAGGAATTACCGTGGAGCCACACCAGCTACAGCACGCAGGCCAACTTGGGGCCTGCAGGCCAGCCAGGGTGGTCCTGGCCCCGGGCGCTCTTCCAGAAGCTTTCCATTGCCCTGCCTGAGATACCCCTCCTGTCCCGGCCCCCACTGCTTTTTTCCTTCCTCACCTCTGTCCGGAGAGAAATTCCAGCGGAAGGTATGGGTGACACAACCTCTTCTTTACAGGCGGCAGCCTGGCAACTCCTGCAGAAAGGCCAGCAGAACCCCACTCACACCGGGCCACCCACAAAGCTGTGGCCCCTCACTCCCACCCACCAGCACAGCCCCGAGACTGCTGACGGGGCAGAGAATATGGAGTCAGGCACAGCTTCAGGGGCTATTGCTGCCTGGAGCGCTGTTTATATTGACCTCAATGAGGCACACCTGGGGAGGGCAGGCCGGCAGGGTAAGGCTGCCCAGGTCAGCTAATCCACAACCCTCAGGGAATCACATTGTTGAAAATGGACCCCGCTAAGGCAGAAGAGAAGCCAAGGGAAAAAAGGACACAATGCCATTTGCAGCACCGTAGATGAGTCTAGAAGTAATCACGTGACTTGTAGTAAGTCAGAAAGTGAAAGACACATATCATATCATATCACTTATAGGTGTTACCTAAAAATGGATACCAGGGCAGATATTTCCACGGAAAAGGGCAATCACAGATTCATTAAACAAACTTATGGTTCACCAAAGGAAAGGTGTGAGGATTGGTTTCATTACGATATCGGGGTTAACAGACATCTACAAACACAGGTGACATATATAATCACCAAAGACCTACAGAATACCAAGAGAGGACTACTCAACATACTATCATAACGTACATGGGAAAAGGATCCCAGGAAGAACAGACATGTGTATATGTGTAAAAGAACCACGTCTTCCACACCTACTACAAGCCAAACATTGTAATCAAACTTGCTGTAAGAAAAAATAAAAAATTAAATTAAAAACACGAACAAGAAGTAGTGAGACAAACGTGAGGGGCTTTCTCCTGGCACATTCCATTCTAAACTCCAATCTAGAACACCACTTCCACTGAGGCTCTCTTGCCCTAGTAACCAGATTTGGTAAGGGTGAACTGCTGCCACCTTGTGGCCGTTTCACACAACAGCAGCTTTAATCCCAACGCTAATGGTCAGTTGATATTCAAAACCATTGCAGGCCTGTAAATGACACCTGCCCTGAAAACAAATCCTGGGGTCACATATCGACCAAAAAATTCAAAGGACGTCCATATTTCAAAACGACCGTTTCAAAAGGCATATTTTACGCACATTAGTGTTCTGCTTCTTTTCCTTTCTTTCCTTTTTTGTTAAAAAACACGGGAATGGAAAAAGGCATCCCTCAGAATGGGCGAAAATCGTTGCAGACGAATCAATGGACAGAGGTTTAATCTCCAATATATATAAACAGCTCATGCAGCTTAATATTAAAAAAACAAACAACGCAAAAAAATGGGCAGAAGATCTAAAGAGACGTTTCTTCAAAGGAGACACAGAGATGGCCAAGACGCACATGAAAAGCTGCTCAACAGCACTAATTATCAGAGAAATGCAAATCAAAACTACAATGAGGTTTCACCTCACACCTGTTAGAATCGGCATCATCAGAAAATCTACAAACAACCAATTCTGGGGAGGGTGTGGACAAAAGGAGCCCTCTTCCACTATTGGTGGGAATGTAAATTGATACAGTCACTATGGAGAACAGTATGGAGTTTCCTTAAAAAAACTAGAAATAGAATTACCATCTGATCCAGCAATCCCACTTCTGGGCATATACCCAGAGAAAACCGTACATCAAAAAGGCACATTCACCACAATGTTCATTGCAGCACTATTTACAATAGCCAGGTAATGGAAGCAACCTAAATGCCCACAGACAGATGAATGGATAAAGATGTGGTACATATATGAAATGGAATATTACTCGGCCATAAAAAGGAATGAAACTGGGTCATTTGTAGAGACATCGATGGATCGAGAGACTGTCATACAGAATGAAGTAAGTCAGAAAGAGGAAAACAAATATTGTATATTAATGCATATATGTGGAGCCTAAAAATGGTACAGATGAACTGGTTTGCAGGGAAGAAATAGAGACACAGAGGTAGAGAACAAACGTATGGACACCAAGTGTGGGAAGCCATGGGGTGGTGGTGGTGGGATGAGTTGGGAGTTTGGGATTGACCTGTGTACATGTATATGCATAAAATACATAACTAATAATAACGTGCTGTATAAAAACATAAATAAAATTAAATTTCAAAATTTTAAAAAATAAAATTTAAAAATAAAACAGAAAAAAGTTCTTCCCGTCACACAGATGTATTTATAGGAATGAATTATTTCCATGCTTATATCTATAAATACATAAAAGAGGAATAAAATCTAACTTGAACCATAAAAGAAAAAAAAACCCTGAACCCACGAGTTATACAGAGGAAAACCCTATCAGGGCACTTGCTCCAGTGGTAAACAATTATGAAATTGGTCAGAGGTGGGGAACCATCTCCCATACAGCCATCAACCCACCCCCCACGCAAGGAGCGTCCTCATTGCAAAGCTGGGGGACCGTGCCGAGGCATCTGTGAGTAAACGTGAGCTGAGCCCCAGGCCAGCTGCTGCTGAACTGTTCCCACCCTTTCCAGGTAAAACACCTGAAGATGTATAAGGGCTTGAAAGCCTAGAAGAAGGACCGTGGAGCCACACCAGCGACAGCACGCAGGCCAATTAGGTGCCTGCAGGCCAGCCAGGGTGGTCCTGGCCCCGGGCGCTCTTCCAGAAGCTTTCCATTGCCCTGCCTGAGATACCCCTCCTGTCCCGGACCCCACTGCTTTTTTCCTTCCTCACCTCTGTCCGGAGAGAAATTCCAGCGGAAGGTATGGGTGACACAACCTCTTCTTTGCAGGCGGCAGCCTGGCAACTCCTGCAGAAAGGCCCGCAGAACCCCACTCACACCGGGCCACCCACAAAGCTGTGGCCCCTCACTCCCACCCACCAGCACAGCCCCGAGACTGCTGACGGGGCAGAGAATATGGAGTCAGGCACAGCTTCAGGGGCTATTGCTGCCTGGAGCGCTGTTTATATTGACCTCAACGAGCCACAGCTGGGGAGGGCGGGCCGGCAGGGTAAGGCTGCCCAGGTCAGCTAATCCACAACCCTCAGGGAATCACATTGTTGAAAATGGACCCCGCTAAGGCAGAAGAGAAGCCAAGGGAAAAAAGGACACAATGCCATTTGCAGCACCGTAGATGAGTCTAGAAGTAATCACGTGACTTGTAGTAAGTCAGAAAGTGAAAGACACATATCATATCATATCACTTATAGGTGTTACCTAAAAATGGATACCAGGGCAGATATTTCCACGGAGAAGGGCAATCACAGATTCATTAAACACACTTATGGTTCACCAAAGGAAAGGTGTGAGGATTGGTTTCATTACGATATCGGGGTTAACAGACATCTACAAACACAGGTGACATATATAATCACCAAAGACCTACAGAATACCAAGAGAGGACTACTCAACATTCTGCCATAACGTACATGGGAAAAGGATCCCAGGAAGAACAGACATGTGTATATGTGTAAAAGAACCACATCTTCCACACCTACAACAAGCCAAACATTGTAATCAAACTTGCTGTAAGAAAAAATAAAAAATTAAATTAAAAACACGAACAAGAAGTAGTGAGACAAACGTGAGGGGCTTTCTCCTGGCACATTCCATTCTAAACTCCAATCTAGAACACCACTTCCACTGAGGCTCTCTTGCCCTAGTAACCAGATTTGGTAAGGGTGAACTGCTGCCACCTTGTGGCCGTTTCACACAACAGCAGCTTTAATCCCAACGCTAATGGTCAGTTGATATTCAAAATCATTGCAGGCCTGTAAATGACACCTGCCCTGAAAACAAATCCTGGGGTCACATATCGACCAAAAAATTCAAAGGACGTCCATATTTCAAAACGACCGTTTCAAAAGGCATATTTTACGCACAATAGTGTTCTGCTTCTTTTCCTTTCTTTCCTTTGTTGTTAAAAAACACGGGAATGGAAAAAGGCATCCCTCAGAATGGGCGAAAATCGTTGCAGACGAATCAATGGACAGAGGTTTAATCTCCAATATATATAAACAGCTCATGCAGCTTAATATTAAAAAAACAAACAACGCCAAAAAAATGGGCAGAAGATCTAAAGAGACGTTTCTTCAAAGGAGACACAGAGATGGCCAAGACGCTCATGAAAAGCTGCTCAACAGCACTAATTATCAGAGAAATGCAAATCAAAACTACAATGAGGTTTCACCTCACACCTGTTAGAATCGGCATCATCAGAAAATCTACAAACAACCAATTCTGGGCAGGGTGTGGACAAAAGGAGCCCTCTTCCACTATTGGTGGGAATGTAAATTGATACAGTCACTATGGAGAACAGTATGGAGTTTCCTTAAAAAAACTAGAAATAGAATTACCATCTGATCCAGCAATCCCACTTCTGGGCATATACCCAGAGAAAACCGTACATCAAAAAGGCACATTCACCACAATGTTCATTGCAGCACTATTTACAATAGCCAGGTAATGGAAGCAACCTAAATGCCCACAGACAGATGAATGGATAAAGATGTGGTACATATATGAAATGGAATATTACTCGGCCATAAAAAGGAATGAAACTGGGTCATTTGTAGAGACATCGATGGATCGAGAGACTGTCATACAGAATGAAGTAAGTCAGAAAGAGGAAAACAAATATTGTATATTAATGCATATATGTGGAGCCTAAAAATGGTACAGATGAACTGGTTTGCAGGGAAGAAATAGAGACACAGAGGTAGAGAACAAACGTATGGACAACAAGTGTGGGAAGCCATGGGGTGGTGGTGGTGGGATGAGTTGGGAGTTTGGGATTGACCTGTGTACATGTATATGCATAAAATACATAACTAATAATAACGTGCTGTATAAAAAAATAAATAAAATTAAATTTCAAAATTTTAAAAAATAAAATTTAAAAATAAAACAGAAAAAAGTTCTTCCCGTCACACAGATGTATTTATAGGAATGAATTATGTCCATGCTTATATCTATAAATACATAAAAGAGGAATAAAATCTAACTTGAACCATAAAAGAAAAAAAAAAACCTGAACCCACGAGTTATACAGAGGAAAACCCTATCAGGGCACTTGCTCCAGTGGTAAACAATTCTGAAATTGGTCAGAGGTGGGGAACCATCTCCCATACAGCCATCAACCCACCCCCCACGCAAGGAGCGTCCTCATTGCAAAGCTGGGGGACCGTGCCGAGGCATCTGTGAGTAAACGTGAGCTGAGCCCCAGGCCAGCTGCTGCTGAACTGTTCCCACCCTTTCCAGGTAAAACACCTGAATATGTACAAGGGCTTGAAAGCCTAGAAGAAGGACCGTGGAGCCACACCAGCGACAGCACGCAGGCCAATTAGGTGCCTGCAGGCCAGCCAGGGTGGTCCTGGCCCCGGGCGCTCTTCCAGAAGCTTTCCATTGCCCTGCCTGAGATACCCCTCCTGTCCCGGACCCCACTGCTTTTTTCCTTCCTCACCTCTGTCCGGAGAGAAATTCCAGCGGAAGGTATGGGTGACACAACCTCTTCTTTGCAGGCGGCAGCCTGGCAACTCCTGCAGAAAGGCCCGCAGAACCCCACTCACACCGGGCCACCCACAAAGCTGTGGCCCCTCACTCCCACCCACCAGCACAGCCCCGAGACTGCTGACGGGGCAGAGAATATGGAGTCAGGCACAGCTTCAGGGGCTATTGCTGCCTGGAGCGCTGTTTATATTGACCTCAATGAGGCACACCTGGGGAGGGCAGGCCGGCAGGGTAAGGCTGCCCAGGTCAGCTAATCCACAACCCTCAGGGAATCACATTGTTGAAAATGGACCCCGCTAAGGCAGAAGAGAAGCCAAGGGAAAAAAGGACACAATTCCATTTGCAGCACCGTAGATGAGTCTAGAAGTAATCACGTGACTTGTAGTAAGTCAGAAAGTGAAAGACACATATCATATCATATCACTTATAGGTGTTACCTAAAAATGGATACCAGGGCAGATATTTCCACGGAGAAGGGCAATCACAGATTCATTAAACACACTTATGGTTCACCAAAGGAAAGGTGTGAGGATTGGTTTCATTACGATATCGGGGTTAACAGACATCTACAAACACAGGTGACATATATAATCACCAAAGACCTACAGAATACCAAGAGAGGACTACTCAACATTCTATCATAACGTACATGGGAAAAGGATCCCAGGAAGAACAGACATGTGTTTATGTGTAAAAGAACCACGTCTTCCACACCTACAACAAGCCAAACATTGTAATCAAACTTGCTGTAAGAAAAAATAAAAAATTAAATTAAAAACACGAACAAGAAGTAGTGAGACAAACGTGAGGGGCTTTCTCCTGGCACATTCCATTCTAAACTCCAATCTAGAACACCACTTCCACTGAGGCTCTCTTGCCCTAGTAACCAGATTTGGTAAGGGTGAACTGCTGCCACCTTGTGGCCGTTTCACACAACAGCAGCTTTAATCTCAACGCTAATGGTCAGTTGATATTCAAAACCATTGCAGGCCTGTAAATGACACCTGCCCTGAAAACAAATCCTGGGGTCACATATCGACCAAAAAATTCAAAGACGTCCATATTTCAAAACGACCGTTTCAAAAGGCATATTTTACGCACATTAGTGTTCTGCTTCTTTTCCTTTCTTTCCTTTTTTGTTAAAAAACACGGGAATGGAAAAAGGCATCCCTCAGAATGGGCGAAAATCGTTGCAGACGAATCAATGGACAGAGGTTTAATCTCCAATATATATAAACAGCTCATGCAGCTTAATATTAAAAAAACAAACAACGCAAAAAAAATGGGCAGAAGATCTAAAGAGACGTTTCTTCAAAGGAGACACAGAGATGGCCAAGACGCACATGAAAAGCTGCTCAACAGCACTAATTATCAGAGAAATGCAAATCAAAACTACAATGAGGTTTCACCTCACACCTGTTAGAATCGGCATCATCAGAAAATCTACAAACAACCAATTCTGGGCAGGGTGTGGACAAAAGGAGCCCTCTTCCACTATTGGTGGGAATGTAAATTGATACAGTCACTATGGAGAACAGTATGGAGTTTCCTTAAAAAAACTAGAAATAGAATTACCATCTGATCCAGCAATCCCACTTCTGGGCATATACCCAGAGAAAACCGTACATCAAAAAGGCACATTCACCACAATGTTCATTGCAGCACTATTTACAATAGCCAGGTAATGGAAGCAACATAAATGCCCACAGACAGATGAATGGATAAAGATGTGGTACATATATGAAATGGAATATTACTCGGCCATAAAAAGGAATGAAACTGGGTCATTTGTAGAGACATCGATGGATCGAGAGACTGTCATACAGAATGAAGTAAGTCAGAAAGAGGAAAACAAATATTGTATATTAATGCATATATGTGGAGCCTAAAAATGGTACAGATGAACTGGTTTGCAGGGAAGAAATAGAGACACAGAGGTAGAGAACAAACGTATGGACACCAAGTGTGGGAAGCCATGGGGTGGTGGTGGTGGGATGAGTTGGGAGTTTGGGATTGACCTGTGTACATGTATATGCATAAAATACATAACTAATAATAACGTGCTGTATAAAAACATAAATAAAATTAAATTTCAAAATTTTAAAAAATAAAATTTAAAAATAAAACAGAAAAAAGTTCTTCCCGTCACACAGATGTATTTATAGGAATGAATTATTTCCATGCTTATATCTATAAATACATAAAAGAGGAATAAAATCTAACTTGAACCATAAAAGAAAAAAAAACCCTGAACCCACGAGTTATACAGAGGAAAACCCTATCAGGGCACTTGCTCCAGTGGTAAACAATTCTGAAATTGGTCAGAGGTGGGGAACCATCTCCCATACAGCCATCAACCCACCCCCCACGCAAGGAGCGTCCTCATTGCAAAGCTGGGGGACCGTGCCGAGGCATCTGTGAGTAAACGTGAGCTGAGCCCCAGGCCAGCTGCTGCTGAACTGTTCCCACCCTTTCCAGGTAAAACACCTGAATACGTACAAGGGCTTGAAAGCCTAGAAGAAGGACCGTGGAGCCACACCAGCGACAGCACGCAGGCCAACTTGGTGCCTGCAGGCCAGCCAGGGTGGTCCTGGCACCGGGCGCTCTTCCAGAAGCTTTCCATTGCCCTGCCTGAGATACCCCTCCTGTCCCGGACCCCACTGCTTTTTTCCTTCCTCACCTCTGTCCGGAGAGAAATTCCAGCCGAAGGTATGGGTGACACAACCTCTTCTTTGCAGGCGGCAGCCTGGCAACTCCTGCAGAAAGGCCCGCAGAACCCCACTCACACCGGGCCACCCACAAAGCTGTGGCCCCTCACTCCCTCCCACCAGCACAGCCCCGAGACTGCTGACGGGGCAGAGAATATGGAGTCAGGCACAGCTTCAGGGGCTATTGCTGCCTGGAGCGCTGTTTATATTGACCTCAACGAGGCACAGCTGGGGAGGGCGGGCCGGCAGGGTAAGGCTGCCCAGGTCAGCTAATCCACAACCCTCCGGGAATCACATTGTTGAAAATGGACCCCGCTAAGGCAGAAGAGAAGCCAAGGGAAAAAAGGACACAATGCCATTTGCAGCACCGTAGATGAGTCTAGAAGTAATCACGTGACTTGTAGTAAGTCAGAAAGTGAAAGACACATATCATATCATATCACTTATAGGTGTTACCTAAAAATGGATACCAGGGCAGATATTTCCACGGAGAAGGGCAATCACAGATTCATTAAACACACTTATGGTTCACCAAAGGAAAGGTGTGAGGATTGGTTTCATTACGATATCGGGGTTAACAGACATCTACAAACACAGGTGACATATATAATCACCAAAGACCTACAGAATACCAAGAGAGGACTACTCAACATTCTGCCATAACGTACATGGGAAAAGGATCCCGGGAAGAACAGACATGTGTATATGTGTAAAAGAACCACATCTTCCACACCTACAACAAGCCAAACATTGTAATCAAACTTGCTGTAAGAAAAAATAAAAAATTAAATTAAAAACACGAACAAGAAGTAGTGAGACAAACGTGAGGGGCTTTCTCCTGGCACATTCCATTCTAAACTCCAATCTAGAACACCACTTCCACTGAGGCTCTCTTGCCCTAGTAACCAGATTTGGTAAGGGTGAACTGCTGCCACCTTGTGGCCGTTTCACACAACAGCAGCTTTAATCCCAACGCTAATGGTCAGTTGATATTCAAAATCATTGCAGGCCTGTAAATGACACCTACACTGAAAAGAAATCCTGGGGTCACATATCGACCAAAATATTCAAAGGGCGTCCATATTTCAAAACGACTGTTTCAAAAGGCACATTTTACGCACATTAGTGTTCTGCTTCTTTTCCTTTCTTTCCTTTTTTGTTAAAAAAACACGGGCATGGAAAAAGGCATCCCTCAGAATGGGCGAAAATCGTTGCAGACGAATCAATGGACAGAGGTTTAATCTCCAATATATATAAACAGCTCATGCAGCTTAATATTAAAAAAACAAACAACGCAAAAAAATGGGCAGAAGATCTAAAGAGACGTTTCTTCAAAGGAGACACAGAGATGGCCAAGACGCACATGAAAAGCTGCTCAACAGCACTAATTATCAGAGAAATGCAAATCAAAACTACAATGAGGTTTCACCTCACACCTGTTAGAATCGGCATCATCAGAAAATCTACAAACAACCAATTCTGGGCAGGGTGTGGACAAAAGGAGCCCTCTTCCACTATTGGTGGGAATGTAAATTGATACAGTCACTATGGAGAACAGTATGGAGTTTCCTTAAAAAAACTAGAAATAGAATTACCATCTGATCCAGCAATCCCACTTCTGGGCATATACCCAGAGAAAACCGTACATCAAAAAGGCACATTCACCACAATGTTCATTGCAGCACTATTTACAATAGCCAGGTAATGGAAGCAACCTAAATGCCCACAGACAGATGAATGGATAAAGATGTGGTACATATATGAAATGGAATATTACTCGGCCATAAAAAGGAATGAAACTGGGTCATTTGTAGAGACATCGATGGATCGAGAGACTGTCATACAGAATGAAGTAAGTCAGAAAGAGGAAAACAAATATTGTATATTAATGCATATATGTGGAGCCTAAAAATGGTACAGATGAACTGGTTTGCAGGGAAGAAATAGAGACACAGAGGTAGAGAACAAACGTATGGACACCAAGTGTGGGAAGCCATGGGGTGGTGGTGGTGGGATGAGTTGGGAGTTTGGGATTGACCTGTGTACATGTATATGCATAAAATACATAACTAATAATAACGTGCTGTATAAAAAAATAAATAAAATTAAATTTCAAAATTTTAAAAAATAAAATTTAAAAATAAAACAGAAAAAAGTTCTTCCCGTCACACAGATGTATTTATAGGAATGAATTATTTCCATGCTTATATCTATAAATACATAAAAGAGGAATAAAATCTAACTTGAACCATAAAAGAAAAAAAAAAAACCTGAACCCACGAGTTATACAGAGGAAAACCCTATCAGGGCACTTGCTCCAATGGTAAACAATTCTGAAATTGGTCAGAGGTGGGGAACCATCTCCCATACAGCCATCAACCCACCCCCCACGCAAGGAGCGTCCTCATTGCAAAGCTGGGGGACCGTGCCGAGGCATCTGTGAGTAAACGTGAGCTGAGCCCCAGGCCAGCTGCTGCTGAACTGTTCCCACCCTTTCCAGGTAAAACACCTGAATATGTACAAGGGCTTGAAAGCCTAGAAGAAGGACCGTGGAGCCACACCAGCGACAGCACGCAGGCCAACTTGGTGCCTGCAGGCCAGCCAGGGTGGTCCTGGCCCCGGGCGCTCTTCCAGAAGCTTTCCATTGCCCTGCCTGAGATACCCCTCCTGTCCCGGACCCCACTGCTTTTTTCCTTCCTCACCTCTGTCCGGAGAGAAATTCCAGCGGAAGGTATGGGTGACACATCCTCTTCTTTACAGGCGGCAGCCTGACAACTCCTGCAGAAAGGCCAGCAGAACCCCACTCACACCGGGCCACCCACAAATCTGTGGCCCCTCACTCCCTCCCACCAGCACAGCCCCGAGACTGCTGACGGGGCAGAGAATATGGAGTCAGGCACAGCTTCAGGGGCTATTGCTGCCTGGAGCTCTGTTTATATTGATCTCAATGAGGCACACCTGGGGAGGGCGGGCCGGCAGGGTAAGGCTGCCCAGGTCAGCTAATCCACAACCCTCAGGGAATCACATTGTTGAAAATGGACCCCGCAAAGGCAAAAGAGAAGCCAAGGGAAAAAAGGACACAATGCCATTTGCAGCACCGTAGATGAGTCTAGAAGTAATCATGTGACTTGTAGTAAGTCAGAAAGTGAAAGACACATATCATATCATATCATTTATAGGTGTTACCTAAAAATGGATACCAGGGCAGATATTTCCATGGAGAAGGTCAATCACAGATTCATTAAACACACTTATGGTTCACCAATGGAAAAGTGTGAGGTTTGGTTTCATTACGATATCGGGGTTAACAGACTTATACCAACACAGGTGACATATATAATCACCAAAGACCTACAGAATACCAAGAGAGGACTACTCAACATTCTGTCATAACGTACATGGGAAAAGGATCCCAGGAAGTACAGTCATCTGTATATGTGTAAAAGAACCACATCTTCCACAGCTACAAGAAGTCAAAATTGTAATGAAACTTGCTGTAATAAAAAATAAAAAATTAAATTAAAAACACGAACAAGAAGTAGTGAGACAAACGTGAGGGGATTTCTCCTGGCACATTCCATTCTTAACTCCAATCTAGAACACCACTTCCTCTGATGCTCTCTTGCCCTAATAACCAGATTTGGTAAGGGTGAACTGCTGCCACCTTGTGGCCGTTTCACACAACAGCAGCTTTAATCCCAACGCTAATGGTCAGTTGATATTCAAAATCATTGCAGGCCTTTAAATGACACCTGCCCTGAAAACAAATTCTGGGGCACATATCGACCAAAAAATTCAAAGGACGTCCATATTTCAAAAGGACCGTTTCAAAAGGCATATTTTATGCACATTAGTGTTCTGCTTCTTTTCATTTCTTTCCTTTTTTGTTAAAAAACACGGGAATGGAAAAAGGCATCCCTCAGAATGGGCGAAAATCGTTGCAGACTAATCAATGGACAGAGGTTTAATCTCCAATATATATAAAAAGCTCATGCAGCTTAATATTAAAAAAACAAACAACCCCCAAAAAAATGGGCAGAAGATCTAAAGAGACGTTTCTTCAAAGGATACACAGAGATGGCCAAGACGCACATGAAAAGCTGCTCAACAGCTCTAATTATTAGAGAAATGCAAATCAAAACTACAATGAGGTATCACCTCACACCTGTTAGAATCGGCATCATCAGAAAATCTCAAACAACCAATTCTGGGGAGGGTGTGGACAAAAGGAGCCCTCTTCCACTATTGGTGGGAATGTAAATTGATACAGTCACTATGGAGAACAGTATGGAGTTTCCTTAAAAAATCTAGAAATAGAATTACCATCTGATCCAGCAATCCCACTTCTGGGCACATACCCAGAGAAAACCGTATTTCAAAAATGCACATTCACCACAATGTTCGTTGCAGCACTATTTACAATAGCCAGGTAATGGAAGCAACCTAAATGCCCACAGACAGATGAATGGATAAAGATGTGGTACATATATAAAATGGAATATTACTCGGCCATAAAAAGGAATGAAACTGGGTCATTTGTAGAGACATCGATGGATCGAGAGACTGTCATACAGAATGAAGTAAGTCAGAAAGAGGAAAACAAATATTGTATATTAATGCATATATGTGGAGCCTAAAAATGGTACAGATGTACTGGTTTGCAGGGAAGATATAGAGACACAGAGGTAGAGAACAAACGTATGGACACCAAGTGTGGGAAGCCATGGGGTGGTGGTGGTGGGATGAGTTGGGAGTTTGGGATTGACCTATATACATGTATATGCATAAAATACCTAACTAATAATAAAATGCTGTATAAAAAAAATAAAATTTCAAAATTTTAAAAAATAAAATTTAAAAGTAAAACAGAAAAATGTTCTTCCCGTCACACAGATGTATTTATAGGAATGAATTATTTCCATGCTTATATCTATAAATACATAAAAGAGGAAGAAAATCTAACTTGAACCATAAAAGAAAAAAAAATCCTGAACCCACGAGTTATACAGAGGAAAACCCTATCAGGGCACTTGCTCCAGTGGTAAACAATTCTGAAATTGGTCAGAGGTGGGGAATCATCTCCCATACAGCCAGCAACCCACCCCCCACGCAAGGAGCGTCCTCATTGCAAAGCTGGGGGACCGTGCCGAGGCATCTGTGAGTAAACGTGAGCTGAGCCCCAGGCCAGCTGCTGCTGAACTGTTCCCACCCTTTCCAGGTAAAACACCTGAATATGTACAAGGGCTTGAAAGCCTAGAAGAAGGACCGTGGAGCCACACCAGCGACAGCACGCAGACCAATTAGGTGCCTGCAGGCCAGCCAGGGTGGTCCTGGCCCCGGGCGCTCTTCCAGAAGCTTTCCATTGCCCTGCCTGAGATACCCCTCCTGTCCCGGACCCCACTGCTTTTTTCCTTCCTCACCTCTGTCCGGAGAGAAATTCCAGCGGAAGGTATGGGTGACACAACCTCTTCTTTGCAGGCGGCAGCCTGGCAACTCCTGCAGAAAGGCCCGCAGAACCCCACTCACACCGGGCCACCCACAAAGCTGTGGCCCCTCACTCCCTCCCACCAGCACTGCCCCGAGACTGCTGACGGGGCAGAGAATATGGAGTCAGGCACAGCTTCAGGGGCTATTGCTGCCTGGAGCACTGTTTATATTGACCTCAACGAGGCACAGCTGGGGAGGGCGGGCCGGCAGGGTAAGGCTGCCCAGGTCAGCTAATCCACAACCCTCAGGGAATCACATTGTTGAAAATGGAACCCGCTAAGGCAGAAGAGAAGCCAAGGGAAAAAAGGACACAATGCCATTTGCAGCACCGTAGATGAGTCTAGAAGTAATCACGTGACTTGTAGTAAGTCAGAAAGTGAAAGACACATATCATATCATATCACTTATAGGTGTTACCTAAAAATGGATACCAGGGCAGATATTTCCACGGAGAAGGGCAATCACAGATTCATTAAACACACTTATGGTTCACCAAAGGAAAGGTGTGAGGATTGGTTTCATTACGATATCGGGGTTAACAGACATCTACAAACACAGGTGACATATATAATCACCAAAGACCTACAGAATACCAAGAGAGGACTACTCAACATTCTGCCATAACGTACATGGGAAAAGGATCCCAGGAAGAACAGACATGTGTATATGTGTAAAAGAACCACATCTTCCACACCTACAACAAGCCAAACATTGTAATCAAACTTGCTGTAAGAAAAAATAAAAAATTAAATTAAAAACACGAACAAGAAGTAGTGAGACAAACGTGAGGGGCTTTCTCCTGGCACATTCCATTCTAAACTCCAATCTAGAACACCACTTCCACTGAGGCTCTCTTGCCCTAGTAACCAGATTTGGTAAGGGTGAACTGCTGCCACCTTGTGGCCGTTTCACACAACAGCAGCTTTAATCCCAACGCTAATGGTCAGTTGATATTCAAAATCATTGCAGGCCTGTAAATGACACCTACCCTGAAAACAAATCCTGGGGTCACATATCGACCAAAATATTCAAAGGGCGTCCATATTTCAAAACGACTGTTTCAAAAGGCACATTTTACGCACATTAGTGTTCTGCTTCTTTTCCTTTCTTTCCTTTTTTGTTAAAAAAACACGGGAATGGAAAAAGGCATCCCTCAGAATGGGCGAAAATCGTTGCAGACGAATCAATGGACAGAGGTTTAATCTCCAATATATATAAACAGCTCATGCAGCTTAATATTAAAAAAACAAACAACCCAAAAAACTGGCCAGAAGATGTAAAGAGATGTTTCTTCAAAGGAGACACAGAGATGGCCAAGACGCACATGAAAAGCTGCTCAACAGCACTAATTATCAGAGAAATGCAAATCAAAACTACAATGAGGTTTCACCTCACACCTGTTAGAATCGGCATCATCAGAAAATCTACAAACAACCAATTCTGGGCAGGGTGTGGACAAAAGGAGCCCTCTTCCACTATTGGTGGGAATGTAAATTGATACAGTCACTATGGAGAACAGTATGGAGTTTCCTTAAAAAAACTAGAAATAGAATTACCATCTGATCCAGCAATCCCACTTCTGGGCATATACCCAGAGAAAACCGTACATCAAAAAGGCACATTCACCACAATGTTCATTGCAGCACTATTTACAATAGCCAGGTAATGGAAGCAACCTAAATGCCCACAGACAGATGAATGGATAAAGATGTGGTACATATATGAAATGGAATATTACTCGGCCATAAAAAGGAATGAAACTGGGTCATTTGTAGAGACATCGATGGATCGAGAGACTGTCATACAGAATGAAGTAAGTCAGAAAGAGGAAAACAAATATTGCATATTAATGCATATATGTGGAGCCTAGAAATGGTACAGATGAACTGGTTTGCAGGGAAGAAATAGAGACACAGAGGTAGAGAACAAACGTATGGACACCAAGTGTGGGAAGCCATGGGGTGGTGGTGGTGGGATGAGTTGGGAGTTTGGGATTGACCTGTGTACATGTATATGCATAAAATACATAACTAATAATAACGTGCTGTATAAAAAAATAAATAAAATTTCAAAATTTTAAAAAATAAAATTTAAAACTAAAACAGAAAAAAGTTCTTCCCGTCACACAGATGTACTTATAGGAATGAATTATTTCCATGCTTATATCTATAAATACATAAAAGAGGAATAAAATCTAACTTGAACCATAAAAGAAAAAAAAAAAACCTGAACCCACGAGTTATACAGAGGAAAACCCTATCAGGGCACTTGCTCCAGTGGTAAACAATTCTGAAATTGGTCAGAGGTGGGGAACCATCTCCCATACAGCCATCAACCCACCCCCCACGCAAGGAGCGTCCTCATTGCAAAGCTGGGGGACCGTGCCGAGGCATCTGTGAGTAAACGTGAGCTGAGCCCCAGGCCAGCTGCTGCTGAACTGTTCCCACCCTTTCCAGGTAAAACACCTGAAGATGTATAAGGGCTTGAAAGCCTAGAGGAATTACCGTGGAGCCACACCAGCTACAGCACGCAGGCCAACTTGGGGCCTGCAGGCCAGCCAGGGTGGTCCTGGCCCCGGGCGCTCTTCCAGAAGCTTTCCATTGCCCTGCCTGAGATACCCCTCCTGTCCCGGCCCCCACTGCTTTTTTCCTTCCTCACCTCTGTCCGGAGAGAAATTCCAGCGGAAGGTATGGGTGACACAACCTCTTCTTTACAGGCGGCAGCATGGCAACTCCTGCAGAAAGGCCCGCAGAACCCCACTCACACCGGGCCACCCACAAAGCTGTGGCCCCTCACTCCCACCCACCAGCACAGCCCCGAGACTGCTGACGGGGCAGAGAATATGGAGTCAGGCACAGCTTCAGGGGCTATTGCTGCCTGGAGCGCTGTTTATATTGACCTCAATGAGGCACACCTGGGGAGGGCAGGCCGGCAGGGTAAGGCTGCCCAGGTCAGCTAATCCACAACCCTCAGGGAATCACATTGTTGAAAATGGACCCCGCTAAGGCAGAAGAGAAGCCAAGGGAAAAAAGGACACAATGCCATTTGCAGCACCGTAGATGAGTCTAGAAGTAATCACGTGACTTGTAGTAAGTCAGAAAGTGAAAGACACATATCATATCATATCACTTATAGGTGTTACCTAAAAATGGATACCAGGGCAGATATTTCCACGGAGAAGGGCAATCACAGATTCATTAAACACACTTATGGTTCACCAAAGGAAAGGTGTGAGGATTGGTTTCATTACGATATCGGGGTTAACAGACATCTACAAACACAGGTGACATATATAATCACCAAAGACCTACAGAATACCAAGAGAGGACTACTCAACATACTATCATAACGTACATGGGAAAAGGATCCCAGGAAGAACAGACATGTGTATATGTGTAAAAGAACCACGTCTTCCACACCTACTACAAGCCAAACATTGTAATCAAACTTGCTGTAAGAAAAAATAAAAAATTAAATTAAAAACACGAACAAGAAGTAGTGAGACAAACGTGAGGGGCTTTCTCCTGGCACATTCCATTCTAAACTCCAATCTAGAACACCACTTCCACTGAGGCTCTCTTGCCCTAGTAACCAGATTTGGTAAGGGTGAACTGCTGCCACCTTGTGGCCGTTTCACACAACAGCAGCTTTAATCCCAACGCTAATGGTCAGTTGATATTCAAAACCATTGCAGGCCTGTAAATGACACCTGCCCTGAAAACAAATCCTGGGGTCACATATCGACCAAAAAATTCAAAGGACGTCCATATTTCAAAACGACCGTTTCAAAAGGCATATTTTACACACATTAGTGTTCTGCTTCTTTTCCTTTCTTTCCTTTTTTGTTAAAAAACACGGGAATGGAAAAAGGCATCCCTCAGAATGGGCGAAAATCGTTGCAGACGAATCAATGGACAGAGGTTTAATCTCCAATATATATAAACAGCTCATGCAGCTTAATATTAAAAAAACAAACAACGCAAAAAAAATGGGCAGAAGATCTAAAGAGACGTTTCTTCAAAGGAGACACAGAGATGGCCAAGACGCACATGAAAAGCTGCTCAACAGCACTAATTATCAGAGAAATGCAAATCAAAACTACAATGAGGTTTCACCTCACACCTGTTAGAATCGGCATCATCAGAAAATCTACAAACAACCAATTCTGGGCAGGGTGTGGACAAAAGGAGCCCTCTTCCACTATTGGTGGGAATGTAAATTGATACAGTCACTATGGAGAACAGTATGGAGTTTCCTTAAAAAAACTAGAAATAGAATTACCATCTGATCCAGCAATCCCACTTCTGGGCATATACCCAGAGAAAACCGTACATCAAAAAGGCACATTCACCACAATGTTCATTGCAGCACTATTTACAATAGCCAGGTAATGGAAGCAACCTAAATGCCCACAGACAGATGAATGGATAAAGATGTGGTACATATATGAAATGGAATATTACTCGGCCATAAAAAGGAATGAAACTGGGTCATTTGTAGAGACATCGATGGATCGAGAGACTGTCATACAGAATGAAGTAAGTCAGAAAGAGGAAAACAAATATTGTATATTAATGCATATATGTGGAGCCTAAAAATGGTACAGATGAACTGGTTTGCAGGGAAGAAATAGAGACACAGAGGTAGAGAACAAACGTATGGACACCAAGTGTGGGAAGCCATGGGGTGGTGGTGGTGGGATGAGTTGGGAGTTTGGGATTGACCTGTGTACATGTATATGCATAAAATACATAACTAATAATAACGTGCTGTATAAAAACATAAATAAAATTAAATTTCAAAATTTTAAAAAATAAAATTTAAAAATAAAACAGAAAAAAGTTCTTCCCGTCACACAGATGTATTTATAGGAATGAATTATTTCCATGCTTATATCTATAAATACATAAAAGAGGAATAAAATCTAACTTGAACCATAAAAGAAAAAAAAACCCTGAACCCACGAGTTATACAGAGGAAAACCCTATCAGGGCACTTGCTCCAGTGGTAAACAATTCTGAAATTGGTCAGAGGTGGGGAACCATCTCCCATACAGCCATCAACCCACCCCCCACGCAAGGAGCGTCCTCATTGCAAAGCTGGGGGACCGTGCCGAGGCATCTGTGAGTAAACGTGAGCTGAGCCCCAGGCCAGCTGCTGCTGAACTGTTCCCACCCTTTCCAGGTAAAACACCTGAATACGTACAAGGGCTTGAAAGCCTAGAAGAAGGACCGTGGAGCCACACCAGCGACAGCACGCAGGCCAACTTGGTGCCTGCAGGCCAGCCAGGGTGGTCCTGGCACCGGGCGCTCTTCCAGAAGCTTTCCATTGCCCTGCCTGAGATACCCCTCCTGTCCCGGACCCCACTGCTTTTTTCCTTCCTCACCTCTGTCCGGAGAGAAATTCCAGCCGAAGGTATGGGTGACACAACCTCTTCTTTGCAGGCGGCAGACTGGCAACTCCTGCAGAAAGGCCCGCAGAACCCCACTCACACCGGGCCACCCACAAAGCTGTGGCCCCTCACTCCCTCCCACCAGCACAGCCCCGAGACTGCTGACGGGGCAGAGAATATGGAGTCAGGCACAGCTTCAGGGGCTATTGCTGCCTGGAGCGCTGTTTATATTGACCTCAACGAGGCACAGCTGGGGAGGGCGGGCCGGCAGGGTAAGGCTGCCCAGGTCAGCTAATCCACAACCCTCAGGGAATCACATTGTTGAAAATGGACCCCGCTAAGGCAGAAGAGAAGCCAAGGGAAAAAAGGACACAATGCCATTTGCAGCACCGTAGATGAGTCTAGAAGTAATCACGTGACTTGTAGTAAGTCAGAAAGTGAAAGACACATATCATATCATATCACTTATAGGTGTTACCTAAAAATGGATACCAGGGCAGATATTTCCACGGAGAAGGGCAATCACAGATTCATTAAACACACTTATGGTTCACCAAAGGAAAGGTGTGAGGATTGGTTTCATTACGATATCGGGGTTAACAGACATCTACAAACACAGGTGACATATATAATCACCAAAGACCTACAGAATACCAAGAGAGGACTACTCAACATTCTGCCATAACGTACATGGGAAAAGGATCCCAGGAAGAACAGACATGTGTATATGTGTAAAAGAACCACATCTTCCACACCTACAACAAGCCAAACATTGTAATCAAACTTGCTGTAAGAAAAAATAAAAAATTAAATTAAAAACACGAACAAGAAGTAGTGAGACAAACGTGAGGGGCTTTCTCCTGGCACATTCCATTCTAAACTCCAATCTAGAACACCACTTCCACTGAGGCTCTCTTGCCCTAGTAACCAGATTTGGTAAGGGTGAACTGCTGCCACCTTGTGGCCGTTTCACACAACAGCAGCTTTAATCCCAACGCTAATGGTCAGTTGATATTCAAAATCATTGCAGGCCTGTAAATGACACCTGCCCTGAAAACAAATCCTGGGGTCACATATCGACCAAAAAATTCAAAGGACGTCCATATTTCAAAACGACCGTTTCAAAAGGCATATTTTACGCACAATAGTGTTCTGCTTCTTTTCCTTTCTTTCCTTTTTTGTTAAAAAACACGGGAATGGAAAAAGGCATCCCTCAGAATGGGCGAAAATCGTTGCAGACGAATCAATGGACAGAGGTTTAATCTCCAATATATATAAACAGCTCATGCAGCTTAATATTAAAAAAACAAACAACGCAAAAAAAATGGGCAGAAGATCTAAAGAGACGTTTCTTCAAAGGAGACACAGAGATGGCCAAGACGCACATGAAAAGCTGCTCAACAGCACTAATTATCAGAGAAATGCAAATCAAAACTACAATGAGGTTTCACCTCACACCTGTTAGAATCGGCATCATCAGAAAATCTACAAACAACCAATTCTGGGCAGGGTGTGGACAAAAGGAGCCCTCTTCCACTATTGGTGGGAATGTAAATTGATACAGTCACTATGGAGAACAGTATGGAGTTTCCTTAAAAAAACTAGAAATAGAATTACCATCTGATCCAGCAATCCCACTTCTGGGCATATACCCAGAGAAAACCGTACATCAAAAAGGCACATTCACCACAATGTTCATTGCAGCACTATTTACAATAGCCAGGTAATGGAAGCAACCTAAATGCCCACAGACAGATGAATGGATAAAGATGTGGTACATATATGAAATGGAATATTACTCGGCCATAAAAAGGAATGAAACTGGGTCATTTGTAGAGACATCGATGGATCGAGAGACTGTCATACAGAATGAAGTAAGTCAGAAAGAGGAAAACAAATAGTGCATATTAATGCATATATGTGGAGCCTAGAAATGGTACAGATGAACTGGTTTGCAGGGAAGAAATAGAGACACAGAGGTAGAGAACAAACGTATGGACACCAAGTGTGGGAAGCCATGGGGTGGTGGTGGTGGGATGAGTTGGGAGTTTGGGATTGACCTGTGTACATGTATATGCATAAAATACATAACTAATAATAACGTGCTGTATAAAAAAATAAATAAAATTAAATTTCAAAATTTTAAAAAATAAAATTTAAAAATAAAACAGAAAAAAGTTCTTCCCGTCACACAGATGTATTTATAGGAATGAATTATTTCCATGCTTATATCTATAAATACATAAAAGAGGAATAAAATCTAACTTGAACCATAAAAGAAAAAAAAAACCTGAACCCACGAGTTATAAAGAGGAAAACCCTATCAGGGCACTTGCTCCAGTGGTAAACAATTCTGAAATTGGTCAGAGGTGGGGAACCATCTCCCATACAGCCATCAACCCACCCCCCACGCAAGGAGCGTCCTCATTGCAAAGCTGGGGGACCGTGCCGAGGCATCTGTGAGTAAACGTGAGCTGAGCCCCAGGCCAGCTGCTGCTGAACTGTTCCCACCCTTTCCAGGTAAAACACCTGAATATGTACAAGGGCTTGAAAGCCTAGAAGAAGGACCGTGGAGCCACACCAGCGACAGCACGCAGGCCAATTAGGTGCCTGCAGGCCAGCCAGGGTGGTCCTGGCCCCGGGCGCTCTTCCAGAAGCTTTCCATTGCCCTGCCTGAGATACCCCTCCTGTCCCGGACCCCACTGCTTTTTTCCTTCCTCACCTCTGTCCGGAGAGAAATTCCAGCGGAAGGTATGGGTGACACAACCTCTTCTTTGCAGGCGGCAGCCTGGCAACTCCTGCAGAAAGGCCCGCAGAACCCCACTCACACCGGGCCACCCACAAAGCTGTGGCCCCTCACTCCCTCCCACCAGCACAGCCCCGAGACTGCTGACGGGGCAGAGAATATGGAGTCAGGCACAGCTTCAGGGGCTATTGCTGCCTGGAGCGCTCTTTATATTGACCTCAACGAGGCACAGCTGGGGAGGGCGGGCCGGCAGGGTAAGGCTGCCCAGGTCAGCTAATCCACAACCCTCAGGGAATCACATTGTTGAAAATGGACCCCGCTAAGGCAGAAGAGAAGCCAAGGGAAAAAAGGACACAATGCCATTTGCAGCACCGTAGATGAGTCTAGAAGTAATCACGTGACTTGTAGTAAGTCAGAAAGTGAAAGACACATATCATATCATATCACTTATAGGTGTTACCTAAAAATGGATACCAGGGCAGATATTTCCACGGAGAAGGGCAATCACAGATTCATTAAACACACTTATGGTTCACCAAAGGAAAGGTGTGAGGATTGGTTTCATTACGATATCGGGGTTAACAGACATCTACAAACACAGGTGACATATATAATCACCAAAGACCTACAGAATACCAAGAGAGGACTACTCAACATTCTATCATAACGTACATGGGAAAAGGATCCCAGGAAGAACAGACATGTGTTTATGTGTAAAAGAACCACGTCTTCCACACCTACAACAAGCCAAACATTGTAATCAAACTTGCTGTAAGAAAAAATAAAAAATTAAATTAAAAACACGAACAAGAAGTAGTGAGACAAACGTGAGGGGCTTTCTCCTGGCACATTCCATTCTAAACTCCAATCTAGAACACCACTTCCACTGAGGCTCTCTTGCCCTAGTAACCAGATTTGGTAAGGGTGAACTGCTGCCACCTTGTGGCCGTTTCACACAACAGCAGCTTTAATCCCAACGCTAATGGTCAGTTGATATTCAAAACCATTGCAGGCCTGTAAATGACACCTGCCCTGAAAACAAATCCTGGGGTCACATATCGACCAAAAAATTCAAAGGACGTCCATATTTCAAAACGACCGTTTCAAAAGGCATATTTTACGCACATTAGTGTTCTGCTTCTTTTCCTTTCTTTCCTTTTTTGTTAAAAAACACGGGAATGGAAAAAGGCATCCCTCAGAATGGGCGAAAATCGTTGCAGACGAATCAATGGACAGAGGTTTAATCTCCAATATATATAAACAGCTCATGCAGCTTAATATTAAAAAAACAAACAACGCAAAAAAAATGGGCAGAAGATCTAAAGAGACGTTTCTTCAAAGGAGACACAGAGATGGCCAAGACGCACATGAAAAGCTGCTCAACAGCACTAATTATCAGAGAAATGCAAATCAAAACTACAATGAGGTTTCACCTCACACCTGTTAGAATCGGCATCATCAGAAAATCTACAAACAACCAATTCTGGGCAGGGTGTGGACAAAAGGAGCCCTCTTCCACTATTGGTGGGAATGTAAATTGATACAGTCACTATGGAGAACAGTATGGAGTTTCCTTAAAAAAACTAGAAATAGAATTACCATCTGATCCAGCAATCCCACTTCTGGGCATATACCCAGAGAAAACCGTACATCAAAAAGGCACATTCACCACAATGTTCATTGCAGCACTATTTACAATAGCCAGGTAATGGAAGCAACATAAATGCCCACAGACAGATGAATGGATAAAGATGTGGTACATATATGAAATGGAATATTACTCGGCCATAAAAAGGAATGAAACTGGGTCATTTGTAGAGACATCGATGGATCGAGAGACTGTCATACAGAATGAAGTAAGTCAGAAAGAGGAAAACAAATATTGTATATTAATGCATATATGTGGAGCCTAAAAATGGTACAGATGAACTGGTTTGCAGGGAAGAAATAGAGACACAGAGGTAGAGAACAAACGTATGGACACCAAGTGTGGGAAGCCATGGGGTGGTGGTGGTGGGATGAGTTGGGAGTTTGGGATTGACCTGTGTA
This sequence comes from Mesoplodon mirus, assembly GCF_964341445.2. Lineage (NCBI taxonomy): Eukaryota > Metazoa > Chordata > Mammalia > Artiodactyla > Ziphiidae > Mesoplodon > Mesoplodon mirus. The sequence goes on from NW_028295722.1 coordinate 1,328,350, forward strand.
CATGTATATGCATAAAATACATAACTAATAATAACGTGCTGTATAAAAACATAAATAAAATTAAATTTCAAAATTTTAAAAAATAAAATTTAAAAATAAAACAGAAAAAAGTTCTTCCCGTCACACAGATGTATTTATAGGAATGAATTATTTCCATGCTTATATCTATAAATACATAAAAGAGGAATAAAATCTAACTTGAACCATAAAAGAAAAAAAAACCCTGAACCCACGAGTTATACAGAGGAAAACCCTATCAGGGCACTTGCTCCAGTGGTAAACAATTCTGAAATTGGTCAGAGGTGGGGAACCATCTCCCATACAGCCATCAACCCACCCCCCACGCAAGGAGCGTCCTCATTGCAAAGCTGGGGGACCGTGCCGAGGCATCTGTGAGTAAACGTGAGCTGAGCCCCAGGCCAGCTGCTGCTGAACTGTTCCCACCCTTTCCAGGTAAAACACCTGAATACGTACAAGGGCTTGAAAGCCTAGAAGAAGGACCGTGGAGCCACACCAGCGACAGCACGCAGGCCAACTTGGTGCCTGCAGGCCAGCCAGGGTGGTCCTGGCACCGGGCGCTCTTCCAGAAGCTTTCCATTGCCCTGCCTGAGATACCCCTCCTGTCCCGGACCCCACTGCTTTTTTCCTTCCTCACCTCTGTCCGGAGAGAAATTCCAGCCGAAGGTATGGGTGACACAACCTCTTCTTTGCAGGCGGCAGCCTGGCAACTCCTGCAGAAAGGCCCGCAGAACCCCACTCACACCGGGCCACCCACAAAGCTGTGGCCCCTCACTCCCTCCCACCAGCACAGCCCCGAGACTGCTGACGGGGCAGAGAATATGGAGTCAGGCACAGCTTCAGGGGCTATTGCTGCCTGGAGCGCTGTTTATATTGACCTCAACGAGGCACAGCTGGGGAGGGCGGGCCGGCAGGGTAAGGCTGCCCAGGTCAGCTAATCCACAACCCTCAGGGAATCACATTGTTGAAAATGGACCCCGCTAAGGCAGAAGAGAAGCCAAGGGAAAAAAGGACACAATGCCATTTGCAGCACCGTAGATGAGTCTAGAAGTAATCACGTGACTTGTAGTAAGTCAGAAAGTGAAAGACACATATCATATCATATCACTTATAGGTGTTACCTAAAAATGGATACCAGGGCAGATATTTCCACGGAGAAGGGCAATCACAGATTCATTAAACACACTTATGGTTCACCAAAGGAAAGGTGTGAGGATTGGTTTCATTACGATATCGGGGTTAACAGACATCTACAAACACAGGTGACATATATAATCACCAAAGACCTACAGAATACCAAGAGAGGACTACTCAACATTCTGCCATAACGTACATGGGAAAAGGATCCCAGGAAGAACAGACATGTGTATATGTGTAAAAGAACCACATCTTCCACACCTACAACAAGCCAAACATTGTAATCAAACTTGCTGTAAGAAAAAATAAAAAATTAAATTAAAAACACGAACAAGAAGTAGTGAGACAAACGTGAGGGGCTTTCTCCTGGCACATTCCATTCTAAACTCCAATCTAGAACACCACTTCCACTGAGGCTCTCTTGCCCTAGTAACCAGATTTGGTAAGGGTGAACTGCTGCCACCTTGTGGCCGTTTCACACAACAGCAGCTTTAATCCCAACGCTAATGGTCAGTTGATATTCAAAATCATTGCAGGCCTGTAAATGACACCTACCCTGAAAACAAATCCTGGGGTCACATATCGACCAAAATATTCAAAGGGCGTCCATATTTCAAAACGACTGTTTCAAAAGGCACATTTTACGCACATTAGTGTTCTGCTTCTTTTCCTTTCTTTCCTTTTTTGTTAAAAAAACACGGGCATGGAAAAAGGCATCCCTCAGAATGGGCGAAAATCGTTGCAGACGAATCAATGGACAGAGGTTTAATCTCCAATATATATAAACAGCTCATGCAGCTTAATATTAAAAAAACAAACAACCCAAAAAAATGGCCAGAAGATGTAAAGAGACGTTTCTTCAAAGGAGACACAGAGATGGCCAAGACGCACATGAAAAGCTGCTCAACAGCACTAATTATCAGAGAAATGCAAATCAAAACTACAATGAGGTTTCACCTCACACCTGTTAGAATCGGCATCATCAGAAAATCTACAAACAACCAATTCTGGGCAGGGTGTGGACAAAAGGAGCCCTCTTCCACTATTGGTGGGAATGTAAATTGATACAGTCACTATGGAGAACAGTATGGAGTTTCCTTAAAAAAACTAGAAATAGAATTACCATCTGATCCAGCAATCCCACTTCTGGGCATATACCCAGAGAAAACCGTACATCAAAAAGGCACATTCACCACAATGTTCATTGCAGCACTATTTACAATAGCCAGGTAATGGAAGCAACCTAAATGCCCACAGACAGATGAATGGATAAAGATGTGGTACATATATGAAATGGAATATTACTCGGCCATAAAAAGGAATGAAACTGGGTCATTTGTAGAGACATCGATGGATCGAGAGACTGTCATACAGAATGAAGTAAGTCAGAAAGAGGAAAACAAATATTGTATATTAATGCATATATGTGGAGCCTAAAAATGGTACAGATGAACTGGTTTGCAGGGAAGAAATAGAGACACAGAGGTAGAGAACAAACGTATGGACACCAAGTGTGGGAAGCCATGGGGTGGTGGTGGTGGGATGAGTTGGGAGTTTGGGATTGACCTGTGTACATGTATATGCATAAAATACATAACTAATAATAACGTGCTGTATAAAAAAATAAATAAAATTAAATTTCAAAATTTTAAAAAATAAAATTTAAAAATAAAACAGAAAAAAGTTCTTCCCGTCACACAGATGTATTTATAGGAATGAATTATTTCCATGCTTATATCTATAAATACATAAAAGAGGAATAAAATCTAACTTGAACCATAAAAGAAAAAAAAAAAACCTGAACCCACGAGTTATACAGAGGAAAACCCTATCAGGGCACTTGCTCCAGTGGTAAACAATTCTGAAATTGGTCAGAGGTGGGGAACCATCTCCCATACAGCCATCAACCCACCCCCCACGCAAGGAGCGTCCTCATTGCAAAGCTGGGGGACCGTGCCGAGGCATCTGTGAGTAAACGTGAGCTGAGCCCCAGGCCAGCTGCTGCTGAACTGTTCCCACCCTTTCCAGGTAAAACACCTGAATATGTACAAGGGCTTGAAAGCCTAGAAGAAGGACCGTGGAGCCACACCAGCGACAGCACGCAGGCCAACTTGGTGCCTGCAGGCCAGCCAGGGTGGTCCTGGCCCCGGGCGCTCTTCCAGAAGATTTCCATTGCCCTGCCTGAGATACCCCTCCTGTCCCGGACCCCACTGCTTTTTTCCTTCCTCACCTCTGTCCGGAGAGAAATTCCAGCGGAAGGTATGGGTGACACAACCTCTTCTTTGCAGGCGGCAGCCTGGCAACTCCTGCAGAAAGGCCCGCAGAACCCCACTCACACCGGGCCACCCACAAAGCTGTGGCCCCTCACTCCCTCCCACCAGCACAGCCCCGAGACTGCTGACGGGGCAGAGAATATGGAGTCAGGCACAGCTTCAGGGGCTATTGCTGCCTGGAGCGCTGTTTATATTGACCTCAACGAGGCACAGCTGGGGAGGGCGGGCCGGCAGGGTAAGGCTGCCCAGGTCAGCTAATCCACAACCCTCAGGGAATCACATTGTTGAAAATGGACCCCGCTAAGGCAGAAGAGAAGCCAAGGGAAAAAAGGACACAATGCCATTTGCAGCACCGTAGATGAGTCTAGAAGTAATCACGTGACTTGTAGTAAGTCAGAAAGTGAAAGACACATATCATATCATATCACTTATAGGTGTTACCTAAAAATGGATACCAGGGCAGATATTTCCACGGAGAAGGGCAATCACAGATTCATTAAACACACTTATGGTTCACCAAAGGAAAGGTGTGAGGATTGGTTTCATTACGATATCGGGGTTAACAGACATCTACAAACACAGGTGACATATATAATCACCAAAGACCTACAGAATACCAAGAGAGGACTACTCAACATTCTGCCATAACGTACATGGGAAAAGGATCCCAGGAAGAACAGACATGTGTATATGTGTAAAAGAACCACATCTTCCACACCTACAACAAGCCAAACATTGTAATCAAACTTGCTGTAAGAAAAAATAAAAAATTAAATTAAAAACACGAACAAGAAGTAGTGAGACAAACGTGAGGGGCTTTCTCCTGGCACATTCCATTCTAAACTCCAATCTAGAACACCACTTCCACTGAGGCTCTCTTGCCCTAGTAACCAGATTTGGTAAGGGTGAACTGCTGCCACCTTGTGGCCGTTTCACACAACAGCAGCTTTAATCCCAACGCTAATGGTCAGTTGATATTCAAAATCATTGCAGGCCTGTAAATGACACCTACCCTGAAAACAAATCCTGGGGTCACATATCGACCAAAATATTCAAAGGGCGTCCATATTTCAAAACGACTGTTTCAAAAGGCACATTTTACGCACATTAGTGTTCTGCTTCTTTTCCTTTCTTTCCTTTTTTGTTAAAAAAACACGGGAATGGAAAAAGGCATCCCTCAGAATGGGCGAAAATCGTTGCAGACGAATCAATGGACAGAGGTTTAATCTCCAATATATATAAACAGCTCATGCAGCTTAATATTAAAAAAACAAACAACCCAAAAAAATGGCCAGAAGATGTAAAGAGACGTTTCTTCAAAGGAGACACAGAGATGGCCAAGACGCACATGAAAAGCTGCTCAACAGCACTAATTATCAGAGAAATGCAAATCAAAACTACAATGAGGTTTCACCTCACACCTGTTAGAATCGGCATCATCAGAAAATCTACAAACAACCAATTCTGGGCAGGGTGTGGACAAAAGGAGCCCTCTTCCACTATTGGTGGGAATGTAAATTGATACAGTCACTATGGAGAACAGTATGGAGTTTCCTTAAAAAAACTAGAAATAGAATTACCATCTGATCCAGCAATCCCACTTCTGGGCATATACCCAGAGAAAACCGTACATCAAAAAGGCACATTCACCACAATGTTCATTGCAGCACTATTTACAATAGCCAGGTAATGGAAGCAACCTAAATGCCCACAGACAGATGAATGGATAAAGATGTGGTACATATATGAAATGGAATATTACTCGGCCATAAAAAGGAATGAAACTGGGTCATTTGTAGAGACATCGATGGATCGAGAGACTGTCATACAGAATGAAGTAAGTCAGAAAGATGAAAACAAATATTGTATATTAATGCATATATGTGGAGCCTAGAAATGGTACAGATGAACTGGTTTGCAGGGAAGAAATAGAGACACAGAGGTAGAGAACAAACGTATGGACACCAAGTGTGGGAAGCCATGGGGTGGTGGTGGTGGGATGAGTTGGGAGTTTGGGATTGACCTGTGTACATGTATATGCATAAAATACATAACTAATAATAACGTGCTGTATAAAAAAATAAATAAAATTAAATTTCAAAATTTTAAAAAATAAAATTTAAAAATAAAACAGAAAAAAGTTCTTCCCGTCACACAGATGTATTTATAGGAATGAATTATTTCCATGCTTATATCTATAAATACATAAAAGAGGAATAAAATCTAACTTGAACCATAAAAGAACAAAAAAAACCTGAACCCACGAGTTATACAGAGGAAAACCCTATCAGGGCACTTGCTCCAGTGGTAAACAATTCTGAAATTGGTCAGAGGTGGGGAACCATCTCCCATACAGCCATCAACCCACCCCCCACGCAAGGAGCGTCCTCATTGCAAAGCTGGGGGACCGTGCCGAGGCATCTGTGAGTAAACGTGAGCTGAGCCCCAGGCCAGCTGCTGCTGAACTGTTCCCACCCTTTCCAGGTAAAACACCTGAATATGTACAAGGGCTTGAAAGCCTAGAAGAAGGACCGTGGAGCCACACCAGCGATAGCACGCAGGCCAATTAGGTGCCTGCAGGCCAGCCAGGGTGGTCCTGGCCCCGGGCGCTCTTCCAGAAGCTTTCCATTGCCCTGCCTGAGATACCCCTCCTGTCCCGGACCCCACTGCTTTTTTCCTTCCTCACCTCTGTCCGGAGAGAAATTCCAGCGGAAGGTATGGGTGACACAACCTCTTCTTTGCAGGCGGCAGCCTGGCAACTCCTGCAGAAAGGCCCGCAGAACCCCACTCACACCGGGCCACCCACAAAGCTGTGGCCCCTCACTCCCTCCCACCAGCACAGCCCCGAGACTGCTGACGGGGCAGAGAATATGGAGTCAGGCACAGCTTCAGGGGCTATTGCTGCCTGGAGCGCTCTTTATATTGACCTCAACGAGGCACAGCTGGGGAGGGCGGGCCGGCAGGGTAAGGCTGCCCAGGTCAGCTAATCCACAACCCTCAGGGAATCACATTGTTGAAAATGGACCCCGCTAAGGCAGAAGAGAAGCCAAGGGAAAAAAGGACACAATGCCATTTGCAGCACCGTAGATGAGTCTAGAAGTAATCACGTGACTTGTAGTAAGTCAGAAAGTGAAAGACACATATCATATCATATCACTTATAGGTGTTACCTAAAAATGGATACCAGGGCAGATATTTCCACGGAGAAGGGCAATCACAGATTCATTAAACACACTTATGGTTCACCAAAGGAAAGGTGTGAGGATTGGTTTCATTACGATATCGGGGTTAACAGACATCTACAAACACAGGTGACATATATAATCACCAAAGACCTACAGAATACCAAGAGAGGACTACTCAACATTCTGCCATAACGTACATGGGAAAAGGATCCCAGGAAGAACAGACATGTGTATATGTGTAAAAGAACCACATCTTCCACACCTACAACAAGCCAAACATTGTAATCAAACTTGCTGTAAGAAAAAATAAAAAATTAAATTAAAAACACGAACAAGAAGTAGTGAGACAAACGTGAGGGGCTTTCTCCTGGCACATTCCATTCTAAACTCCAATCTAGAACACCACTTCCACTGAGGCTCTCTTGCCCTAGTAACCAGATTTGGTAAGGGTGAACTGCTGCCACCTTGTGGCCGTTTCACACAACAGCAGCTTTAATACCAACGCTAATGGTCAGTTGATATTCAAAATCATTGCAGGCCTGTAAATGACACCTGCCCTGAAAACAAATCCTGGGGTCACATATCGACCAAAAAATTCAAAGGACGTCCATATTTCAAAACGACCGTTTCAAAAGGCATATTTTACGCACAATAGTGTTCTGCTTCTTTTCCTTTCTTTCCTTTTTTGTTAAAAAACACGGGAATGGAAAAAGGCATCCCTCAGAATGGGCGAAAATCGTTGCAGACGAATCAATGGACAGAGGTTTAATCTCCAATATATATAAACAGCTCATGCAGCTTAATATTAAAAAAACAAACAACGCAAAAAAAATGGGCAGAAGATCTAAAGAGACGTTTCTTCAAAGGAGACACAGAGATGGCCAAGACGCACATGAAAAGCTGCTCAACAGCACTAATTATCAGAGAAATGCAAATCAAAACTACAATGAGGTTTCACCTCACACCTGTTAGAATCGGCATCATCAGAAAATCTACAAACAACCAATTCTGGGCAGGGTGTGGACAAAAGGAGCCCTCTTCCACTATTGGTGGGAATGTAAATTGATACAGTCACTATGGAGAACAGTATGGAGTTTCCTTAAAAAAACTAGAAATAGAATTACCATCTGATCCAGCAATCCCACTTCTGGGCATATACCCAGAGAAAACCGTACATCAAAAAGGCACATTCACCACAATGTTCATTGCAGCACTATTTACAATAGCCAGGTAATGGAAGCAACCTAAATGCCCACAGACAGATGAATGGATAAAGATGTGGTACATATATGAAATGGAATATTACTCGGCCATAAAAAGGAATGAAACTGGGTCATTTGTAGAGACATCGATGGATCGAGAGACTGTCATACAGAATGAAGTAAGTCAGAAAGAGGAAAACAAATATTGTATATTAATGCATATATGTGGAGCCTAAAAATGGTACAGATGAACTGGTTTGCAGGGAAGAAATAGAGACACAGAGGTAGAGAACAAACGTATGGACACCAAGTGTGGGAAGCCATGGGGTGGTGGTGGTGGGATGAGTTGGGAGTTTGGGATTGACCTGTGTACATGTATATGCATAAAATACATAACTAATAATAACGTGCTGTATAAAAAAATAAATAAAATTAAATTTCAAAATTTTAAAAAATAAAATTTAAAAATAAAACAGAAAAAAGTTCTTCCCGTCACACAGATGTATTTATAGGAATGAATTATTTCCATGCTTATATCTATAAATACATAAAAGAGGAATAAAATCTAACTTGAACCATAAAAGAAAAAAAAAAACCTGAACCCACGAGTTATACAGAGGAAAACCCTATCAGGGCACTTGCTCCAGTGGTAAACAATTCTGAAATTGGTCAGAGGTGGGGAACCATCTCCCATACAGCCATCAACCCACCCCCCACGCAAGGAGCGTCCTCATTGCAAAGCTGGGGGACCGTGCCGAGGCATCTGTGAGTAAACGTGAGCTGAGCCCCAGGCCAGCTGCTGCTGAACTGTTCCCACCCTTTCCAGGTAAAACACCTGAATATGTACAAGGGCTTGAAAGCCTAGAAGAAGGACCGTGGAGCCACACCAGCGACAGCACGCAGGCCAATTAGGTGCCTGCAGGCCAGCCAGGGTGGTCCTGGCCCCGGGCGCTCTTCCAGAAGCTTTCCATTGCCCTGCCTGAGATACCCCTCCTGTCCCGGACCCCACTGCTTTTTTCCTTCCTCACCTCTGTCCGGAGAGAAATTCCAGCGGAAGGTATGGGTGACACAACCTCTTCTTTGCAGGCGGCAGCCTGGCAACTCCTGCAGAAAGGCCCGCAGAACCCCACTCACACCGGGCCACCCACAAAGCTGTGGCCCCTCACTCCCTCCCACCAGCACAGCCCCGAGACTGCTGACGGGGCAGAGAATATGGAGTCAGGCACAGCTTCAGGGGCTATTGCTGCCTGGAGCGCTGTTTATATTGACCTCAACGAGGCACAGCTGGGGAGGGCGGGCCGGCAGGGTAAGGCTGCCCAGGTCAGCTAATCCACAACCCTCAGGGAATCACATTGTTTAAAATGGACCCCGCTAAGGCAGAAGAGAAGCCAAGGGAAAAAAGGACACAATGCCATTTGCAGCACCGTAGATGAGTCTAGAAGTAATCACGTGACTTGTAGTAAGTCAGAAAGTGAAAGACACATATCATATCATATCACTTATAGGTGTTACCTAAAAATGGATACCAGGGCAGATATTTCCACGGAGAAGGGCAATCACAGATTCATTAAACACACTTATGGTTCACCAAAGGAAAGATGTGAGGATTGGTTTCATTACGATATCGGGGTTAACAGACATCTACAAACACAGGTGACATATATAATCACCAAAGACCTACAGAATACCAAGAGAGGACTACTCAACATTCTATCATAACGTACATGGGAAAAGGATCCCAGGAAGAACAGACATGTGTTTATGTGTAAAAGAACCACGTCTTCCACACCTACAACAAGCCAAACATTGTAATCAAACTTGCTGTAAGAAAAAATAAAAAATTAAATTAAAAACACGAACAAGAAGTAGTGAGACAAACGTGAGGGGCTTTCTCCTGGCACATTCCATTCTAAACTCCAATCTAGAACACCACTTCCACTGAGGCTCTCTTGCCCTAGTAACCAGATTTGGTAAGGGTGAACTGCTGCCACCTTGTGGCCGTTTCACACAACAGCAGCTTTAATCCCAACGCTAATGGTCAGTTGATATTCAAAACCATTGCAGGCCTGTAAATGACACCTGCCCTGAAAACAAATCCTGGGGTCACATATCGACCAAAAAATTCAAAGGACGTCCATATTTCAAAACGACCGTTTCAAAAGGCATATTTTACGCACATTAGTGTTCTGCTTCTTTTCCTTTCTTTCCTTTTTTGTTAAAAAACACGGGAATGGAAAAAGGCATCCCTCAGAATGGGCGAAAATCGTTGCAGACGAATCAATGGACAGAGGTTTAATCTCCAATATATATAAACAGCTCATGCAGCTTAATATTAAAAAAACAAACAACGCAAAAAAAATGGGCAGAAGATCTAAAGAGACGTTTCTTCAAAGGAGACACAGAGATGGCCAAGACGCACATGAAAAGCTGCTCAACAGCACTAATTATCAGAGAAATGCAAATCAAAACTACAATGAGGTTTCACCTCACACCTGTTAGAATCGGCATCATCAGAAAATCTACAAACAACCAATTCTGGGCAGGGTGTGGACAAAAGGAGCCCTCTTCCACTATTGGTGGGAATGTAAATTGATACAGTCACTATGGAGAACAGTATGGAGTTTCCTTAAAAAAACTAGAAATAGAATTACCATCTGATCCAGCAATCCCACTTCTGGGCATATACCCAGAGAAAACCGTACATCAAAAAGGCACATTCACCACAATGTTCATTGCAGCACTATTTACAATAGCCAGGTAATGGAAGCAACATAAATGCCCACAGACAGATGAATGGATAAAGATGTGGTACATATATGAAATGGAATATTACTCGGCCATAAAAAGGAATGAAACTGGGTCATTTGTAGAGACATCGATGGATCGAGAGACTGTCATACAGAATGAAGTAAGTCAGAAAGAGGAAAACAAATATTGTATATTAATGCATATATGTGGAGCCTAAAAATGGTACAGATGAACTGGTTTGCAGGGAAGAAATAGAGACACAGAGGTAGAGAACAAACGTATGGACACCAAGTGTGGGAAGCCATGGGGTGGTGGTGGTGGGATGAGTTGGGAGTTTGGGATTGACCTGTGTACATGTATATGCATAAAATACATAACTAATAATAACGTGCTGTATAAAAACATAAATAAAATTAAATTTCAAAATTTTAAAAAATAAAATTTAAAAATAAAACAGAAAAAAGTTCTTCCCGTCACACAGATGTATTTATAGGAATGAATTATTTCCATGCTTATATCTATAAATACATAAAAGAGGAATAAAATCTAACTTGAACCATAAAAGAAAAAAAAACCCTGAACCCACGAGTTATACAGAGGAAAACCCTATCAGGGCACTTGCTCCAGTGGTAAACAATTCTGAAATTGGTCAGAGGTGGGGAACCATCTCCCATACAGCCATCAACCCACCCCCCACGCAAGGAGCGTCCTCATTGCAAAGCTGGGGGACCGTGCCGAGGCATCTGTGAGTAAACGTGAGCTGAGCCCCAGGCCAGCTGCTGCTGAACTGTTCCCACCCTTTCCAGGTAAAACACCTGAATACGTACAAGGGCTTGAAAGCCTAGAAGAAGGACCGTGGAGCCACACCAGCGACAGCACGCAGGCCAACTTGGTGCCTGCAGGCCAGCCAGGGTGGTCCTGGCACCGGGCGCTCTTCCAGAAGCTTTCCATTGCCCTGCCTGAGATACCCCTCCTGTCCCGGACCCCACTGCTTTTTTCCTTCCTCACCTCTGTCCGGAGAGAAATTCCAGCGGAAGGTATGGGTGACACAACCTCTTCTTTGCAGGCGGCAGCCTGGCAACTCCTGCAGAAAGGCCCGCAGAACCCCACTCACACCGGGCCACCCACAAAGCTGTGGCCCCTCACTCCCTCCCACCAGCACAGCCCCGAGACTGCTGACGGGGCAGAGAATATGGAGTCAGGCACAGCTTCAGGGGCTATTGCTGCCTGGAGCGCTGTTTATATTGACCTCAACGAGGCACAGCTGGGGAGGGCGGGCCGGCAGGGTAAGGCTGCCCAGGTCAGCTAATCCACAACCCTCAGGGAATCACATTGTTGAAAATGGACCCCGCTAAGGCAGAAGAGAAGCCAAGGGAAAAAAGGACACAATGCCATTTGCAGCACCGTAGATGAGTCTAGAAGTAATCACGTGACTTGTAGTAAGTCAGAAAGTGAAAGACACATATCATATCATATCACTTATAGGTGTTACCTAAAAATGGATACCAGGGCAGATATTTCCACGGAGAAGGGCAATCACAGATTCATTAAACACACTTATGGTTCACCAAAGGAAAGGTGTGAGGATTGGTTTCATTACGATATCGGGGTTAACAGACATCTACAAACACAGGTGACATATATAATCACCAAAGACCTACAGAATACCAAGAGAGGACTACTCAACATTCTGCCATAACGTACATGGGAAAAGGATCCCAGGAAGAACAGACATGTGTATATGTGTAAAAGAACCACATCTTCCACACCTACAACAAGCCAAACATTGTAATCAAACTTGCTGTAAGAAAAAATAAAAAATTAAATTAAAAACACGAACAAGAAGTAGTGAGACAAACGTGAGGGGCTTTCTCCTGGCACATTCCATTCTAAACTCCAATCTAGAACACCACTTCCACTGAGGCTCTCTTGCCCTAGTAACCAGATTTGGTAAGGGTGAACTGCTGCCACCTTGTGGCCGTTTCACACAACAGCAGCTTTAATCCCAACGCTAATGATCAGTTGATATTCAAAATCATTGCAGGCCTGTAAATGACACCTACCCTGAAAACAAATCCTGGGGTCACATATCGACCAAAATATTCAAAGGGCGTCCATATTTCAAAACGACTGTTTCAAAAGGCACATTTTACGCACATTAGTGTTCTGCTTCTTTTCCTTTCTTTCCTTTTTTGTTAAAAAAACACGGGCATGGAAAAAGGCATCCCTCAGAATGGGCGAAAATCGTTGCAGACGAATCAATGGACAGAGGTTTAATCTCCAATATATATAAACAGCTCATGCAGCTTAATATTAAAAAAACAAACAACCCAAAAAAATGGCCAGAAGATGTAAAGAGACGTTTCTTCAAAGGAGACACAGAGATGGCCAAGACGCACATGAAAAGCTGCTCAACAGCACTAATTATCAGAGAAATGCAAATCAAAACTACAATGAGGTTTCACCTCACACCTGTTAGAATCGGCATCATCAGAAAATCTACAAACAACCAATTCTGGGCAGGGTGTGGACAAAAGGAGCCCTCTTCCACTATTGGTGGGAATGTAAATTGATACAGTCACTATGGAGAACAGTATGGAGTTTCCTTAAAAAAACTAGAAATAGAATTACCATCTGATCCAGCAATCCCACTTCTGGGCATATACCCAGAGAAAACCGTACATCAAAAAGGCACATTCACCACAATGTTCATTGCAGCACTATTTACAATAGCCAGGTAATGGAAGCAACCTAAATGCCCACAGACAGATGAATGGATAAAGATGTGGTACATATATGAAATGGAATATTACTCGGCCATAAAAAGGAATGAAACTGGGTCATTTGTAGAGACATCGATGGATCGAGAGACTGTCATACAGAATGAAGTAAGTCAGAAAGAGGAAAACAAATATTGTATATTAATGCATATATGTGGAGCCTAAAAATGGTACAGATGAACTGGTTTGCAGGGAAGAAATAGAGACACAGAGGTAGAGAACAAACGTATGGACACCAAGTGTGGGAAGCCATGGGGTGGTGGTGGTGGGATGAGTTGGGAGTTTGGGATTGACCTGTGTACATGTATATGCATAAAATACATAACTAATAATAACGTGCTGTATAAAAAAATAAATAAAATTAAATTTCAAAATTTTAAAAAATAAAATTTAAAAATAAAACAGAAAAAAGTTCTTCCCGTCACACAGATGTATTTATAGGAATGAATTATTTCCATGCTTATATCTATAAATACATAAAAGAGGAATAAAATCTAACTTGAACCATAAAAGAAAAAAAAAAAACCTGAACCCACGAGTTATACAGAGGAAAACCCTATCAGGGCACTTGCTCCAGTGGTAAACAATTCTGAAATTGGTCAGAGGTGGGGAACCATCTCCCATACAGCCATCAACCCACCCCCCACGCAAGGAGCGTCCTCATTGCAAAGCTGGGGGACCGTGCCGAGGCATCTGTGAGTAAACGTGAGCTGAGCCCCAGGCCAGCTGCTGCTGAACTGTTCCCACCCTTTCCAGGTAAAACACCTGAATATGTACAAGGGCTTGAAAGCCTAGAAGAAGGACCGTGGAGCCACACCAGCGACAGCACGCAGGCCAACTTGGTGCCTGCAGGCCAGCCAGGGTGGTCCTGGCCCCGGGCGCTCTTCCAGAAGCTTTCCATTGCCCTGCCTGAGATACCCCTCCTGTCCCGGACCCCACTGCTTTTTTCCTTCCTCACCTCTGTCCGGAGAGAAATTCCAGCGGAAGGTATGGGTGACACAACCTCTTCTTTACAGGCGGCAGCCTGACAACTCCTGCAGAAAGGCCAGCAGAACCCCACTCACACCGGGCCACCCACAAAGCTGTGGCCCCTCACTCCCTCCCACCAGCACAGCCCCGAGACTGCTGACGGGGCAGAGAATATGGAGTCAGGCACAGCTTCAGGGGCTATTGCTGCCTGGAGCTCTGTTTATATTGATCTCAATGAGGCACACCTGGGGAGGGCGGGCCGGCAGGGTAAGGCTGCCCAGGTCAGCTAATCCACAACCCTCAGGGAATCACATTGTTGAAAATGGACCCCGCAAAGGCAAAAGAGAAGCCAAGGGAAAAAAGGACACAATGCCATTTGCAGCACCGTAGATGAGTCTAGAAGTAATCATGTGACTTGTAGTAAGTCAGAAAGTGAAAGACACATATCATATCATATCATTTATAGGTGTTACCTAAAAATGGATACCAGGGCAGATATTTCCATGGAGAAGGTCAATCACAGATTCATTAAACACACTTATGGTTCACCAATGGAAAAGTGTGAGGTTTGGTTTCATTACGATATCGGGGTTAACAGACTTATACCAACATAGGTGACATATATAATCACCAAGACCTACAGAATACCAAGAGAGGACTACTCAACATTCTGTCATAACGTACATGGGAAAAGGATCCCAGGAAGTACAGTCATCTGTATATGTGTAAAAGAACCACATCTTCCACAGCTACAAGAAGTCAAAATTGTAATGAAACTTGCTGTAATAAAAAATAAAAAATTAAATTAAAAACACGAACAAGAAGTAGTGAGACAAACGTGAGGGGATTTCTCCTGGCACATTCCATTCTTAACTCCAATCTAGAACACCACTTCCTCTGATGCTCTCTTGCCCTAATAACCAGATTTGGTAAGGGTGAACTGCTGCCACCTTGTGGCCGTTTCACACAACAGCAGCTTTAATCCCAACGCTAATGGTCAGTTGATATTCAAAATCATTGCAGGCCTTTAAATGACACCTGCCCTGAAAACAAATTCTGGGGCACATATCGACCAAAAAATTCAAAGGACGTCCATATTTCAAAAGGACCGTTTCAAAAGGCATATTTTATGCACATTAGTGTTCTGCTTCTTTTCATTTCTTTCCTTTTTTGTTAAAAAACACGGGAATGGAAAAAGGCATCCCTCAGAATGGGCGAAAATCGTTGCAGACTAATCAATGGACAGAGGTTTAATCTCCAATATATATAAAAAGCTCATGCAGCTTAATATTAAAAAAACAAACAACCCCCCAAAAAATGGGCAGAAGATCTAAAGAGACGTTTCTTCAAAGGATACACAGAGATGGCCAAGACGCACATGAAAAGCTGCTCAACAGCTCTAATTATTAGAGAAATGCAAATCAAAACTACAATGAGGTATCACCTCACACCTGTTAGAATCGGCATCATCAGAAAATCTCAAACAACCAATTCTGGGGAGGGTGTGGACAAAAGGAGCCCTCTTCCACTATTGGTGGGAATGTAAATTGATACAGTCACTATGGAGAACAGTATGGAGTTTCCTTAAAAAATCTAGAAATAGAATTACCATCTGATCCAGCAATCCCACTTCTGGGCACATACCCAGAGAAAACCGTATTTCAAAAATGCACATTCACCACAATGTTCGTTGCAGCACTATTTACAATAGCCAGGTAATGGAAGCAACCTAAATGCCCACAGACAGATGAATGGATAAAGATGTGGTACATATATAAAATGGAATATTACTCGGCCATAAAAAGGAATGAAACTGGGTCATTTGTAGAGACATCGATGGATCGAGAGACTGTCATACAGAATGAAGTAAGTCAGAAAGTGGAAAACAAATATTGTATATTAATGCATATATGTGGAGCCTAAAAATGGTACAGATGAACTGGTTTGCAGGGAAGATATAGAGACACAGAGGTAGAGAACAAACGTATGGACACCAAGTGTGGGAAGCCATGGGGTGGTGGTGGTGGGATGAGTTGGGAGTTTGGGATTGACCTGTATACATGTATATGCATAAAATACCTAACTAATAATAAAATGCTGTATAAAAAAAATAAAATTTCAAAATTTTAAAAAATAAAATTTAAAAGTAAAACAGAAAAATGTTCTTCCCGTCACACAGATGTATTTATAGGAATGAATTATTTCCATGCTTATATCTATAAATACATAAAAGAGGAAGAAAATCTAACTTGAACCATAAAAGAAAAAAAAATCCTGAACCCACGAGTTATACAGAGGAAAACCCTATCAGGGCACTTGCTCCAGTGGTAAACAATTCTGAAATTGGTCAGAGGTGGGGAATCATCTCCCATACAGCCAGCAACCCACCCCCCACGCAAGGAGCGTCCTCATTGCAAAGCTGGGGGACCATGCCGAGACATCTGTGAGTAAACGTGAGCTGAGCCCCAGGCCAGCTGCTGCTGAACTGTTCCCACCCTTTCCAGGTAAAACACCTGAATATGTACAAGGGCTTGAAAGCCTAGAGGAAGGACCGTGGTGCCACACCAGCGACAGCACGCAGGCCAACTTGGTGCCTGCAGGCCAGCCAGGGTGGTCCTGGCCCCGGGTGCTCTTCCAGAAGCTTTCCATTGCCCTGCCTTTGATACCCCTCCTGTCCCGGCCCCCACTGCTTTTTTCCATCCTCACCTCTGTCCGGAGAGAAATTCCAGCGGAAGGTATGGGTGACACAACCTCTTCTTTACAGGCGGCAGCCTGGCAACTCCTGCAGAAAGGCCAGCAGAACCCCACTCACACCGGGCCACCCACAAAGCTGTGGCCCCTCACTCCCTCCCACCAGCACAGCCCCGAGACTGCTGACGGGGCAGAGAATATGGAGGCAGGCACAGCTTCAGGGGCTATTGCTGCCTGGAGCGCTGTTTATATTAACCTCAATGAGGCACACCTGGGGAGGGCGGGCCGGCAGGGTAAGGCTGCCCAGGTCAGCTAATCCACAACCCTCAGGGAATCACATTGTTTAAAATGGACCCCGCTAAGGCAGAAGAGAAGCCAAGGGAAAAAAGGACACAATGCCATTTGCAGCACCGTAGATGAGTCTAGAAATAATCACGTGACTTGTAGTAAGTCAGAAAGTGAAAGACACATATCATATCATATCACTTATAGGTGTTACCTAAAAATGGATACCAGGGCAGATATTTCCACGGAGAAGAGCAATCACAGATTCATTAAACAAACTTATGGTTCACCAATGGAAAGGTGTGAGGATTGGTTTCATTACGATATCGGGGTTAACAGACATATACAAACACAGGTGACATATATAATCACCAAAGACCTACAGAATACCAAGAGAGGACTACTCAACATTCTGTCATAACGTACATGGGAAAAGGATCCCAGGAAGAACAGACATCTGTATATGTGTAAAAGAACCACATCTTCCACACATACAACAAGCCAAACATTGTAATCAAACTTGCTGTAAGAAAAAATAAAAAATTAAATTAAAAACACGAACAAGAAGTAGTGAGACAAACGTGAGGGGCTTTCTCCTGGCACATTCCATTCTAAACTCCAATCTAGAACACCACTTCCACTGAGGCTCTCTTGCCCTAGTAACCAGATTTGGTAAGGGTGAACTGCTGCCACCTTGTGGCCGTTTCACACAACAGCAGCTTTAATCCCAATGCTAATGGTCAGTTGATATTCAAAATCATTGCAGGCCTGTAAATGACACCTGCCCTGAAAACAAATCCTGGGGTCACATATCGACCAAAAAATTCAAAGGACGTCCATATTTCAAAACGACCGTTTCAAAAGGCATATTTTACGCACATTAGTGTTCTGCTTCTTTTCCTTTCTTTCCTTTTTTGTTAAAAAACACGGGAATGGAAGAAGGAATCCCTCAGAATGGGCGAAAATCCTTGCAGACGAATCAATGGACAGAGGTTTAATCTCCAATATATATAAACAGCTCATGCAGCTTAATATTAAAAAAACAAAAAACCCAAATAAAAATGGGCAGAAGATCTAAAGAGACTTTTCTTCAAAGGAGACACAGAGATGGCCAAGACGCACATGAAAAGCTGCTCAAGAGCACTAATTATTAGAGAAATGCAAATCAAAACTACAATGAGGTATCACCTCACACCTGTTAGAATCAGCATCATTAGGAAATCTACAATCAACCAATTCTGGGGAGGGTGTGGACAAAAGGAGCCCTTTCCCACAATTGGTGGGAATGTAAATTGATACAGTCACTATGGAGAACAGTATGGAGTTTCCTTAAAAAATCTAGAAATAGAATTACCATCTTATCCAGCAATCCCACTTCTGGGCATATACCCAGAGAAAACCGTATTTCAAAAAGGCACATTCACCACAATGTTCGTTGCAGCACTATTTACAATAGCCAGGTAATGGAAGCAACCTAAATGCCCACAGACAGATGAATGGATAAAGAGGTGGTACATATATGAAATGGAATATTACTCGGCCATAAAAAGGAATGAAACTGGGTCATTTGTAGAGACACCGATGGATCGAGAGACTGTCATACAGAATGAAGTAAGTCAGAAAGAGGAAAACAAATATTGTATATTAATGCATATATGTGGAGCCTAAAAATGGTACAGATGAACTGGTTTGCAGGGAAGAAATAGAGACACAGAGGTAGAGAACAAACGTATGGACACCAAGTGTGGGAAGCCATGGGGTGGTGGTGGTGGGATGAGTTGGGAGTTTGGGATTGACCTCTATACATGTATATGCATAAAATACATAACTAATAATAACGTGCTGTATAAAAAAATAAATAAAATTAAATTTCAAAATTTTAAAAAATAAAATTTAACAATAAAACAGAAAAATGTTCTTCCCGTCACACAGATGTATTTATAGGAATGAATTATTTCCATGCTTATATATATAAATACATAAAAGAGGTATAAAATCAAACTTGAACCATAAAAGAAAAAAAAAATTGAACCCACGAGTTATACAGAGGAAAACCCTATCACGGCACTTGCTCCAGCGGTAAACAATTCTGAAATTGGTCAGAGGTGGGGAACCATCTCCCATACAGCTAGCAACCCACCCCCCACGCAAGGAGCGTCCTCACTGCTAAGCTGGGGGACCGTGCCGAGGCATCTGTGAGTAAACGTGAGCTGAGCCCCAGGCCACCTGCTGCTGAACTGTTCCCACCCTTTCCAGGTAAAACACCTGAATATGTACAAGGGCTTGAAAGCCTAGAGGAAGGACCGTGGAGCCACACCAGCGAC
This sequence comes from Mesoplodon mirus, assembly GCF_964341445.2. NCBI lineage: Eukaryota > Metazoa > Chordata > Mammalia > Artiodactyla > Ziphiidae > Mesoplodon > Mesoplodon mirus. The sequence continues at coordinate 1,347,962 of NW_028295722.1, forward strand.
AGCACGCAGGCCAACTTGGTGCCTGCAGGCCAGCCAGGGTGGTCCTGGACCCTGGCGCTCTTCCAGAAGCTTTCCATTGCCCTGCCTGAGATACCCCTCCTGTCCCGGCCCCCACTGCTTTTTTCCTTCCTCACCTCTGTCCGGAGAGAAATTCCAGCGGAAGGTATGGGTGACACATCCTCTTCTTTACAGGCGGCAGCATGGCAACTCCTGCAGAAAGGCCAGCAGAACCCCACTCACACCGGGCCACCCACAAAGCTGTGGCCCCTCACTCCCTCCCACCAGCACAGCCCCGAGACTGCTGACGGGGCAGAGAATATGGAGTCAGGCACAGCTTCAGGGGCTATTGCTGCCTGGAGCTCTGTTTATATTGACCTCAACCAGGCACACCTGGGGAGGGCTGGCCGGCAGGGTAAGGCTGCCCACGTCAGCTAATCCACAACCCTCAGGGAATCACATTGTTCAAAATGGACCCCGCTAAGGCAGAAGAGAAGCCAAGGGAAAAAAGGATACAATGCCATTTGCAGCACCGTAAATGAGTCTAGAAGTAATCACGTGACTTGTAGTAAGTCAGAAAGTTAAAGACACATATCATATCATATCACTTATAGGTGTTACCTAAAAATGGATACCAGGGCAGATATTTCCACGGAGAAGGGCAATCACAGATTCATTAAACAAACTTATGGTTCACCAAAGGAAAGGTGTGAGGATTGGTTTCATTACGATATCGGGGTTAACAGACATATACAAACACAGGTGATATATATAATCACCAAAGACCTACAGAATACCAAGAGGGGACTACTCAACATTCTGTCATAACGTACATGGGAAAAGGATCCCAGGAAGAACAGTCATCTGTATATGTGTAAAAGAACCACATCATCCACACCTACAACAAGACAAACATTGTAATCAAACTTGCTGTAATAAAAAATAAAAAATTAAATTAAAAACACGAACAAGAAGTAGTGAGACAAACGTGAGGGGCTTTCTCCTGGCACATTCCATTCTAAACTCCAATCTAGAACACCACTTCCACTGAGGCTCTCTTGCCCTAGGAACCAGATTTGGTAAGGGGGAACTGCTGCCACCTTGTGGCCGTTTCACACAACAGCAGCTTTAATCCCAACGCTAATGGTCAGTTGATATTCAAAATCATTGCAGGCCTGTAAATGACACCTGCCCTGAAAACAAATCCTGGGGTCACATATCGACCAAAAATTTCAAAGGACGTCCATATTTCAAAACGACCGTTTCAAAAGGCATATTTTACGCGCATTAGTGTTCTGCTTCTTTTCCTTTCTTTCCTTTTTTGTTAAAAAACAGTGGAATGGAAAAAGGCATCCCTCAGAATGGGCGAAAATCGTTGCAGACGAATCAATGGACAGAGGTTTAATCTCCAATATATATAAACAGCTCATGCAGCTTAATATTAAAAAAACAAACAACCCAAAACAAAAATGGTCAGAAGATCTAAAGAGACGTTTCTTCAAAGAAGATACAGAGATGGCCAAGACGCACATGAAAAGCTGCTCAACAGCACTAATTATTAGAGAAATGCAAATCAAAACTACAATGAGGTATCACCAAAAACCTGTTAGATTCGGCATCATCAGAAAATCTACAAACAACCAATTCTGGGGAGGGTGTGGACAAAAAGAGCCCTCTTCCAGTATTGGTGGGAATGTAAATTGATACAGTCACTATGGAGAACAGTATGGAGTTTCCTTAAAAATCTAGATATAGAATTACCATCTGATCCAGCAATCCCACTTCTGGGCATATACCCATAGAAAACCGTAAATCAAAAAGGCACATTCACCACAATGTTCATTTCAGCACTATTTACAGTAGCCAGGTAATGGAAGCAACCTAAATGCCCACAGACAGATGAATGGATAAAGATGTGGTACATATATGAAATGGAATATTACTCGGCCATAAAAAGGAATGAAACTGGGTCATTTGTAGAGATATTGATGGATCGAGAGACTGTCATACAGAATGAAGTAAGTCAGAAAGAGGAAAACAAATATTGTATATTAATGCATATATGTGGAACCTAAAAAAATTGTACAGATGAACTGGTTTGCAGGGAAGAAATAGAGACACAGAGGTAGAGAACAAACGTATGGACACCAAGTGTGGGAAGCCATGGGGTGCTGGTGGTGGGATGAGTTGGGAGATAGGGATTGAACGGTATACATGTATATGCATAAAATACATAACTAATAATAACCTGCAGTATAAAAACATAAATAAAATTAAATTTCAAAATTTTAAAAAATAAAATTTAAAACTAAAACAGAAAAAATTCTTCCCGTCACACAGATGTATTTATAGGAATGAATTATTTCCATACTTATATTTATAAATACATAACAGAGGAATAAAATCTAACTTGAACCATAAAAGAAAAAAAAATTGAACCCACGAGTTATACAGAGGAAATCCCTATCACGGCACTTGCTCCAGCGGTAAACAATTCTGAAATTGGTCAGAGGTGGGGAACCATCTCCCATACAGCCAGCAACCCACCCCCCACACAAGGAGCGTCCTCATTGCAAAGCTGGGGGACCGTGCCGAGGCATCTATGAGTAAACGTGAGCTGAGCCCCAGGCCAGCTGCTGCTGAACTGTTCCCATCCTTTCCAGGTAAAACACCTGAATATGTACAAGGGGTTGAAAGCATAGAGGAAGGACCGTGGTGCCACACCAGCGACAGCACGCAGGCCAACTTGGTGCCTGCAGGCCAGCCAGGGTGGTCCTGGCCCCGGGTGCTCTTCCAGAAGCTTTCCATTGCCCTGCCTTTGATACCCCTCCTGTCCCGGCCCCCACTGCTTTTTTCCATCCTCACCTCTGTCCGGAGAGAAATTCCAGCGGAAGGTATGGGTGACACAACCTCTTCTTTACAGGCGGCAGCCTGGCAACTCCTGCAGAAAGGCCAGCAGAACCCCACTCACACCGGGCCACCCACAAAGCTGTGGCCCCTCACTCCCTCCCACCAGCACAGCCCCGAGACTGCTGACGGGGCAGAGAATATGGAGTCAGGCACAGCTTCAGGGGCTATTGCTGCCTGGAGCGCTGTTTATATTAACCTCAATGAGGCACACCTGGGGAGGGCGGGCCGGCAGGGTAAGGCTGCCCAGGTCAGCTAATCCACAACCCTCAGGGAATCACATTGTTTAAAATGGACCCCGCTAAGGCAGAAGAGAAGCCAAGGGAAAAAAGGACACAATGCCATTTGCAGCACCGTAGATGAGTCTAGAAATAATCACGTGACTTGTAGTAAGTCAGAAAGTGAAAGACACATATCATATCATATCACTTATAGGTGTTACCTAAAAATGGATACCAGGGCAGATATTTCCACGGAGAAGAGCAATCACAGATTCATTAAACAAACTTATGGTTCACCAATGGAAAGGTGTGAGGATTGGTTTCATTACGATATCGGGGTTAACAGACATATACAAACACAGGTGACATATATAATCACCAAAGACCTACAGAGTACCAAGAGAGGACTACTCAACATTCTGTCATAACGTACATGGGAAAAGGATCCCAGGAAGAACAGACATCTGTATATGTGTAAAAGAACCACATCTTCCACACATACAACAAGCCAAACATTGTAATCAAACTTGCTGTAATAAAAAATAAAAAATTAAATTAAAAACACGAACAAGAAGTAGTGAGACAAACGTGAGGGGCTTTCTCCTGGCACATTCCATTCTAAACTCCAATCTAGAACACCACTTCCACTGAGGCTCTCTTGCCCTAGTAACCAGATTTGGTAAGGGTGAACTGCTGCCACCTTGTGGCCGTTTCACACAACAGCAGCTTTAATCCCAATGCTAATGGTCAGTTGATATTCAAAATCATTGCAGGCCTGTAAATGACACCTGCCCTGAAAACAAATCCTGGGGTCACATATCGACCAAAAAATTCAAAGGACGTCCATATTTCAAAACGACCGTTTCAAAAGGCATATTTTACGCACATTAGTGTTCTGCTTCTTTTCCTTTCTTTCCTTTTTTGTTAAAAAACACGGGAATGGAAGAAGGAATCCCTCAGAATGGGCGAAAATCCTTGCAGACGAATCAATGGACAGAGGTTTAATCTCCAATATATATAAACAGCTCATGCAGCTTAATATTAAAAAACAAACAACCCAAATAAAAATGGGCAGAAGATCTAAAGAGACTTTTCTTCAAAGGAGACACAGAGATGGCAAAGACGCACATGAAAAGCTGCTCAAGAGCACTAATTATTAGAGAAATGCAAATCAAAACTACAATGAGGTATCACCTCACACCTGTTAGAATCAGCATCATTAGGAAATCTACAATCAACCAATTCTGGGGAGGGTGTGGACAAAAGGAGCCCTTTCCCACAATTGGTGGGAATGTAAATTGATACAGTCACTATGGAGAACAGTATGGAGTTTCCTTAAAAAATCTAGAAATAGAATTACCATCTTATCCAGCAATCCCACTTCTGGGCATATACCCAGAGAAAACCGTATTTCAAAAAGGCACATTCACCACAATGTTCGTTGCAGCACTATTTACAATAGCCAGGTAATGGAAGCAACCTAAATGCCCACAGACAGATGAATGGATAAAGAGGTGGTACATATATGAAATGGAATATTACTCGGCCATAAAAAGGAATGAAACTGGGTCATTTGTAGAGACACCGATGGATCGAGAGACTGTCATACAGAATGAAGTAAGTCAGAAAGAGGAAAACAAATATTGTATATTAATGCATATATGTGGAGCCTAAAAATGGTACAGATGAACTGGTTTGCAGGGAAGAAATAGAGACACAGAGGTAGAGAACAAACGTATGGACACCAAGTGTGGGAAGCCATGGGGTGGTGGTGGTGGGATGAGTTGGGAGTTTGGGATTGACCTCTATACATGTATATGCATAAAATACATAACTAATAATAACGTGCTGTATAAAAAAATAAATAAAATTAAATTTCAAAATTTTAAAAAATAAAATTTAACAATAAAACAGAAAAATGTTCTTCCCGTCACACAGATGTATTTATAGGAATGAATTATTTCCATGCTTATATATATAAATACATAAAAGAGGTATAAAATCAAACTTGAACCATAAAAGAAAAAAAAAATTGAACCCACGAGTTATACAGAGGAAAACCCTATCACGGCACTTGCTCCAGCGGTAAACAATTCTGAAATTGGTCAGAGGTGGGGAACCATCTCCCATACAGCTAGCAACCCACCCCCCACGCAAGGAGCGTCCTCACTGCTAAGCTGGGGGACCGTGCCGAGGCATCTGTGAGTAAACGTGAGCTGAGCCCCAGGCCACCTGCTGCTGAACTGTTCCCACCCTTTCCAGGTAAAACACCTGAATATGTACAAGGGCTTGAAAGCCTAGAGGAAGGACCGTGGAGCCACACCAGCGACAGCACGCAGGCCAACTTGGTGCCTGCAGGCCAGCCAGGGTGGTCCTGGACCCTGGCGCTCTTCCAGAAGCTTTCCATTGCCCTGCCTGAGATACCCCTCCTGTCCCGGCCCCCACTGCTTTTTTCCTTCCTCACCTCTGTCCGGAGAGAAATTCCAGCGGAAGGTATGGGTGACACATCCTCTTCTTTACAGGCGGCAGCATGGCAACTCCTGCAGAAAGGCCAGCAGAACCCCACTCACACCGGGCCACCCACAAAGCTGTGGCCCCTCACTCCCTCCCACCAGCACAGCCCCGAGACTGCTGACGGGGCAGAGAATATGGAGTCAGGCACAGCTTCAGGGGCTATTGCTGCCTGGAGCTCTGTTTATATTGACCTCAACCAGGCACACCTGGGGAGGGCTGGCCGGCAGGGTAAGGCTGCCCACGTCAGCTAATCCACAACCCTCAGGGAATCACATTGTTCAAAATGGACCCCGCTAAGGCAGAAGAGAAGCCAAGGGAAAAAAGGATACAATGCCATTTGCAGCACCGTAAATGAGTCTAGAAGTAATCACGTGACTTGTAGTAAGTCAGAAAGTTAAAGACACATATCATATCATATCACTTATAGGTGTTACCTAAAAATGGATACCAGGGCAGATATTTCCACGGAGAAGGGCAATCACAGATTCATTAAACAAACTTATGGTTCACCAAAGGAAAGGTGTGAGGATTGGTTTCATTACGATATCGGGGTTAACAGACATATACAAACACAGGTGATATATATAATCACCAAAGACCTACAGAATACCAAGAGGGGACTACTCAACATTCTGTCATAACGTACATGGGAAAAGGATCCCAGGAAGAACAGTCATCTGTATATGTGTAAAAGAACCACATCATCCACACCTACAACAAGACAAACATTGTAATCAAACTTGCTGTAATAAAAAATAAAAAATTAAATTAAAAACACGAACAAGAAGTAGTGAGACAAACGTGAGGGGCTTTCTCCTGGCACATTCCATTCTAAACTCCAATCTAGAACACCACTTCCACTGAGGCTCTCTTGCCCTAGGAACCAGATTTGGTAAGGGGGAACTGCTGCCACCTTGTGGCCGTTTCACACAACAGCAGCTTTAATCCCAACGCTAATGGTCAGTTGATATTCAAAATCATTGCAGGCCTGTAAATGACACCTGCCCTGAAAACAAATCCTGGGGTCACATATCGACCAAAAAATTCAAAGGACGTCCATATTTCAAAACGACCGTTTCAAAAGGCATATTTTACGCGCATTAGTGTTCTGCTTCTTTTCCTTTCTTTCCTTTTTTGTTAAAAAACAGTGGAATGGAAAAAGGCATCCCTCAGAATGGGCGAAAATCGTTGCAGACGAATCAATGGACAGAGGTTTAATCTCCAATATATATAAACAGCTCATGCAGCTTAATATTAAAAAAACAAACAACCCAATACAAAAATGGTCAGAAGATCTAAAGAGACGTTTCTTCAAAGAAGATACAGAGATGGCCAAGACGCACATGAAAAGCTGCTCAACAGCACTAATTATTAGAGAAATGCAAATCAAAACTACAATGAGGTATCACCAAAAACCTGTTAGATTCGGCATCATCAGAAAATCTACAAACAACCAATTCTGGGGAGGGTGTGGACAAAAAGAGCCCTCTTCCAGTATTGGTGGGAATGTAAATTGATACAGTCACTATGGAGAACAGTATGGAGTTTCCTTAAAAATCTAGATATAGAATTACCATCTGATCCAGCAATCCCACTTCTGGGCATATACCCATAGAAAACCGTAAATCAAAAAGGCACATTCACCACAATGTTCATTTCAGCACTATTTACAGTAGCCAGGTAATGGAAGCAACCTAAATGCCCACAGACAGATGAATGGATAAAGATGTGGTACATATATGAAATGGAATATTACTCGGCCATAAAAAGGAATGAAACTGGGTCATTTGTAGAGATATTGATGGATCGAGAGACTGTCATACAGAATGAAGTAAGTCAGAAAGAGGAAAACAAATATTGTATATTAATGCATATATGTGGAACCTAAAAAAATTGTACAGATGAACTGGTTTGCAGGGAAGAAATAGAGACACAGAGGTAGAGAACAAACGTATGGACACCAAGTGTGGGAAGCCATGGGGTGCTGGTGGTGGGATGAGTTGGGAGATAGGGATTGAACGGTATACATGTATATGCATAAAATACATAACTAATAATAACCTGCAGTATAAAAACATAAATAAAATTAAATTTCAAAATTTTAAAAAATAAAATTTAAAACTAAAACAGAAAAAATTCTTCCCGTCACACAGATGTATTTATAGGAATGAATTATTTCCATACTTATATTTATAAATACATAACAGAGGAATAAAATCTAACTTGAACCATAAAAGAAAAAAAAATTGAACCCACGAGTTATACAGAGGAAATCCCTATCACGGCACTTGCTCCAGCGGTAAACAATTCTGAAATTGGTCAGAGGTGGGGAACCATCTCCCATACAGCCAGCAACCCACCCCCCACACAAGGAGCGTCCTCATTGAAAAGCTGGGGGACCGTGCCGAGGCATCTATGAGTAAACGTGAGCTGAGCCCCAGGCCAGCTGCTGCTGAACTGTTCCCATCCTTTCCAGGTAAAACACCTGAATATGTACAAGGGGTTGAAAGCATAGAGGAAGGACCGTGGTGCCACACCAGCGACAGCACGCAGGCCAACTTGGTGCCTGCAGGCCAGCCAGGGTGGTCCTGGCCCCGGGTGCTCTTCCAGAAGCTTTCCATTGCCCTGCCTTTGATACCCCTCCTGTCCCGGCCCCCACTGCTTTTTTCCATCCTCACCTCTGTCCGGAGAGAAATTCCAGCGGAAGGTATGGGTGACACAACCTCTTCTTTACAGGCGGCAGCCTGGCAACTCCTGCAGAAAGGCCAGCAGAACCCCACTCACACCGGGCCACCCACAAAGCTGTGGCCCCTCACTCCCTCCCACCAGCACAGCCCCGAGACTGCTGACGGGGCAGAGAATATGGAGTCAGGCACAGCTTCAGGGGCTATTGCTGCCTGGAGCGCTGTTTATATTAACCTCAATGAGGCACACCTGGGGAGGGCGGGCCGGCAGGGTAAGGCTGCCCAGGTCAGCTAATCCACAACCCTCAGGGAATCACATTGTTTAAAATGGACCCCGCTAAGGCAGAAGAGAAGCCAAGGGAAAAAAGGACACAATGCCATTTGCAGCACCGTAGATGAGTCTAGAAATAATCACGTGACTTGTAGTAAGTCAGAAAGTGAAAGACACATATCATATCATATCACTTATAGGTGTTACCTAAAAATGGATACCAGGGCAGATATTTCCACGGAGAAGAGCAATCACAGATTCATTAAACAAACTTATGGTTCACCAATGGAAAGGTGTGAGGATTGGTTTCATTACGATATCGGGGTTAACAGACATATACAAACACAGGTGACATATATAATCACCAAAGACCTACAGAATACCAAGAGAGGACTACTCAACATTCTGTCATAACGTACATGGGAAAAGGATCCCAGGAAGAACAGACATCTGTATATGTGTAAAAGAACCACATCTTCCACACCTACAACAAGCCAAACATTGTAATCAAACTTGCTGTAATAAAAAATAAAAAATTAAATTAAAAACACGAACAAGAAGTAGTGAGACAAACGTGAGGGGCTTTCTCCTGGCACATTCCATTCTAAACTCCAATCTAGAACACCACTTCCACTGAGGCTCTCTTGCCCTAGTAACCAGATTTGGTAAGGGTGAACTGCTGCCACCTTGTGGCCGTTTCACACAACAGCAGCTTTAATCCCAATGCTAATGGTCAGTTGATATTCAAAATCATTGCAGGCCTGTAAATGACACCTGCCCTGAAAACAAATCCTGGGGTCACATATCGACCAAAAAATTCAAAGGACGTCCATATTTCAAAACGACCGTTTCAAAAGGCATATTTTACGCACATTAGTGTTCTGCTTCTTTTCCTTTCTTTCCTTTTTTGTTAAAAAACACGGGAATGGAAGAAGGAATCCCTCAGAATGGGCGAAAATCCTTGCAGACGAATCAATGGACAGAGGTTTAATCTCCAATATATATAAACAGCTCATGCAGCTTAATATTAAAAAACAAACAACCCAAATAAAAATGGGCAGAAGATCTAAAGAGACTTTTCTTCAAAGGAGACACAGAGATGGCAAAGACGCACATGAAAAGCTGCTCAAGAGCACTAATTATTAGAGAAATGCAAATCAAAACTACAATGAGGTATCACCTCACACCTGTTAGAATCAGCATCATTAGGAAATCTACAATCAACCAATTCTGGGGAGGGTGTGGACAAAAGGAGCCCTTTCCCACAATTGGTGGGAATGTAAATTGATACAGTCACTATGGAGAACAGTATGGAGTTTCCTTAAAAAATCTAGAAATAGAATTACCATCTTATCCAGCAATCCCACTTCTGGGCATATACCCAGAGAAAACCGTATTTCAAAAAGGCACATTCACCACAATGTTCGTTGCAGCACTATTTACAATAGCCAGGTAATGGAAGCAACCTAAATGCCCACAGACAGATGAATGGATAAAGAGGTGGTACATATATGAAATGGAATATTACTCGGCCATAAAAAGGAATGAAACTGGGTCATTTGTAGAGACACCGATGGATCGAGAGACTGTCATACAGAATGAAGTAAGTCAGAAAGAGGAAAACAAATATTGTATATTAATGCATATATGTGGAGCCTAAAAATGGTACAGATGAACTGGTTTGCAGGGAAGAAATAGAGACACAGAGGTAGAGAACAAACGTATGGACACCAAGTGTGGGAAGCCATGGGGTGGTGGTGGTGGGATGAGTTGGGAGTTTGGGATTGACCTCTATACATGTATATGCATAAAATACATAACTAATAATAACGTGCTGTATAAAAAAATAAATAAAATTAAATTTCAAAATTTTAAAAAATAAAATTTAACAATAAAACAGAAAAATGTTCTTCCCGTCACACAGATGTATTTATAGGAATGAATTATTTCCATGCTTATATATATAAATACATAAAAGAGGTATAAAATCAAACTTGAACCATAAAAGAAAAAAAAAATTGAACCCACGAGTTATACAGAGGAAAACCCTATCACGGCACTTGCTCCAGCGGTAAACAATTCTGAAATTGGTCAGAGGTGGGGAACCATCTCCCATACAGCCAGCAACCCACCCCCCACGCAAGGAGCGTCCTCACTGCAAAGCTGGGGGACCGTGCCGAGGCATCTGTGAGTAAACGTGAGCTGAGCCCCAGGCCACCTGCTGCTGAACTGTTCCCACCCTTTCCAGGTAAAACACCTGAATATGTACAAGGGCTTGAAAGCCTAGAGGAAGGACCGTGGAGCCACACCAGGGACAGCACGCAGGCCAACTTGGTGCCTGCAGGCCAGCCAGGGTGGTCCTGGACCCTGGCGCTCTTCCAGAAGCTTTCCATTGCCCTGCCTGAGATACCCCTCCTGTCCCGGCCCCCACTGCTTTTTTCCTTCCTCACCTCTGTCCGGAGAGAAATTCCAGCGGAAGGTATGGGTGACACATCCTCTTCTTTACAGGCGGCAGCATGGCAACTCCTGCAGAAAGGCCAGCAGAACCCCACTCACACCGGGCCACCCACAAAGCTGTGGCCCCTCACTCCCTCCCACCAGCACAGCCCCGAGACTGCTGACGGGGCAGAGAATATGGAGTCAGGCACAGCTTCAGGGGCTATTGCTGCCTGGAGCTCTGTTTATATTGACCTCAACCAGGCACACCTGGGGAGGGCTGGCCGGCAGGGTAAGGCTGCCCACGTCAGCTAATCCACAACCCTCAGGGAATCACATTGTTGAAAATGGACCCCGCTAAGGCAGAAGAGAAGCCAAGGGAAAAAAGGATACAATGCCATTTGCAGCACCGTAAATGAGTCTAGAAGTAATCACGTGACTTGTAGTAAGTCAGAAAGTGAAAGACACATATCATATCATATCACTTATAGGTGTTACCTAAAAATGGATACCAGGGCAGATATTTCCACGGAGAAGGGCAATCACAGATTCATTAAACAAACTTATGGTTCACCAATGGAAAGGTGTGAGGATTGGTTTCATTACGATATCGGGGTTAACAGACATATACAAACACAAGTGATATATATAATCACCAAAGACCTACAGAATACCAAGAGGGGACTACTCAACATTCTGTCATAACGTACATGGGAAAAGGATCCCAGGAAGAACAGTCATCTGTATATGTGTAAAAGAACCACATCATCCACACCTACAACAAGACAAACATTGTAATCAAACTTGCTGTAATAAAAAATAAAAAATTAAATTAAAAACACGAACAAGAAGTAGTGAGACAAACGTGAGGGGCTTTCTCCTGGCACATTCCATTCTAAACTCCAATCTAGAACACCACTTCCACTGAGGCTCTCTTGCCCTAGTAACCAGATTTGGTAAGGGGGAACTGCTGCCACCTTGTGGCCGTTTCACACAACAGCAGCTTTAATCCCAACGCTAATGGTCAGTTGATATTCAAAATCATTGCAGGCCTGTAAATGACACCTGCCCTGAAAACAAATCCTGGGGTCACATATCGACCAAAAAATTCAAAGGACGTCCATATTTCAAAACGACCGTTTCAAAAGGCATATTTTACGCGCATTAGTGTTCTGCTTCTTTTCCTTTCTTTCCTTTTTTGTTAAAAAACAGTGGAATGGAAAAAGGCATCCCTCAGAATGGGCGAAAATCGTTGCAGACGAATCAATGGACAGAGGTTTAATCTCCAATATATATAAACAGCTCATGCAGCTTAATATTAAAAAAACAAACAACCCAATACAAAAATGGTCAGAAGATCTAAAGAGACGTTTCTTCAAAGAAGATACAGAGATGGCCAAGACGCACATGAAAAGCTGCTCAACAGCACTAATTATTAGAGAAATGCAAATCAAAACTACAATGAGGTATCACCAAAAACCTGTTAGATTCGGCATCATCAGAAAATCTACAAACAACCAATTCTGGGGAGGGTGTGGACAAAAAGAGCCCTCTTCCAGTATTGGTGGGAATGTAAATTGATACAGTCACTATGGAGAACAGTATGGAGTTTCCTTAAAAATCTAGATATAGAATTACCATCTGATCCAGCAATCCCACTTCTGGGCATATACCCATAGAAAACCGTAAATCAAAAAGGCACATTCACCACAATGTTCATTGCAGCACTATTTACAGTAGCCAGGTAATGGAAGCAACCTAAATGCCCACAGACAGATGAATGGATAAAGATGTGGTACATATATGAAATGGAATATTACTCGGCCATAAAAAGGAATGAAACTGGGTCATTTGTAGAGATATCGATGGATCGAGAGACTGTCATACAGAATGAAGTAAGTCAGAAAGAGGAAAACAAATATTGTATATTAATGCATATATGTGGAACCTAAAAAAATTGTACAGATGAACTGGTTTGCAGGGAAGAAATAGAGACACAGAGGTAGAGAACAAACGTATGGACACCAAGTGTGGGAAGCCATGGGGTGCTGGTGGTGGGATGAGTTGGGAGATAGGGATTGAACGGTATACATGTATATGCATAAAATACATAACTAATAATAACCTGCAGTATAAAAACATAAATAAAATTAAATTTCAAAATTTTAAAAAATACAATTTAAAACTAAAACAGAAAAAATTCTTCCCGTCACACAGATGTATTTATAGGAATGAATTATTTCCATACTTATATTTATAAATACATAACAGAGGAATAAAATCTAACTTGAACCATAAAAGAAAAAAAAATTGAACCCACGAGTTATACAGAGGAAATCCCTATCACGGCACTTGCTCCAGCGGTAAACAATTCTGAAATTGGTCAGAGGTGGGGAACCATCTCCCATACAGCCAGCAACCCACCCCCCACACAAGGAGCGTCCTCATTGCAAAGCTGGGGGACCGTGCCGAGGCATCTATGAGTAAACGTGAGCTGAGCCCCAGGCCAGCTGCTGCTGAACTGTTCCCACCCTTTCCAGGTAAAACACCTGAATATGTACAAGGGGTTGAAAGCATAGAGGAAGGACCGTGGTGCCACACCAGCGACAGCACGCAGGCCAACTTGGTGCCTGCAGGCCAGCCAGGGTGGTCCTGGCCCCGGGTGCTCTTCCAGAAGCTTTCCATTGCCCTGCCTTTGATACCCCTCCTGTCCCGGCCCCCACTGCTTTTTTCCATCCTCACCTCTGTCCGGAGAGAAATTCCAGCGGAAGGTATGGGTGACACAACCTCTTCTTTACAGGCGGCAGCCTGGCAACTCCTGCAGAAAGGCCAGCAGAACCCCACTCACACCGGGCCACCCACAAAGCTGTGGCCCCTCACTCCCTCCCACCAGCACAGCCCCGAGACTGCTGACGGGGCAGAGAATATGGAGTCAGGCACAGCTTCAGGGGCTATTGCTGCCTGGAGCGCTGTTTATATTAACCTCAATGAGGCACACCTGGGGAGGGCGGGCCGGCAGGGTAAGGCTGCCCAGGTCAGCTAATCCACAACCCTCAGGGAATCACATTGTTTAAAATGGACCCCGCTAAGGCAGAAGAGAAGCCAAGGGAAAAAAGGACACAATGCCATTTGCAGCACCGTAGATGAGTCTAGAAATAATCACGTGACTTGTAGTAAGTCAGAAAGTGAAAGACACATATCATATCATATCACTTATAGGTGTTACCTAAAAATGGATACCAGGGCAGATATTTCCACGGAGAAGAGCAATCACAGATTCATTAAACAAACTTATGGTTCACCAATGGAAAGGTGTGAGGATTGGTTTCATTACGATATCGGGGTTAACAGACATATACAAACACAGGTGACATATATAATCACCAAAGACCTACAGAATACCAAGAGAGGACTACTCAACATTCTGTCATAACGTACATGGGAAAAGGATCCCAGGAAGAACAGACATCTGTATATGTGTAAAAGAACCACATCTTCCACACCTACAACAAGCCAAACATTGTAATCAAACTTGCTGTAATAAAAAATAAAAAATTAAATTAAAAACACGAACAAGAAGTAGTGAGACAAACGTGAGGGGCTTTCTCCTGGCACATTCCATTCTAAACTCCAATCTAGAACACCACTTCCACTGAGGCTCTCTTGCCCTAGTAACCAGATTTGGTAAGGGTGAACTGCTGCCACCTTGTGGCCGTTTCACACAACAGCAGCTTTAATCCCAATGCTAATGGTCAGTTGATATTCAAAATCATTGCAGGCCTGTAAATGACACCTGCCCTGAAAACAAATCCTGGGGTCACATATCGACCAAAAAATTCAAAGGACGTCCATATTTCAAAACGACCGTTTCAAAAGGCATATTTTACGCACATTAGTGTTCTGCTTCTTTTCCTTTCTTTCCTTTTTTGTTAAAAAACACGGGAATGGAAGAAGGAATCCCTCAGAATGGGCGAAAATCCTTGCAGACGAATCAATGGACAGAGGTTTAATCTCCAATATATATAAACAGCTCATGCAGCTTAATATTAAAAAACAAACAACCCAAATAAAAATGGGCAGAAGATCTAAAGAGACTTTTCTTCAAAGGAGACACAGAGATGGCAAAGACGCACATGAAAAGCTGCTCAAGAGCACTAATTATTAGAGAAATGCAAATCAAAACTACAATGAGGTATCACCTCACACCTGTTAGAATCAGCATCATTAGGAAATCTACAATCAACCAATTCTGGGGAGGGTGTTGACAAAAGGAGCCCTTTCCCACAATTGGTGGGAATGTAAATTGATACAGTCACTATGGAGAACAGTATGGAGTTTCCTTAAAAAATCTAGAAATAGAATTACCATCTTATCCAGCAATCCCACTTCTGGGCATATACCCAGAGAAAACCGTATTTCAAAAAGGCACATTCACCACAATGTTCGTTGCAGCACTATTTACAATAGCCAGGTAATGGAAGCAACCTAAATGCCCACAGACAGATGAATGGATAAAGAGGTGGTACATATATGAAATGGAATATTACTCGGCCATAAAAAGGAATGAAACTGGGTCATTTGTAGAGACACCGATGGATCGAGAGACTGTCATACAGAATGAAGTAAGTCAGAAAGAGGAAAACAAATATTGTATATTAATGCATATATGTGGAGCCTAAAAATGGTACAGATGAACTGGTTTGCAGGGAAGAAATAGAGACACAGAGGTAGAGAACAAACGTATGGACACCAAGTGTGGGAAGCCATGGGGTGGTGGTGGTGGGATGAGTTGGGAGTTTGGGATTGACCTCTATACATGTATATGCATAAAATACATAACTAATAATAACGTGCTGTATAAAAAAATAAATAAAATTAAATTTCAAAATTTTAAAAAATAAAATTTAACAATAAAACAGAAAAATGTTCTTCCCGTCACACAGATGTATTTATAGGAATGAATTATTTCCATGCTTATATATATAAATACATAAAAGAGGTATAAAATCAAACTTGAACCATAAAAGAAAAAAAAAATTGAACCCACGAGTTATACAGAGGAAAACCCTATCACGGCACTTGCTCCAGCGGTAAACAATTCTGAAATTGGTCAGAGGTGGGGAACCATCTCCCATACAGCCAGCAACCCACCCCCCACGCAAGGAGCGTCCTCACTGCAAAGCTGGGGGACCGTGCCGAGGCATCTGTGAGTAAACGTGAGCTGAGCCCCAGGCCACCTGCTGCTGAACTGTTCCCACCCTTTCCAGGTAAAACACCTGAATATGTACAAGGGCTTGAAAGCCTAGAGGAAGGACCGTGGAGCCACACCAGGGACAGCACGCAGGCCAACTTGGTGCCTGCAGGCCAGCCAGGGTGGTCCTGGACCCTGGCGCTCTTCCAGAAGCTTTCCATTGCCCTGCCTGAGATACCCCTCCTGTCCCGGCCCCCACTGCTTTTTTCCTTCCTCACCTCTGTCCGGAGAGAAATTCCAGCGGAAGGTATGGGTGACACATCCTCTTCTTTACAGGCGGCAGCATGGCAACTCCTGCAGAAAGGCCAGCAGAACCCCACTCACACCGGGCCACCCACAAAGCTGTGGCCCCTCACTCCCTCCCACCAGCACAGCCCCGAGACTGCTGACGGGGCAGAGAATATGGAGTCAGGCACAGCTTCAGGGGCTATTGCTGCCTGGAGCTCTGTTTATATTGACCTCAACCAGGCACACCTGGGGAGGGCTGGCCGGCAGGGTAAGGCTGCCCACGTCAGCTAATCCACAACCCTCAGGGAATCACATTGTTGAAAATGGACCCCGCTAAGGCAGAAGAGAAGCCAAGGGAAAAAAGGATACAATGCCATTTGCAGCACCGTAAATGAGTCTAGAAGTAATCACGTGACTTGTAGTAAGTCAGAAAGTGAAAGACACATATCATATCATATCACTTATAGGTGTTACCTAAAAATGGATACCAGGGCAGATATTTCCACGGAGAAGGGCAATCACAGATTCATTAAACAAACTTATGGTTCACCAATGGAAAGGTGTGAGGATTGGTTTCATTACGATATCGGGGTTAACAGACATATACAAACACAAGTGATATATATAATCACCAAAGACCTACAGAATACCAAGAGGGGACTACTCAACATTCTGTCATAACGTACATGGGAAAAGGATCCCAGGAAGAACAGTCATCTGTATATGTGTAAAAGAACCACATCATCCACACCTACAACAAGACAAACATTGTAATCAAACTTGCTGTAATAAAAAATAAAAAATTAAATTAAAAACACGAACAAGAAGTAGTGAGACAAACGTGAGGGGCTTTCTCCTGGCACATTCCATTCTAAACTCCAATCTAGAACACCACTTCCACTGAGGCTCTCTTGCCCTAGTAACCAGATTTGGTAAGGGGGAACTGCTGCCACCTTGTGGCCGTTTCACACAACAGCAGCTTTAATCCCAACGCTAATGGTCAGTTGATATTCAAAATCATTGCAGGCCTGTAAATGACACCTGCCCTGAAAACAAATCCTGGGGTCACATATCGACCAAAAAATTCAAAGGACGTCCATATTTCAAAACGACCGTTTCAAAAGGCATATTTTACGCGCATTAGTGTTCTGCTTCTTTTCCTTTCTTTCCTTTTTTGTTAAAAAACAGTGGAATGGAAAAAGGCATCCCTCAGAATGGGCGAAAATCGTTGCAGACGAATCAATGGACAGAGGTTTAATCTCCAATATATATAAACAGCTCATGCAGCTTAATATTAAAA
Source organism: Mesoplodon mirus (assembly GCF_964341445.2). Lineage (NCBI taxonomy): Eukaryota > Metazoa > Chordata > Mammalia > Artiodactyla > Ziphiidae > Mesoplodon > Mesoplodon mirus. The sequence continues at coordinate 1,365,771 of NW_028295722.1, forward strand.
AAACAAACAACCCAATACAAAAATGGTCAGAAGATCTAAAGAGACGTTTCTTCAAAGAAGATACAGAGATGGCCAAGACGCACATGAAAAGCTGCTCAACAGCACTAATTATTAGAGAAATGCAAATCAAAACTACAATGAGGTATCACCAAAAACCTGTTAGATTCGGCATCATCAGAAAATCTACAAACAACCAATTCTGGGGAGGGTGTGGACAAAAAGAGCCCTCTTCCAGTATTGGTGGGAATGTAAATTGATACAGTCACTATGGAGAACAGTATGGAGTTTCCTTAAAAATCTAGATATAGAATTACCATCTGATCCAGCAATCCCACTTCTGGGCATATACCCATAGAAAACCGTAAATCAAAAAGGCACATTCACCACAATGTTCATTGCAGCACTATTTACAGTAGCCAGGTAATGGAAGCAACCTAAATGCCCACAGACAGATGAATGGATAAAGATGTGGTACATATATGAAATGGAATATTACTCGGCCATAAAAAGGAATGAAACTGGGTCATTTGTAGAGATATCGATGGATCGAGAGACTGTCATACAGAATGAAGTAAGTCAGAAAGAGGAAAACAAATATTGTATATTAATGCATATATGTGGAACCTAAAAAAATTGTACAGATGAACTGGTTTGCAGGGAAGAAATAGAGACACAGAGGTAGAGAACAAACGTATGGACACCAAGTGTGGGAAGCCATGGGGTGCTGGTGGTGGGATGAGTTGGGAGATAGGGATTGAACGGTATACATGTATATGCATAAAATACATAACTAATAATAACCTGCAGTATAAAAACATAAATAAAATTAAATTTCAAAATTTTAAAAAATACAATTTAAAACTAAAACAGAAAAAATTCTTCCCGTCACACAGATGTATTTATAGGAATGAATTATTTCCATACTTATATTTATAAATACATAACAGAGGAATAAAATCTAACTTGAACCATAAAAGAAAAAAAAATTGAACCCACGAGTTATACAGAGGAAATCCCTATCACGGCACTTGCTCCAGCGGTAAACAATTCTGAAATTGGTCAGAGGTGGGGAACCATCTCCCATACAGCCAGCAACCCACCCCCCACACAAGGAGCGTCCTCATTGCAAAGCTGGGGGACCGTGCCGAGGCATCTATGAGTAAACGTGAGCTGAGCCCCAGGCCAGCTGCTGCTGAACTGTTCCCACCCTTTCCAGGTAAAACACCTGAATATGTACAAGGGGTTGAAAGCATAGAGGAAGGACCGTGGTGCCACACCAGCGACAGCACGCAGGCCAACTTGGTGCCTGCAGGCCAGCCAGGGTGGTCCTGGCCCCGGGTGCTCTTCCAGAAGCTTTCCATTGCCCTGCCTTTGATACCCCTCCTGTCCCGGCCCCCACTGCTTTTTTCCATCCTCACCTCTGTCCGGAGAGAAATTCCAGCGGAAGGTATGGGTGACACAACCTCTTCTTTACAGGCGGCAGCCTGGCAACTCCTGCAGAAAGGCCAGCAGAACCCCACTCACACCGGGCCACCCACAAAGCTGTGGCCCCTCACTCCCTCCCACCAGCACAGCCCCGAGACTGCTGACGGGGCAGAGAATATGGAGGCAGGCACAGCTTCAGGGGCTATTGCTGCCTGGAGCGCTGTTTATATTAACCTCAATGAGGCACACCTGGGGAGGGCGGGCCGGCAGGGTAAGGCTGCCCAGGTCAGCTAATCCACAACCCTCAGGGAATCACATTGTTTAAAATGGACCCCGCTAAGGCAGAAGAGAAGCCAAGGGAAAAAAGGACACAATGCCATTTGCAGCACCGTAGATGAGTCTAGAAATAATCACGTGACTTGTAGTAAGTCAGAAAGTGAAAGACACATATCATATCATATCACTTATAGGTGTTACCTAAAAATGGATACCAGGGAAGATATTTCCACGGAGAAGAGCAATCACAGATTCATTAAACAAACTTATGGTTCACCAATGGAAAGGTGTGAGGATTGCTTTCATTACGATATCGGGGTTAACAGACATATACAAACACAAGTGACATATATAATCACCAAAGACCTACAGAATACCAAGAGAGGACTACTCAACATTCTGTCATAACGTACATGGGAAAAGGATCCCAGGAAGAACAGACATCTGTATATGTGTAAAAGAACCACATCTTCCACACCTACAACAAGCCAAACATTGTAATCAAACTTGCTGTAATAAAAAATAAAAAATTAAATTAAAAACACGAACAAGAAGTAGTGAGACAAACGTGAGGGGCTTTCTCCTGGCACATTCCATTCTAAACTCCAATCTAGAACACCACTTCCACTGAGGCTCTCTTGCCCTAGTAACCAGATTTGGTAAGGGTGAACTGCTGCCACCTTGTGGCCGTTTCACACAACAGCAGCTTTAATCCCAATGCTAATGGTCAGTTGATATTCAAAATCATTGCAGGCCTGTAAATGACACCTGCCCTGAAAACAAATCCTGGGGTCACATATCGACCAAAAAATTCAAAGGACGTCCATATTTCAAAACGACCGTTTCAAAAGGCATATTTTACGCACATTAGTGTTCTGCTTCTTTTCCTTTCTTTCCTTTTTTGTTAAAAAACACGGGAATGGAAGAAGGAATCCCTCAGAATGGGCGAAAATCGTTGCAGACGAATCAATGGACAGAGGTTTAATCTCCAATATATATAAACAGCTCATGCACCATAATATTAAAAAAACAAAAAACCCAAAAAAAAATGGGCAGAAGATCTAAAGAGACTTTTCTTCAAAGGAGACACAGAGATGGCCAAGACGCACATGAAAAGCTGCTCAAGAGCACTAATTATTAGAGAAATGCAAATCAAAACTACAATGAGGTATCACCTCACACCTGTTAGAATCAGCATCATTAGGAAATCTACAATCAACCAATTCTGGGGAGGGTGTGGACAAAAGGAGCCCTTTCCCACAATTGGTGGGAATGTAAATTGATACAGTCACTATGGAGAACAGTATGGAGTTTCCTTTAAAAATCTAGAAATAGAATTACCATCTTATCCAGCAATCCCACTTCTGGGCATATACCCAGAGAAAACCGTATTTCAAAAAGGCACATTCACCACAATGTTCGTTGCAGCACTATTTACAATAGCCAGGTAATGGAAGCAACCTAAATGCCCACAGACAGATGAATGGATAAAGAGGTGGTACATATATGAAATGGAATATTACTCGGCCATAAAAAGGAATGAAACTGGGTCATTTGTAGAGACACCGATGGATCGAGAGACTGTCATACAGAATGAAGTAAGTCAGAAAGAGGAAAACAAATATTGTATATTAATGCATATATGTGGAGCCTAAAAATGGTACAGATGAACTGGTTTGCAGGGAAGAAATAGAGACACAGAGGTAGAGAACAAACGTATGGACACCAAGTGTGGGAAGCCATGGGGTGGTGGTGGTGGGATGAGTTGGGAGTTTGGGATTGACCTCTATACATGTATATGCATAAAATACATAACTAATAATAACGTGCTGTATAAAAAAATAAATAAAATTAAATTTCAAAATTTTAAAAAATAAAATTTAACAATAAAACAGAAAAATGTTCTTCCCGTCACACAGATGTATTTATAGGAATGAATTATTTCCATGCTTATATATATAAATACATAAAAGAGGTATAAAATCAAACTTGAACCATAAAAGAAAAAAAAAATTGAACCCACGAGTTATACAGAGGAAAACCCTATCACGGCACTTGCTCCAGCGGTAAACAATTCTGAAATTGGTCAGAGGTGGGGAACCATCTCCCATACAGCCAGCAACCCACCCCCCACGCAAGGAGCGTCCTCACTGCAAAGCTGGGGGACCGTGCCGAGGCATCTGTGAGTAAACGTGAGCTGAGCCCCAGGCCAGCTGCTGCTGAACTGTTCCCACCCTTTCCAGGTAAAACACCTGAATATGTACAAGGGCTTGAAAGCCTAGAGGAAGGACCGTGGAGCCACACCAGCGACAGCACGCAGGCCAACTTGGTGCCTGCAGGCCAGCCAGGGTGGTCCTGGACCCTGGCGCTCTTCCAGAAGCTTTCCATTGCCCTGCCTGAGATACCCCTCCTGTCCCGGCCCCCACTGCTTTTTTCCTTCCTCACCTCTGTCCGGAGAGAAATTCCAGCGGAAGGTATGGGTGACACATCCTCTTCTTTACAGGCGGCAGCATGGCAACTCCTGCAGAAAGGCCAGCAGAACCCCACTCACACCGGGCCACCCACAAAGCTGTGGCCCCTCACTCCCTCCCACCAGCACAGCCCCGAGACTGCTGACGGGGCAGAGAATATGGAGTCAGGCACAGCTTCAGGGGCTATTGCTGCCTGGAGCTCTGTTTATATTGACCTCAACCAGGCACACCTGGGGAGGGCTGGCCGGCAGGGTAAGGCTGCCCACGTCAGCTAATCCACAACCCTCAGGGAATCACATTGTTGAAAATGGACCCCGCTAAGGCAGAAGAGAAGCCAAGGGAAAAAAGGATACAATGCCATTTGCAGCACCGTAAATGAGTCTAGAAGTAATCACGTGACTTGTAGTAAGTCAGAAAGTGAAAGACACATATCATATCATATCACTTATAGGTGTTACCTAAAAATGGATACCAGGGCAGATATTTCCACGGAGAAGGGCAATCACAGATTCATTAAACAAACTTATGGTTCACCAATGGAAAGGTGTGAGGATTGGTTTCATTACGATATCGGGGTTAACAGACATATACAAACACAAGTGATATATATAATCACCAAAGACCTACAGAATACCAAGAGGGGACTACTCAACATTCTGTCATAACGTACATGGGAAAAGGATCCCAGGAAGAACAGTCATCTGTATATGTGTAAAAGAACCACATCATCCACACCTACAACAAGACAAACATTGTAATCAAACTTGCTGTAATAAAAAATAAAAAATTAAATTAAAAACACGAACAAGAAGTAGTGAGACAAACGTGAGGGGCTTTCTCCTGGCACATTCCATTCTAAACTCCAATCTAGAACACCACTTCCACTGAGGCTCTCTTGCCCTAGGAACCAGATTTGGTAAGGGGGAACTGCTGCCACCTTGTGGCCGTTTCACACAACAGCAGCTTTAATCCCAACGCTAATGGTCAGTTGATATTCAAAATCATTGCAGGCCTGTAAATGACACCTGCCCTGAAAACAAATCCTGGGGTCACATATCGACCAAAAAATTCAAAGGACGTCCATATTTCAAAACGACCGTTTCAAAAGGCATATTTTACGCGCATTAGTGTTCTGCTTCTTTTCCTTTCTTTCCTTTTTTGTTAAAAAACAGTGGAATGGAAAAAGGCATCCCTCAGAATGGGCGAAAATCGTTGCAGACGAATCAATGGACAGAGGTTTAATCTCCAATATATATAAACAGCTCATGCAGCTTAATATTAAAAAAACAAACAACCCAATACAAAAATGGTCAGAAGATCTAAAGAGACGTTTCTTCAAAGAAGATACAGAGATGGCCAAGACGCACATGAAAAGCTGCTCAACAGCACTAATTATTAGAGAAATGCAAATCAAAACTACAATGAGGTATCACCAAAAACCTGTTAGATTCGGCATCATCAGAAAATCTACAAACAACCAATTCTGGGGAGGGTGTGGACAAAAAGAGCCCTCTTCCAGTATTGGTGGGAATGTAAATTGATACAGTCACTATGGAGAACAGTATGGAGTTTCCTTAAAAATCTAGATATAGAATTACCATCTGATCCAGCAATCCCACTTCTGGGCATATACCCATAGAAAACCGTAAATCAAAAAGGCACATTCACCACAATGTTCATTGCAGCACTATTTACAGTAGCCAGGTAATGGAAGCAACCTAAATGCCCACAGACAGATGAATGGATAAAGATGTGGTACATATATGAAATGGAATATTACTCGGCCATAAAAAGGAATGAAACTGGGTCATTTGTAGAGATATCGATGGATCGAGAGACTGTCATACAGAATGAAGTAAGTCAGAAAGAGGAAAACAAATATTGTATATTAATGCATATATGTGGAACCTAAAAAAATTGTACAGATGAACTGGTTTGCAGGGAAGAAATAGAGACACAGAGGTAGAGAACAAACGTATGGACACCAAGTGTGGGAAGCCATGGGGTGCTGGTGGTGGGATGAGTTGGGAGATAGGGATTGAACGGTATACATGTATATGCATAAAATACATAACTAATAATAACCTGCAGTATAAAAACATAAATAAAATTAAATTTCAAAATTTTAAAAAATACAATTTAAAACTAAAACAGAAAAAATTCTTCCCGTCACACAGATGTATTTATAGGAATGAATTATTTCCATACTTATATTTATAAATACATAACAGAGGAATAAAATCTAACTTGAACCATAAAAGAAAAAAAAATTGAACCCACGAGTTATACAGAGGAAATCCCTATCACGGCACTTGCTCCAGCGGTAAACAATTCTGAAATTGGTCAGAGGTGGGGAACCATCTCCCATACAGCCAGCAACCCACCCCCCACACAAGGAGCGTCCTCATTGCAAAGCTGGGGGACCGTGCCGAGGCATCTATGAGTAAACGTGAGCTGAGCCCCAGGCCAGCTGCTGCTGAACTGTTCCCACCCTTTCCAGGTAAAACACCTGAATATGTACAAGGGGTTGAAAGCATAGAGGAAGGACCGTGGTGCCACACCAGCGACAGCACGCAGGCCAACTTGGTGCCTGCAGGCCAGCCAGGGTGGTCCTGGCCCCGGGTGCTCTTCCAGAAGCTTTCCATTGCCCTGCCTTTGATACCCCTCCTGTCCCGGCCCCCACTGCTTTTTTCCATCCTCACCTCTGTCCGGAGAGAAATTCCAGCGGAAGGTATGGGTGACACAACCTCTTCTTTACAGGCGGCAGCCTGGCAACTCCTGCAGAAAGGCCAGCAGAACCCCACTCACACCGGGCCACCCACAAAGCTGTGGCCCCTCACTCCCTCCCACCAGCACAGCCCCGAGACTGCTGACGGGGCAGAGAATATGGAGGCAGGCACAGCTTCAGGGGCTATTGCTGCCTGGAGCGCTGTTTATATTAACCTCAATGAGGCACACCTGGGGAGGGCGGGCCGGCAGGGTAAGGCTGCCCAGGTCAGCTAATCCACAACCCTCAGGGAATCACATTGTTTAAAATGGACCCCGCTAAGGCAGAAGAGAAGCCAAGGGAAAAAAGGACACAATGCCATTTGCAGCACCGTAGATGAGTCTAGAAATAATCACGTGACTTGTAGTAAGTCAGAAAGTGAAAGACACATATCATATCATATCACTTATAGGTGTTACCTAAAAATGGATACCAGGGAAGATATTTCCACGGAGAAGAGCAATCACAGATTCATTAAACAAACTTATGGTTCACCAATGGAAAGGTGTGAGGATTGCTTTCATTACGATATCGGGGTTAACAGACATATACAAACACAGGTGACATATATAATCACCAAAGACCTACAGAATACCAAGAGAGGACTACTCAACATTCTGTCATAACGTACATGGGAAAAGGATCCCAGGAAGAACAGACATCTGTATATGTGTAAAAGAACCACATCTTCCACACCTACAACAAGCCAAACATTGTAATCAAACTTGCTGTAATAAAAAATAAAAAATTAAATTAAAAACACGAACAAGAAGTAGTGAGACAAACGTGAGGGGCTTTCTCCTGGCACATTCCATTCTAAACTCCAATCTAGAACACCACTTCCACTGAGGCTCTCTTGCCCTAGTAACCAGATTTGGTAAGGGTGAACTGCTGCCACCTTGTGGCCGTTTCACACAACAGCAGCTTTAATCCCAATGCTAATGGTCAGTTGATATTCAAAATCATTGCAGGCCTGTAAATGACACCTGCCCTGAAAACAAATCCTGGGGTCACATATCGACCAAAAAATTCAAAGGACGTCCATATTTCAAAACGACCGTTTCAAAAGGCATATTTTACGCACATTAGTGTTCTGCTTCTTTTCCTTTCTTTCCTTTTTTGTTAAAAAACACGGGAATGGAAGAAGGAATCCCTCAGAATGGGCGAAAATCCTTGCAGACGAATCAATGGACAGAGGTTTAATCTCCAATATATATAAACAGCTCATGCAGCTTAATATTAAAAAACAAACAACCCAAATAAAAATGGGCAGAAGATCTAAAGAGACTTTTCTTCAAAGGAGACACAGAGATGGCAAAGACGCACATGAAAAGCTGCTCAAGAGCACTAATTATTAGAGAAATGCAAATCAAAACTACAATGAGGTATCACCTCACACCTGTTAGAATCAGCATCATTAGGAAATCTACAATCAACCAATTCTGGGGAGGGTGTGGACAAAAGGAGCCCTTTCCCACAATTGGTGGGAATGTAAATTGATACAGTCACTATGGAGAACAGTATGGAGTTTCCTTAAAAAATCTAGAAATAGAATTACCATCTTATCCAGCAATCCCACTTCTGGGCATATACCCAGAGAAAACCGTATTTCAAAAAGGCACATTCACCACAATGTTCGTTGCAGCACTATTTACAATAGCCAGGTAATGGAAGCAACCTAAATGCCCACAGACAGATGAATGGATAAAGAGGTGGTACATATATGAAATGGAATATTACTCGGCCATAAAAAGGAATGAAACTGGGTCATTTGTAGAGACACCGATGGATCGAGAGACTGTCATACAGAATGAAGTAAGTCAGAAAGAGGAAAACAAATATTGTATATTAATGCATATATGTGGAGCCTAAAAATGGTACAGATGAACTGGTTTGCAGGGAAGAAATAGAGACACAGAGGTAGAGAACAAACGTATGGACACCAAGTGTGGGAAGCCATGGGGTGGTGGTGGTGGGATGAGTTGGGAGTTTGGGATTGACCTCTATACATGTATATGCATAAAATACATAACTAATAATAACGTGCTGTATAAAAAAATAAATAAAATTAAATTTCAAAATTTTAAAAAATAAAATTTAACAATAAAACAGAAAAATGTTCTTCCCGTCACACAGATGTATTTATAGGAATGAATTATTTCCATGCTTATATATATAAATACATAAAAGAGGTATAAAATCAAACTTGAACCATAAAAGAAAAAAAAAATTGAACCCACGAGTTATACAGAGGAAAACCCTATCACGGCACTTGCTCCAGCGGTAAACAATTCTGAAATTGGTCAGAGGTGGGGAACCATCTCCCATACAGCCAGCAACCCACCCCCCACGCAAGGAGCGTCCTCACTGCAAAGCTGGGGGACCGTGCCGAGGCATCTGTGAGTAAACGTGAGCTGAGCCCCAGGCCACCTGCTGCTGAACTGTTCCCACCCTTTCCAGGTAAAACACCTGAATATGTACAAGGGCTTGAAAGCCTAGAGGAAGGACCGTGGAGCCACACCAGCGACAGCACGCAGGCCAACTTGGTGCCTGCAGGCCAGCCAGGGTGGTCCTGGACCCTGGCGCTCTTCCAGAAGCTTTCCATTGCCCTGCCTGAGATACCCCTCCTGTCCCGGCCCCCACTGCTTTTTTCCTTCCTCACCTCTGTCCGGAGAGAAATTCCAGCGGAAGGTATGGGTGACACATCCTCTTCTTTACAGGCGGCAGCATGGCAACTCCTGCAGAAAGGCCAGCAGAACCCCACTCACACCGGGCCACCCACAAAGCTGTGGCCCCTCACTCCCTCCCACCAGCACAGCCCCGAGACTGCTGACGGGGCAGAGAATATGGAGTCAGGCACAGCTTCAGGGGCTATTGCTGCCTGGAGCTCTGTTTATATTGACCTCAACCAGGCACACCTGGGGAGGGCTGGCCGGCAGGGTAAGGCTGCCCACGTCAGCTAATCCACAACCCTCAGGGAATCACATTGTTGAAAATGGACCCCGCTAAGGCAGAAGAGAAGCCAAGGGAAAAAAGGATACAATGCCATTTGCAGCACCGTAAATGAGTCTAGAAGTAATCACGTGACTTGTAGTAAGTCAGAAAGTGAAAGACACATATCATATCATATCACTTATAGGTGTTACCTAAAAATGGATACCAGGGCAGATATTTCCACGGAGAAGGGCAATCACAGATTCATTAAACAAACTTATGGTTCACCAATGGAAAGGTGTGAGGATTGGTTTCATTACGATATCGGGGTTAACAGACATATACAAACACAAGTGATATATATAATCACCAAAGACCTACAGAATACCAAGAGGGGACTACTCAACATTCTGTCATAACGTACATGGGAAAAGGATCCCAGGAAGAACAGTCATCTGTATATGTGTAAAAGAACCACATCATCCACACCTACAACAAGACAAACATTGTAATCAAACTTGCTGTAATAAAAAATAAAAAATTAAATTAAAAACACGAACAAGAAGTAGTGAGACAAACGTGAGGGGCTTTCTCCTGGCACATTCCATTCTAAACTCCAATCTAGAACACCACTTCCACTGAGGCTCTCTTGCCCTAGTAACCAGATTTGGTAAGGGGGAACTGCTGCCACCTTGTGGCCGTTTCACACAACAGCAGCTTTAATCCCAACGCTAATGGTCAGTTGATATTCAAAATCATTGCAGGCCTGTAAATGACACCTGCCCTGAAAACAAATCCTGGGGTCACATATCGACCAAAAAATTCAAAGGACGTCCATATTTCAAAACGACCGTTTCAAAAGGCATATTTTACGCGCATTAGTGTTCTGCTTCTTTTCCTTTCTTTCCTTTTTTGTTAAAAAACAGTGGAATGGAAAAAGGCATCCCTCAGAATGGGCGAAAATCGTTGCAGACGAATCAATGGACAGAGGTTTAATCTCCAATATATATAAACAGCTCATGCAGCTTAATATTAAAAAAACAAACAACCCAATACAAAAATGGTCAGAAGATCTAAAGAGACGTTTCTTCAAAGAAGATACAGAGATGGCCAAGACGCACATGAAAAGCTGCTCAACAGCACTAATTATTAGAGAAATGCAAATCAAAACTACAATGAGGTATCACCAAAAACCTGTTAGATTCGGCATCATCAGAAAATCTACAAACAACCAATTCTGGGGAGGGTGTGGACAAAAAGAGCCCTCTTCCAGTATTGGTGGGAATGTAAATTGATACAGTCACTATGGAGAACAGTATGGAGTTTCCTTAAAAATCTAGATATAGAATTACCATCTGATCCAGCAATCCCACTTCTGGGCATATACCCATAGAAAACCGTAAATCAAAAAGGCACATTCACCACAATGTTCATTGCAGCACTATTTACAGTAGCCAGGTAATGGAAGCAACCTAAATGCCCACAGACAGATGAATGGATAAAGATGTGGTACATATATGAAATGGAATATTACTCGGCCATAAAAAGGAATGAAACTGGGTCATTTGTAGAGATATCGATGGATCGAGAGACTGTCATACAGAATGAAGTAAGTCAGAAAGAGGAAAACAAATATTGTATATTAATGCATATATGTGGAACCTAAAAAAATTGTACAGATGAACTGGTTTGCAGGGAAGAAATAGAGACACAGAGGTAGAGAACAAACGTATGGACACCAAGTGTGGGAAGCCATGGGGTGCTGGTGGTGGGATGAGTTGGGAGATAGGGATTGAACGGTATACATGTATATGCATAAAATACATAACTAATAATAACCTGCAGTATAAAAACATAAATAAAATTAAATTTCAAAATTTTAAAAAATACAATTTAAAACTAAAACAGAAAAAATTCTTCCCGTCACACAGATGTATTTATAGGAATGAATTATTTCCATACTTATATTTATAAATACATAACAGAGGAATAAAATCTAACTTGAACCATAAAAGAAAAAAAAATTGAACCCACGAGTTATACAGAGGAAATCCCTATCACGGCACTTGCTCCAGCGGTAAACAATTCTGAAATTGGTCAGAGGTGGGGAACCATCTCCCATACAGCCAGCAACCCACCCCCCACACAAGGAGCGTCCTCATTGCAAAGCTGGGGGACCGTGCCGAGGCATCTATGAGTAAACGTGAGCTGAGCCCCAGGCCAGCTGCTGCTGAACTGTTCCCACCCTTTCCAGGTAAAACACCTGAATATGTACAAGGGGTTGAAAGCATAGAGGAAGGACCGTGGTGCCACACCAGCGACAGCACGCAGGCCAACTTGGTGCCTGCAGGCCAGCCAGGGTGGTCCTGGCCCCGGGTGCTCTTCCAGAAGCTTTCCATTGCCCTGCCTTTGATACCCCTCCTGTCCCGGCCCCCACTGCTTTTTTCCATCCTCACCTCTGTCCGGAGAGAAATTCCAGCGGAAGGTATGGGTGACACAACCTCTTCTTTACAGGCGGCAGCCTGGCAACTCCTGCAGAAAGGCCAGCAGAACCCCACTCACACCGGGCCACCCACAAAGCTGTGGCCCCTCACTCCCTCCCACCAGCACAGCCCCGAGACTGCTGACGGGGCAGAGAATATGGAGGCAGGCACAGCTTCAGGGGCTATTGCTGCCTGGAGCGCTGTTTATATTAACCTCAATGAGGCACACCTGGGGAGGGCGGGCCGGCAGGGTAAGGCTGCCCAGGTCAGCTAATCCACAACCCTCAGGGAATCACATTGTTTAAAATGGACCCCGCTAAGGCAGAAGAGAAGCCAAGGGAAAAAAGGACACAATGCCATTTGCAGCACCGTAGATGAGTCTAGAAATAATCACGTGACTTGTAGTAAGTCAGAAAGTGAAAGACACATATCATATCATATCACTTATAGGTGTTACCTAAAAATGGATACCAGGGAAGATATTTCCACGGAGAAGAGCAATCACAGATTCATTAAACAAACTTATGGTTCACCAATGGAAAGGTGTGAGGATTGCTTTCATTACGATATCGGGGTTAACAGACATATACAAACACAAGTGACATATATAATCACCAAAGACCTACAGAATACCAAGAGAGGACTACTCAACATTCTGTCATAACGTACATGGGAAAAGGATCCCAGGAAGAACAGACATCTGTATATGTGTAAAAGAACCACATCTTCCACACCTACAACAAGCCAAACATTGTAATCAAACTTGCTGTAATAAAAAATAAAAAATTAAATTAAAAACACGAACAAGAAGTAGTGAGACAAACGTGAGGGGCTTTCTCCTGGCACATTCCATTCTAAACTCCAATCTAGAACACCACTTCCACTGAGGCTCTCTTGCCCTAGTAACCAGATTTGGTAAGGGTGAACTGCTGCCACCTTGTGGCCGTTTCACACAACAGCAGCTTTAATCCCAATGCTAATGGTCAGTTGATATTCAAAATCATTGCAGGCCTGTAAATGACACCTGCCCTGAAAACAAATCCTGGGGTCACATATCGACCAAAAAATTCAAAGGACGTCCATATTTCAAAACGACCGTTTCAAAAGGCATATTTTACGCACATTAGTGTTCTGCTTCTTTTCCTTTCTTTCCTTTTTTGTTAAAAAACACGGGAATGGAAGAAGGAATCCCTCAGAATGGGCGAAAATCGTTGCAGACGAATCAATGGACAGAGGTTTAATCTCCAATATATATAAACAGCTCATGCACCATAATATTAAAAAAACAAAAAACCCAAAAAAAAATGGGCAGAAGATCTAAAGAGACTTTTCTTCAAAGGAGACACAGAGATGGCCAAGACGCACATGAAAAGCTGCTCAAGAGCACTAATTATTAGAGAAATGCAAATCAAAACTACAATGAGGTATCACCTCACACCTGTTAGAATCAGCATCATTAGGAAATCTACAATCAACCAATTCTGGGGAGGGTGTGGACAAAAGGAGCCCTTTCCCACAATTGGTGGGAATGTAAATTGATACAGTCACTATGGAGAACAGTATGGAGTTTCCTTTAAAAATCTAGAAATAGAATTACCATCTTATCCAGCAATCCCACTTCTGGGCATATACCCAGAGAAAACCGTATTTCAAAAAGGCACATTCACCACAATGTTCGTTGCAGCACTATTTACAATAGCCAGGTAATGGAAGCAACCTAAATGCCCACAGACAGATGAATGGATAAAGAGGTGGTACATATATGAAATGGAATATTACTCGGCCATAAAAAGGAATGAAACTGGGTCATTTGTAGAGACACCGATGGATCGAGAGACTGTCATACAGAATGAAGTAAGTCAGAAAGAGGAAAACAAATATTGTATATTAATGCATATATGTGGAGCCTAAAAATGGTACAGATGAACTGGTTTGCAGGGAAGAAATAGAGACACAGAGGTAGAGAACAAACGTATGGACACCAAGTGTGGGAAGCCATGGGGTGGTGGTGGTGGGATGAGTTGGGAGTTTGGGATTGACCTCTATACATGTATATGCATAAAATACATAACTAATAATAACGTGCTGTATAAAAAAATAAATAAAATTAAATTTCAAAATTTTAAAAAATAAAATTTAACAATAAAACAGAAAAATGTTCTTCCCGTCACACAGATGTATTTATAGGAATGAATTATTTCCATGCTTATATATATAAATACATAAAAGAGGTATAAAATCAAACTTGAACCATAAAAGAAAAAAAAAATTGAACCCACGAGTTATACAGAGGAAAACCCTATCACGGCACTTGCTCCAGCGGTAAACAATTCTGAAATTGGTCAGAGGTGGGGAACCATCTCCCATACAGCCAGCAACCCACCCCCCACGCAAGGAGCGTCCTCACTGCAAAGCTGGGGGACCGTGCCGAGGCATCTGTGAGTAAACGTGAGCTGAGCCCCAGGCCACCTGCTGCTGAACTGTTCCCACCCTTTCCAGGTAAAACACCTGAATATGTACAAGGGCTTGAAAGCCTAGAGGAAGGACCGTGGAGCCACACCAGGGACAGCACGCAGGCCAACTTGGTGCCTGCAGGCCAGCCAGGGTGGTCCTGGACCCTGGCGCTCTTCCAGAAGCTTTCCATTGCCCTGCCTGAGATACCCCTCCTGTCCCGGACCCCACTGCTTTTTTCCTTCCTCACCTCTGTCCGGAGAGAAATTCCAGCGGAAGGTATGGGTGACACATCCTCTTCTTTACAGGCGGCAGCATGGCAACTCCTGCAGAAAGGCCAGCAGAACCCCACTCACACCGGGCCACCCACAAAGCTGTGGCCCCTCACTCCCTCCCACCAGCACAGCCCCGAGACTGCTGACGGGGCAGAGAATATGGAGTCAGGCACAGCTTCAGGGGCTATTGCTGCCTGGAGCTCTGTTTATATTGACCTCAACCAGGCACACCTGGGGAGGGCTGGCCGGCAGGGTAAGGCTGCCCACGTCAGCTAATCCACAACCCTCAGGGAATCACATTGTTGAAAATGGACCCCACTAAGGCAGAAGAGAAGCCAAGGGAAAAAAGGATACAATGCCATTTGCAGCACCGTAAATGAGTCTAGAAGTAATCACGTGACTTGTAGTAAGTCAGAAAGTGAAAGACACATATCATATCATATCACTTATAGGTGTTACCTAAAAATGGATACCAGGGCAGATATTTCCACGGAGAAGGGCAATCACAGATTCATTAAACAAACTTATGGTTCACCAATGGAAAGGTGTGAGGATTGGTTTCATTACGATATCGGGGTTAACAGACATATACAAACACAAGTGATATATATAATCACCAAAGACCTACAGAATACCAAGAGGGGACTACTCAACATTCTGTCATAACGTACATGGGAAAAGGATCCCAGGAAGAACAGTCATCTGTATATGTGTAAAAGAACCACATCATCCACACCTACAACAAGACAAACATTGTAATCAAACTTGCTGTAATAAAAAATAAAAAATTAAATTAAAAACACGAACAAGAAGTAGTGAGACAAACGTGAGGGGCTTTCTCCTGGCACATTCCATTCTAAACTCCAATCTAGAACACCACTTCCACTGAGGCTCTCTTGCCCTAGTAACCAGATTTGGTAAGGGGGAACTGCTGCCACCTTGTGGCCGTTTCACACAACAGCAGCTTTAATCCCAACGCTAATGGTCAGTTGATATTCAAAATCATTGCAGGCCTGTAAATGACACCTGCCCTGAAAACAAATCCTGGGGTCACATATCGACCAAAAAATTCAAAGGACGTCCATATTTCAAAACGACCGTTTCAAAAGGCATATTTTACGCGCATTAGTGTTCTGCTTCTTTTCCTTTCTTTCCTTTTTTGTTAAAAAACAGTGGAATGGAAAAAGGCATCCCTCAGAATGGGCGAAAATCGTTGCAGACGAATCAATGGACAGAGGTTTAATCTCCAATATATATAAACAGCTCATGCAGCTTAATATTAAAAAAACAAACAACCCAATACAAAAATGGTCAGAAGATCTAAAGAGACGTTTCTTCAAAGAAGATACAGAGATGGCCAAGACGCACATGAAAAGCTGCTCAACAGCACTAATTATTAGAGAAATGCAAATCAAAACTACAATGAGGTATCACCAAAAACCTGTTAGATTCGGCATCATCAGAAAATCTACAAACAACCAATTCTGGGGAGGGTGTGGACAAAAAGAGCCCTCTTCCAGTATTGGTGGGAATGTAAATTGATACAGTCACTATGGAGAACAGTATGGAGTTTCCTTAAAAATCTAGATATAGAATTACCATCTGATCCAGCAATCCCACTTCTGGGCATATACCCATAGAAAACCGTAAATCAAAAAGGCACATTCACCACAATGTTCATTGCAGCACTATTTACAGTAGCCAGGTAATGGAAGCAACCTAAATGCCCACAGACAGATGAATGGATAAAGATGTGGTACATATATGAAATGGAATATTACTCGGCCATAAAAAGGAATGAAACTGGGTCATTTGTAGAGATATCGATGGATCGAGAGACTGTCATACAGAATGAAGTAAGTCAGAAAGAGGAAAACAAATATTGTATATTAATGCATATATGTGGAACCTAAAAAAATTGTACAGATGAACTGGTTTGCAGGGAAGAAATAGAGACACAGAGGTAGAGAACAAACGTATGGACACCAAGTGTGGGAAGCCATGGGGTGCTGGTGGTGGGATGAGTTGGGAGATAGGGATTGAACGGTATACATGTATATGCATAAAATACATAACTAATAATAACCTGCAGTATAAAAACATAAATAAAATTAAATTTCAAAATTTTAAAAAATACAATTTAAAACTAAAACAGAAAAAATTCTTCCCGTCACACAGATGTATTTATAGGAATGAATTATTTCCATACTTATATTTATAAATACATAACAGAGGAATAAAATCTAACTTGAACCATAAAAGAAAAAAAAATTGAACCCACGAGTTATACAGAGGAAATCCCTATCACGGCACTTGCTCCAGCGGTAAACAATTCTGAAATTGGTCAGAGGTGGGGAACCATCTCCCATACAGCCAGCAACCCACCCCCCACACAAGGAGCGTCCTCATTGCAAAGCTGGGGGACCGTGCCGAGGCATCTATGAGTAAACGTGAGCTGAGCCCCAGGCCAGCTGCTGCTGAACTGTTCCCACCCTTTCCAGGTAAAACACCTGAATATGTACAAGGGGTTGAAAGCATAGAGGAAGGACCGTGGTGCCACACCAGCGACAGCACGCAGGCCAACTTGGTGCCTGCAGGCCAGCCAGGGTGGTCCTGGCCCCGGGTGCTCTTCCAGAAGCTTTCCATTGCCCTGCCTTTGATACCCCTCCTGTCCCGGCCCCCACTGCTTTTTTCCATCCTCACCTCTGTCCGGAGAGAAATTCCAGCGGAAGGTATGGGTGACACAACCTCTTCTTTACAGGCGGCAGCCTGGCAACTCCTGCAGAAAGGCCAGCAGAACCCCACTCACACCGGGCCACCCACAAAGCTGTGGCCCCTCACTCCCTCCCACCAGCACAGCCCCGAGACTGCTGACGGGGCAGAGAATATGGAGGCAGGCACAGCTTCAGGGGCTATTGCTGCCTGGAGCGCTGTTTATATTAACCTCAATGAGGCACACCTGGGGAGGGCGGGCCGGCAGGGTAAGGCTGCCCAGGTCAGCTAATCCACAACCCTCAGGGAATCACATTGTTTAAAATGGACCCCGCTAAGGCAGAAGAGAAGCCAAGGGAAAAAAGGACACAATGCCATTTGCAGCACCGTAGATGAGTCTAGAAATAATCACGTGACTTGTAGTAAGTCAGAAAGTGAAAGACACATATCATATCATATCACTTATAGGTGTTACCTAAAAATGGATACCAGGGAAGATATTTCCACGGAGAAGAGCAATCACAGATTCATTAAACAAACTTATGGTTCACCAATGGAAAGGTGTGAGGATTGCTTTCATTACGATATCGGGGTTAACAGACATATACAAACACAGGTGACATATATAATCACCAAAGACCTACAGAATACCAAGAGAGGACTACTCAACATTCTGTCATAACGTACATGGGAAAAGGATCCCAGGAAGAACAGACATCTGTATATGTGTAAAAGAACCACATCTTCCACACCTACAACAAGCCAAACATTGTAATCAAACTTGCTGTAATAAAAAATAAAAAATTAAATTAAAAACACGAACAAGAAGTAGTGAGACAAACGTGAGGGGCTTTCTCCTGGCACATTCCATTCTAAACTCCAATCTAGAACACCACTTCCACTGAGGCTCTCTTGCCCTAGTAACCAGATTTGGTAAGGGTGAACTGCTGCCACCTTGTGGCCGTTTCACACAACAGCAGCTTTAATCCCAATGCTAATGGTCAGTTGATATTCAAAATCATTGCAGGCCTGTAAATGACACCTGCCCTGAAAACAAATCCTGGGGTCACATATCGACCAAAAAATTCAAAGGACGTCCATATTTCAAAACGACCGTTTCAAAAGGCATATTTTACGCACATTAGTGTTCTGCTTCTTTTCCTTTCTTTCCTTTTTTGTTAAAAAACACGGGAATGGAAGAAGGAATCCCTCAGAATGGGCGAAAATCCTTGCAGACGAATCAATGGACAGAGGTTTAATCTCCAATATATATAAACAGCTCATGCAGCTTAATATTAAAAAACAAACAACCCAAATAAAAATGGGCAGAAGATCTAAAGAGACTTTTCTTCAAAGGAGACACAGAGATGGCAAAGACGCACATGAAAAGCTGCTCAAGAGCACTAATTATTAGAGAAATGCAAATCAAAACTACAATGAGGTATCACCTCACACCTGTTAGAATCAGCATCATTAGGAAATCTACAATCAACCAATTCTGGGGAGGGTGTGGACAAAAGGAGCCCTTTCCCACAATTGGTGGGAATGTAAATTGATACAGTCACTATGGAGAACAGTATGGAGTTTCCTTAAAAAATCTAGAAATAGAATTACCATCTTATCCAGCAATCCCACTTCTGGGCATATACCCAGAGAAAACCGTATTTCAAAAAGGCACATTCACCACAATGTTCGTTGCAGCACTATTTACAATAGCCAGGTAATGGAAGCAACCTAAATGCCCACAGACAGATGAATGGATAAAGAGGTGGTACATATATGAAATGGAATATTACTCGGCCATAAAAAGGAATGAAACTGGGTCATTTGTAGAGACACCGATGGATCGAGAGACTGTCATACAGAATGAAGTAAGTCAGAAAGAGGAAAACAAATATTGTATATTAATGCATATATGTGGAGCCTAAAAATGGTACAGATGAACTGGTTTGCAGGGAAGAAATAGAGACACAGAGGTAGAGAACAAACGTATGGACACCAAGTGTGGGAAGCCATGGGGTGGTGGTGGTGGGATGAGTTGGGAGTTTGGGATTGACCTCTATACATGTATATGCATAAAATACATAACTAATAATAACGTGCTGTATAAAAAAATAAATAAAATTAAATTTCAAAATTTTAAAAAATAAAATTTAACAATAAAACAGAAAAATGTTCTTCCCGTCACACAGATGTATTTATAGGAATGAATTATTTCCATGCTTATATATATAAATACATAAAAGAGGTATAAAATCAAACTTGAACCATAAAAGAAAAAAAAAATTGAACCCACGAGTTATACAGAGGAAAACCCTATCACGGCACTTGCTCCAGCGGTAAACAATTCTGAAATTGGTCAGAGGTGGGGAACCATCTCCCATACAGCCAGCAACCCACCCCCCACGCAAGGAGCGTCCTCACTGCAAAGCTGGGGGACCGTGCCGAGGCATCTGTGAGTAAACGTGAGCTGAGCCCCAGGCCACCTGCTGCTGAACTGTTCCCACCCTTTCCAGGTAAAACACCTGAATATGTACAAGGGCTTGAAAGCCTAGAGGAAGGACCGTGGAGCCACACCAGCGACAGCACGCAGGCCAACTTGGTGCCTGCAGGCCAGCCAGGGTGGTCCTGGACCCTGGCGCTCTTCCAGAAGCTTTCCATTGCCCTGCCTGAGATACCCCTCCTGTCCCGGCCCCCACTGCTTTTTTCCTTCCTCACCTCTGTCCGGAGAGAAATTCCAGCGGAAGGTATGGGTGACACATCCTCTTCTTTACAGGCGGCAGCATGGCAACTCCTGCAGAAAGGCCAGCAGAACCCCACTCACACCGGGCCACCCACAAAGCTGTGGCCCCTCACTCCCTCCCACCAGCACAGCCCCGAGACTGCTGACGGGGCAGAGAATATGGAGTCAGGCACAGCTTCAGGGGCTATTGCTGCCTGGAGCTCTGTTTATATTGACCTCAACCAGGCACACCTGGGGAGGGCTGGCCGGCAGGGTAAGGCTGCCCACGTCAGCTAATCCACAACCCTCAGGGAATCACATTGTTGAAAATGGACCCCGCTAAGGCAGAAGAGAAGCCAAGGGAA
This sequence comes from Mesoplodon mirus, assembly GCF_964341445.2. Taxonomy (NCBI): domain Eukaryota; kingdom Metazoa; phylum Chordata; class Mammalia; order Artiodactyla; family Ziphiidae; genus Mesoplodon; species Mesoplodon mirus. Next base: position 1,386,652 of record NW_028295722.1, read on the forward strand.
AAAAGGATACAATGCCATTTGCAGCACCGTAAATGAGTCTAGAAGTAATCACGTGACTTGTAGTAAGTCAGAAAGTGAAAGACACATATCATATCATATCACTTATAGGTGTTACCTAAAAATGGATACCAGGGCAGATATTTCCACGGAGAAGGGCAATCACAGATTCATTAAACAAACTTATGGTTCACCAATGGAAAGGTGTGAGGATTGGTTTCATTACGATATCGGGGTTAACAGACATATACAAACACAAGTGATATATATAATCACCAAAGACCTACAGAATACCAAGAGGGGACTACTCAACATTCTGTCATAACGTACATGGGAAAAGGATCCCAGGAAGAACAGTCATCTGTATATGTGTAAAAGAACCACATCATCCACACCTACAACAAGACAAACATTGTAATCAAACTTGCTGTAATAAAAAATAAAAAATTAAATTAAAAACACGAACAAGAAGTAGTGAGACAAACGTGAGGGGCTTTCTCCTGGCACATTCCATTCTAAACTCCAATCTAGAACACCACTTCCACTGAGGCTCTCTTGCCCTAGTAACCAGATTTGGTAAGGGGGAACTGCTGCCACCTTGTGGCCGTTTCACACAACAGCAGCTTTAATCCCAACGCTAATGGTCAGTTGATATTCAAAATCATTGCAGGCCTGTAAATGACACCTGCCCTGAAAACAAATCCTGGGGTCACATATCGACCAAAAAATTCAAAGGACGTCCATATTTCAAAACGACCGTTTCAAAAGGCATATTTTACGCGCATTAGTGTTCTGCTTCTTTTCCTTTCTTTCCTTTTTTGTTAAAAAACAGTGGAATGGAAAAAGGCATCCCTCAGAATGGGCGAAAATCGTTGCAGACGAATCAATGGACAGAGGTTTAATCTCCAATATATATAAACAGCTCATGCAGCTTAATATTAAAAAAACAAACAACCCAATACAAAAATGGTCAGAAGATCTAAAGAGACGTTTCTTCAAAGAAGATACAGAGATGGCCAAGACGCACATGAAAAGCTGCTCAACAGCACTAATTATTAGAGAAATGCAAATCAAAACTACAATGAGGTATCACCAAAAACCTGTTAGATTCGGCATCATCAGAAAATCTACAAACAACCAATTCTGGGGAGGGTGTGGACAAAAAGAGCCCTCTTCCAGTATTGGTGGGAATGTAAATTGATACAGTCACTATGGAGAACAGTATGGAGTTTCCTTAAAAATCTAGATATAGAATTACCATCTGATCCAGCAATCCCACTTCTGGGCATATACCCATAGAAAACCGTAAATCAAAAAGGCACATTCACCACAATGTTCATTGCAGCACTATTTACAGTAGCCAGGTAATGGAAGCAACCTAAATGCCCACAGACAGATGAATGGATAAAGATGTGGTACATATATGAAATGGAATATTACTCGGCCATAAAAAGGAATGAAACTGGGTCATTTGTAGAGATATCGATGGATCGAGAGACTGTCATACAGAATGAAGTAAGTCAGAAAGAGGAAAACAAATATTGTATATTAATGCATATATGTGGAACCTAAAAAAATTGTACAGATGAACTGGTTTGCAGGGAAGAAATAGAGACACAGAGGTAGAGAACAAACGTATGGACACCAAGTGTGGGAAGCCATGGGGTGCTGGTGGTGGGATGAGTTGGGAGATAGGGATTGAACGGTATACATGTATATGCATAAAATACATAACTAATAATAACCTGCAGTATAAAAACATAAATAAAATTAAATTTCAAAATTTTAAAAAATACAATTTAAAACTAAAACAGAAAAAATTCTTCCCGTCACACAGATGTATTTATAGGAATGAATTATTTCCATACTTATATTTATAAATACATAACAGAGGAATAAAATCTAACTTGAACCATAAAAGAAAAAAAAATTGAACCCACGAGTTATACAGAGGAAATCCCTATCACGGCACTTGCTCCAGCGGTAAACAATTCTGAAATTGGTCAGAGGTGGGGAACCATCTCCCATACAGCCAGCAACCCACCCCCCACACAAGGAGCGTCCTCATTGCAAAGCTGGGGGACCGTGCCGAGGCATCTATGAGTAAACGTGAGCTGAGCCCCAGGCCAGCTGCTGCTGAACTGTTCCCACCCTTTCCAGGTAAAACACCTGAATATGTACAAGGGGTTGAAAGCATAGAGGAAGGACCGTGGTGCCACACCAGCGACAGCACGCAGGCCAACTTGGTGCCTGCAGGCCAGCCAGGGTGGTCCTGGCCCCGGGTGCTCTTCCAGAAGCTTTCCATTGCCCTGCCTTTGATACCCCTCCTGTCCCGGCCCCCACTGCTTTTTTCCATCCTCACCTCTGTCCGGAGAGAAATTCCAGCGGAAGGTATGGGTGACACAACCTCTTCTTTACAGGCGGCAGCCTGGCAACTCCTGCAGAAAGGCCAGCAGAACCCCACTCACACCGGGCCACCCACAAAGCTGTGGCCCCTCACTCCCTCCCACCAGCACAGCCCCGAGACTGCTGACGGGGCAGAGAATATGGAGGCAGGCACAGCTTCAGGGGCTATTGCTGCCTGGAGCGCTGTTTATATTAACCTCAATGAGGCACACCTGGGGAGGGCGGGCCGGCAGGGTAAGGCTGCCCAGGTCAGCTAATCCACAACCCTCAGGGAATCACATTGTTTAAAATGGACCCCGCTAAGGCAGAAGAGAAGCCAAGGGAAAAAAGGACACAATGCCATTTGCAGCACCGTAGATGAGTCTAGAAATAATCACGTGACTTGTAGTAAGTCAGAAAGTGAAAGACACATATCATATCATATCACTTATAGGTGTTACCTAAAAATGGATACCAGGGAAGATATTTCCACGGAGAAGAGCAATCACAGATTCATTAAACAAACTTATGGTTCACCAATGGAAAGGTGTGAGGATTGCTTTCATTACGATATCGGGGTTAACAGACATATACAAACACAAGTGACATATATAATCACCAAAGACCTACAGAATACCAAGAGAGGACTACTCAACATTCTGTCATAACGTACATGGGAAAAGGATCCCAGGAAGAACAGACATCTGTATATGTGTAAAAGAACCACATCTTCCACACATACAACAAGCCAAACATTGTAATCAAACTTGCTGTAATAAAAAATAAAAAATTAAATTAAAAACACGAACAAGAAGTAGTGAGACAAACGTGAGGGGCTTTCTCCTGGCACATTCCATTCTAAACTCCAATCTAGAACACCACTTCCACTGAGGCTCTCTTGCCCTAGTAACCAGATTTGGTAAGGGTGAACTGCTGCCACCTTGTGGCCGTTTCACACAACAGCAGCTTTAATCCCAATGCTAATGGTCAGTTGATATTCAAAATCATTGCAGGCCTGTAAATGACACCTGCCCTGAAAACAAATCCTGGGGTCACATATCGACCAAAAAATTCAAAGGACGTCCATATTTCAAAACGACCGTTTCAAAAGGCATATTTTACGCACATTAGTGTTCTGCTTCTTTTCCTTTCTTTCCTTTTTTGTTAAAAAACACGGGAATGGAAGAAGGAATCCCTCAGAATGGGCGAAAATCGTTGCAGACGAATCAATGGACAGAGGTTTAATCTCCAATATATATAAACAGCTCATGCACCATAATATTAAAAAAACAAAAAACCCAAAAAAAAATGGGCAGAAGATCTAAAGAGACTTTTCTTCAAAGGAGACACAGAGATGGCCAAGACGCACATGAAAAGCTGCTCAAGAGCACTAATTATTAGAGAAATGCAAATCAAAACTACAATGAGGTATCACCTCACACCTGTTAGAATCAGCATCATTAGGAAATCTACAATCAACCAATTCTGGGGAGGGTGTGGACAAAAGGAGCCCTTTCCCACAATTGGTGGGAATGTAAATTGATACAGTCACTATGGAGAACAGTATGGAGTTTCCTTTAAAAATCTAGAAATAGAATTACCATCTTATCCAGCAATCCCACTTCTGGGCATATACCCAGAGAAAACCGTATTTCAAAAAGGCACATTCACCACAATGTTCGTTGCAGCACTATTTACAATAGCCAGGTAATGGAAGCAACCTAAATGCCCACAGACAGATGAATGGATAAAGAGGTGGTACATATATGAAATGGAATATTACTCGGCCATAAAAAGGAATGAAACTGGGTCATTTGTAGAGACACCGATGGATCGAGAGACTGTCATACAGAATGAAGTAAGTCAGAAAGAGGAAAACAAATATTGTATATTAATGCATATATGTGGAGCCTAAAAATGGTACAGATGAACTGGTTTGCAGGGAAGAAATAGAGACACAGAGGTAGAGAACAAACGTATGGACACCAAGTGTGGGAAGCCATGGGGTGGTGGTGGTGGGATGAGTTGGGAGTTTGGGATTGACCTCTATACATGTATATGCATAAAATACATAACTAATAATAACGTGCTGTATAAAAAAATAAATAAAATTAAATTTCAAAATTTTAAAAAATAAAATTTAACAATAAAACAGAAAAATGTTCTTCCCGTCACACAGATGTATTTATAGGAATGAATTATTTCCATGCTTATATATATAAATACATAAAAGAGGTATAAAATCAAACTTGAACCATAAAAGAAAAAAAAAATTGAACCCACGAGTTATACAGAGGAAAACCCTATCACGGCACTTGCTCCAGCGGTAAACAATTCTGAAATTGGTCAGAGGTGGGGAACCATCTCCCATACAGCCAGCAACCCACCCCCCACGCAAGGAGCGTCCTCACTGCAAAGCTGGGGGACCGTGCCGAGGCATCTGTGAGTAAACGTGAGCTGAGCCCCAGGCCACCTGCTGCTGAACTGTTCCCACCCTTTCCAGGTAAAACACCTGAATATGTACAAGGGCTTGAAAGCCTAGAGGAAGGACCGTGGAGCCACACCAGGGACAGCACGCAGGCCAACTTGGTGCCTGCAGGCCAGCCAGGGTGGTCCTGGACCCTGGCGCTCTTCCAGAAGCTTTCCATTGCCCTGCCTGAGATACCCCTCCTGTCCCGGACCCCACTGCTTTTTTCCTTCCTCACCTCTGTCCGGAGAGAAATTCCAGCGGAAGGTATGGGTGACACATCCTCTTCTTTACAGGCGGCAGCATGGCAACTCCTGCAGAAAGGCCAGCAGAACCCCACTCACACCGGGCCACCCACAAAGCTGTGGCCCCTCACTCCCTCCCACCAGCACAGCCCCGAGACTGCTGACGGGGCAGAGAATATGGAGTCAGGCACAGCTTCAGGGGCTATTGCTGCCTGGAGCTCTGTTTATATTGACCTCAACCAGGCACACCTGGGGAGGGCTGGCCGGCAGGGTAAGGCTGCCCACGTCAGCTAATCCACAACCCTCAGGGAATCACATTGTTGAAAATGGACCCCGCTAAGGCAGAAGAGAAGCCAAGGGAAAAAAGGATACAATGCCATTTGCAGCACCGTAAATGAGTCTAGAAGTAATCACGTGACTTGTAGTAAGTCAGAAAGTGAAAGACACATATCATATCATATCACTTATAGGTGTTACCTAAAAATGGATACCAGGGCAGATATTTCCACGGAGAAGGGCAATCACAGATTCATTAAACAAACTTATGGTTCACCAATGGAAAGGTGTGAGGATTGGTTTCATTACGATATCGGGGTTAACAGACATATACAAACACAAGTGATATATATAATCACCAAAGACCTACAGAATACCAAGAGGGGACTACTCAACATTCTGTCATAACGTACATGGGAAAAGGATCCCAGGAAGAACAGTCATCTGTATATGTGTAAAAGAACCACATCATCCACACCTACAACAAGACAAACATTGTAATCAAACTTGCTGTAATAAAAAATAAAAAATTAAATTAAAAACACGAACAAGAAGTAGTGAGACAAACGTGAGGGGCTTTCTCCTGGCACATTCCATTCTAAACTCCAATCTAGAACACCACTTCCACTGAGGCTCTCTTGCCCTAGTAACCAGATTTGGTAAGGGGGAACTGCTGCCACCTTGTGGCCGTTTCACACAACAGCAGCTTTAATCCCAACGCTAATGGTCAGTTGATATTCAAAATCATTGCAGGCCTGTAAATGACACCTGCCCTGAAAACAAATCCTGGGGTCACATATCGACCAAAAAATTCAAAGGACGTCCATATTTCAAAACGACCGTTTCAAAAGGCATATTTTACGCGCATTAGTGTTCTGCTTCTTTTCCTTTCTTTCCTTTTTTGTTAAAAAACAGTGGAATGGAAAAAGGCATCCCTCAGAATGGGCGAAAATCGTTGCAGACGAATCAATGGACAGAGGTTTAATCTCCAATATATATAAACAGCTCATGCAGCTTAATATTAAAAAAACAAACAACCCAATACAAAAATGGTCAGAAGATCTAAAGAGACGTTTCTTCAAAGAAGATACAGAGATGGCCAAGACGCACATGAAAAGCTGCTCAACAGCACTAATTATTAGAGAAATGCAAATCAAAACTACAATGAGGTATCACCAAAAACCTGTTAGATTCGGCATCATCAGAAAATCTACAAACAACCAATTCTGGGGAGGGTGTGGACAAAAAGAGCCCTCTTCCAGTATTGGTGGGAATGTAAATTGATACAGTCACTATGGAGAACAGTATGGAGTTTCCTTAAAAATCTAGATATAGAATTACCATCTGATCCAGCAATCCCACTTCTGGGCATATACCCATAGAAAACCGTAAATCAAAAAGGCACATTCACCACAATGTTCATTGCAGCACTATTTACAGTAGCCAGGTAATGGAAGCAACCTAAATGCCCACAGACAGATGAATGGATAAAGATGTGGTACATATATGAAATGGAATATTACTCGGCCATAAAAAGGAATGAAACTGGGTCATTTGTAGAGATATCGATGGATCGAGAGACTGTCATACAGAATGAAGTAAGTCAGAAAGAGGAAAACAAATATTGTATATTAATGCATATATGTGGAACCTAAAAAAATTGTACAGATGAACTGGTTTGCAGGGAAGAAATAGAGACACAGAGGTAGAGAACAAACGTATGGACACCAAGTGTGGGAAGCCATGGGGTGCTGGTGGTGGGATGAGTTGGGAGATAGGGATTGAACGGTATACATGTATATGCATAAAATACATAACTAATAATAACCTGCAGTATAAAAACATAAATAAAATTAAATTTCAAAATTTTAAAAAATACAATTTAAAACTAAAACAGAAAAAATTCTTCCCGTCACACAGATGTATTTATAGGAATGAATTATTTCCATACTTATATTTATAAATACATAACAGAGGAATAAAATCTAACTTGAACCATAAAAGAAAAAAAAATTGAACCCACGAGTTATACAGAGGAAATCCCTATCACGGCACTTGCTCCAGCGGTAAACAATTCTGAAATTGGTCAGAGGTGGGGAACCATCTCCCATACAGCCAGCAACCCACCCCCCACACAAGGAGCGTCCTCATTGCAAAGCTGGGGGACCGTGCCGAGGCATCTATGAGTAAACGTGAGCTGAGCCCCAGGCCAGCTGCTGCTGAACTGTTCCCACCCTTTCCAGGTAAAACACCTGAATATGTACAAGGGGTTGAAAGCATAGAGGAAGGACCGTGGTGCCACACCAGCGACAGCACGCAGGCCAACTTGGTGCCTGCAGGCCAGCCAGGGTGGTCCTGGCCCCGGGTGCTCTTCCAGAAGCTTTCCATTGCCCTGCCTTTGATACCCCTCCTGTCCCGGCCCCCACTGCTTTTTTCCATCCTCACCTCTGTCCGGAGAGAAATTCCAGCGGAAGGTATGGGTGACACAACCTCTTCTTTACAGGCGGCAGCCTGGCAACTCCTGCAGAAAGGCCAGCAGAACCCCACTCACACCGGGCCACCCACAAAGCTGTGGCCCCTCACTCCCTCCCACCAGCACAGCCCCGAGACTGCTGACGGGGCAGAGAATATGGAGGCAGGCACAGCTTCAGGGGCTATTGCTGCCTGGAGCGCTGTTTATATTAACCTCAATGAGGCACACCTGGGGAGGGCGGGCCGGCAGGGTAAGGCTGCCCAGGTCAGCTAATCCACAACCCTCAGGGAATCACATTGTTGAAAATGGACCCCGCTAAGGCAGAAGAGAAGCCAAGGGAAAAAAGGACACAATGCCATTTGCAGCACCGTAGATGAGTCTAGAAATAATCACGTGACTTGTAGTAAGTCAGAAAGTGAAAGACACATATCATATCATATCACTTATAGGTGTTACCTAAAAATGGATACCAGGGCAGATATTTCCACGGAGAAGAGCAATCACAGATTCATTAAACAAACTTATGGTTCACCAATGGAAAGGTGTGAGGATTGGTTTCATTACGATATCGGGGTTAACAGACATATACAAACACAGGTGACATATATAATCACCAAAGACCTACAGAATACCAAGAGAGGACTACTCAACATTCTGTCATAACGTACATGGGAAAAGGATCCCAGGAAGAACAGACATCTGTATATGTGTAAAAGAACCACATCTTCCACACATACAACAAGCCAAACATTGTAATCAAACTTGCTGTAATAAAAAATAAAAATAAATAAATTAAAAACACGAACAAGATGTAGTGAGACAAACGTGAGGGGCTTTCTCCTGGCACATTCCATTCTAAATTCCAATCTAGAACACCACTTCCACTGAGGCTCTCTTGGCCTAGTAACCAGATTTGGTAAGGGTGAACTGCTGCCACCTTGTGGCCGTTTCACACAACAGCAGCATTAATCCCAGCGCTAATGGACAGTTGATATTCAAAATCATTTCAGGCCTGTAAATGACACCTGCCCTGAAAACAAACCCTGGGGTCACATATCGACCAAAAAGTTCAAAGGACGTCCATATTTCAAAACGACCGTTTCAAAAGGCATATTTTACGCACATTAGTGTTCTGCTTCTTTTCCTTTCTTTCCTTTTTTGTTAAAAAACACGGGAATGGAAAAAGGCATCCCTCAGAATGGGCGAAAATCGTTGCAGACGAATCAATGGACAGAGGTTTAATCTCCAATATATATAACATCACATGCAGCTTAATATTAAAAAAACAAACAACCCAATACCAAAATGGGCAGAAGATCTAAAGAGACGTTTCTTCAAAGGAGACACAGAGATGGCCATGATGCACATGAAAAGCTGCTCAACAGCACTAATTATTAGAGAAATGCAAATCAAAACTACAGTGAGGTATCACCTCACACCTGTTAGAATCGGCATCATCAGAAAATCTACAAACAACCAATTCTGGGGAGGGTGTGGACAAAAGGAGCCCTCTTCCACTATTGGTGGTAATGTAAATTGATACAGTCACTATGGAGAACAGTATGGAGTTTCCTTAAAAAAACTAGCAATAGAATTACCGTCTGATCCAGCAATCCCACTTCTGGGCATATACCCAGAGAAAACCGTAAATCAAAAAGGCACATTCACCACAATGTTCGTTGCAGCACTATTTACAATAGCCACGTAATGGAAGCAAACTAAATGCCCACAGACAGATGAATGGATAAAGATGTGGTACATATATGAAATGGAATATTACTCGGCCATAAAAAGGAATGAAACTGGGTCATTTGTAGAGATATCGATGGATCGAGAGACTGTCATACAGAATGAAGTAAGTCAGAAAGAGGAAAACAAATATTGTATATTAATGCATATATGTGGAACCTAAAAAAATGGTACAGATGAACTGGTTTGCGGGAAAGAACTAGAGACACAGAGGTAGAGAACAAACGTATGGACACCAAGTGTGGGAAGCCATGGGGTGGTGGTGGTGGGATGAGTTGGGAGATTGGGATTGACCTGTATACATGTATATGCATAAAATACATAACTAATAATAACCTGCTGTATAAAAACATAAATAAAATTAAATTTCAAAATTTTAAAAAATAAAATTTAAAAATAAAACAGAAAAAATTCTTCCCGTCACACAGATGTATTTATAGGAATGAATTATTTCCATGCTTATATTTATAATTAGATAAAAGAGGAATAAAATCTAACTTGAACCATAAAAGAAAAAATAAGTGAACCCACGAGTTACACAGAGGAAAACACTATCACGGCACTCGCTCCAGTGGTAAACAATTCCGAAATTGGTCAGGGGTGGGGAACCATCTCCCATACAGCCAGCAACCCACCCCCCACGCAAGGAGCGTCCTCAATGCAAAGCTGGGGGACCGTGCCGTGGCATCTGTGAGTAAACGTGAGCTGAGCCCCAGGCCAGCTGCTGCTGAACTGTTCCCACCCTTTCCAGGTAAAACACCTGAATATGTACAAGGGCTTGAACGCCTAGAGGAAGGACCGTGGAGCCACACCAGCGACAGCACGCAGGCCAACTTGGTGCCTGCAGGCCAGCCAGGGTGGTCCTGGCCCCGGGCGCTCTTCCAGAAGCTTTCCATTGCCCTGCCTGAGATACCACTCCTGTCCCGGCCCCCACTGCTTTTTTCCATCCTCACCTCTGTCCGGAGAGAAATTCCAGCGGAAGGTATGGGTGACACATCCTCTTCTTTACAGGCGGCAGCCTGGCAACTCCTGCAGAAAGGCCAGCAGAACCCCACTCACACCGGGCCACCCACAAAGCTGTGGCCTCTCACTCCCTCCCACCAGCACAGCCCCGAGACTGCTGACGGGGCAGAGAATATGGAGTCAGGCACAGCTTCAGGGGCTATTGCTGCCTGGAGCGCTGTTTATATTGACCTCACTGAGGCACACCTGGGGAGGGCGGGCCGGCAGGGTAAGGCTGCCCAGGTCAGCTAATCCACAACCCTCAGGGAATCACATTGTTGAAAATGGACCCCGCTAAGGCAGAAGAGAAGCCAAGGGAAAAAAGGACACAATGCCATTTGCAGCACCGTAGATGAGTCTAGAAGTAATCATGTGACTTGTAGTAAGTCAGAAAGTGAAAGACACATATCATATCATATTATTTATAGGTGTTACCTAAAAATGGATACCAGGGCAGATATTTCAACGGAGATGGTCAATCACAGATTCATTAAACACACTTATGGTTCACCAATGGAAAGGTGTGAGGATTGGTTTCATTACGATATCGTGGTTAACAGACATATACAAACACAGGTGACATATATAATCACCAAAGACCTACAGAATACCAAGAGAGGACTACTCAACATTCTGTCATAACGTACATGGGAAAAGGATCCCAGGAAGAACAGACATCTGTATATGTGTAAAAGAACCACATCTTCCACACCTACAACATGTCAAACATTGTAATCAAACTTGCTGTAATAAAAAATAAAAAAAAAATAAATTAAAAACGCGAAGAAGATGTAGTGAGACAAACGTGAGGGGCTTTCTCCTGGCACATTACATTCTAAATTCCAATCTAGAACACCACTTCCACTGAGGCTCTCTTGCCCTAGTAACCTGATTTGGTAAGGGTGAACTGCTGCCACCTTGTGGCCGTTTCACACAACAGCAGCTTTAATCCCAACGCTAATGGTCAGTTGATATTCAAAATCATTGCAGGCCTGTAAATGACACCTGCCATGAAAACAAATCCTGGGGTCACATATCGACCAAAAAATTCAAAGGACGTCCATATTTCAAAAGGACCGTTTCAAAAGGCATATTTTACGCACATTAGTGTTCTGCTTCTTTTCCTTTCTTTCCTTTTTTGTTAAAAAACACGGGAATGGAAAAAGGCATCCCTCAGAATGGGCGAAAATCGTTGCAGACGAATCAATGGACAGAGGTTTAATCTCCAATATATATAAACAGCTCGTGCAGCTTAATATTAAAAAAACAAACAACCCAAAAAAAAATGGGCAGAAGATCTAAACAGACGTTTCTTCAAAGGAGACACAGAGATGGTCAAGACGCACATGAAAAGCTGCTCAACAGCACTAATTATTGGAGAAATGCAAATCAAATCTACAATGAGATATCACCTCACACCTGTTAGAATCGGCATCATCAGAAAATCTACAAACAACCAATTCTGGGGAGGGTGTGCACAATAGGAGCCCTCTTCCACTATTGGTGGGAATGTAAATTGATACAGTCACTATGGAGAACAGTATGGAGTTTCCTTAAAAAAACTAGAAATAGAATTACCATCTGATCCAGCAATCCCACTTCTGGGCATATACCCAGAGAAAACCGTATTTCAAAAAGGCATATTCACCACAATGTTCGTTGCAGCACTATTTACAATAGCCAGGTAATGGAAGCAACGTAAATGCCCACAGACAGATGAATGGGTAAAGATGTGGTACATATATAAAATGCAATATTACTCGGCCATAAAAAGGAATGAAACTGGGTCATTTGTAGAGACATCGATGGATCGAGAGACTGTCATACAGAATGAAGTAAGTCGGAAAGAGGAAAACAAATATTGTATATTAATGCATATATGTGGAGCCTAAAAATGGTACAGATGAACTGGTTTGCAGGGAAGAAATAGAGACACAGAGGTAGAGAACAAACGTATGGACACCAAGTGTGGGAAGCCATGGGGTGGTGGTGCTGAGATGAGTTGGGAGTTTGGGATTGACCTGTATACATGTATATACATAAAATACATAACTAATAATAACCTGCTGTATAAAAACATAAATAAAATTAAATTTCACAATTTTAAAAAATAAAATTTAAAAATAAAACAGAAAAAAATCTTCCCGTCACACAGATGTATTTACAGGAATGAATTATTTCCATGCTTATATTTATAAATACATAAAAGAGGAATAAAATCTAACTTGAACCATAAAAGAAAAAAAAATTGAACCCACGAGTTATACAGAGGAATACCCTATCACGGCACTTGCTCCAGCGGTAAACAATTCTGAAATTGGTCAGAGGTCGGGAACCATCTCCCATACAGCCAGCAACCCACCCCCCACGCAAGGAGCGTCCTCATTGCAAAGCTTGGGGACCGTGCCGAGGCATCTGTGAGTAAACGTGAGCTGAGCCCCAGGCCAGCTGCTGCTGAACTGTTCCCACCCTTTCCAGGTAAAACACCTGAATATGTACAAGGGCTTGAAAGCCTAGAGGAAGGACCGTGGAGCCACACCAGCGACAGCACGCAGGCCAACTTGGTGCCTGCAGGCCAGCCAGGGTGGTCCTGGCCCCGGGCGCTCTTCCAGAAGCTTTCCATTGCCCTGCCTGAGATACCCCTCCTGTCCCGGCCCCCACTGCTTTTTTCCTTCCTCACCTCTGTCCGGAGAGAAATTCCAGCGGAAGGTATGGGTGACACATCCTCTTCTTTACAGGCGGCAGCCTGACAACTCCTGCAGAAAGGCCAGCAGAACACCACTCACACCGGGCCACCCACAAAGCTGTGGCCCCTCACTCCCTCCCACCAGCACAGCCCCGAGACTGCTGACGAGGCAGAGAATATGGAGTCAGGCACAGCTTCAGGGGCTATTGCTGCCTGGAGCTCTGTTTATATTGACCTCAACGAGGCACACCTGGGGAGGGCGGGCCGGCAGGGTAAGGCTCCCCAGGTCAGCTAATCCACAACCCTCAGGGAATCACATTGTTGAAAATGGACCCCGCTAAGGCAGAAGAGAAGCCAAGGGAAAAAAGGACACAATGCCATTTGCAGCACCGTAGATGAGTCTAGAAGTAATCATGTGACTTGTAGTAAGTCAGAAAGTGAAAGACACATATCATATCATATCATTTATAGGTGTTACCTAAAAATGGATACCAGGGCAGATATTTCCACGGAGAAGGGCAATCACAGATTCATTAAACACACTTATGGTTCACCAATGGAAAGGTGTGAGGATTGGTTTCATTACGATATCGGGGTTAACAGACATATACAAACACAGGTGACATATATATTCACCAAAGACCTACAGAATACCAAGAGAGGACTACTCAACATTCTGTCATAACGTACATGGAAAAAGGATCCCAGGAAGAACAGACATCTGTATATGTGTAAAAGAACCACATCTTCCACACCTACAACAAGCCAAACATTGTAATCAAACTTGCTTTTATAAAAAACAAAAAAAAATTAAATTAAAAACACGAACAAGAAGTAGTGAGACAAACGTGAGGGGCTTTCTCCTGGCACATTACATTCTAAACTCCAATCTAGAACACCACTTCCACTGAGGCTCTCTTGCCCTAGTAACCAGATTTGGTAAGGGTGAACTGCTGCCACCTTGTGGCCGTTTCACACAACAGCAGCTTTAATCCCAACGCTAATGGTCAGTTGATATTCAAAATCATTTCAGGCTTGTAAATGACACCTGCCCTGAAAACAAACCCTGGGGTCACATATCGACCAAAAAGTTCAAAGGACGTCCATATTTCAAAACGACCGTTTCAAAAGGCATATTTTACGCACATTAGTGTTCTGCTTCTTTTCCTTTCTTTCCTTTTTTGTTAAAAAACACGGGAATGGAAAAAGGCATCCCTCAGAATGGGCGAAAATCTTGGCAGACGAATCAATGGACAGAGGTTTAATATCCAATATATATAAACAACACATGCAGCTTAATATTAAAAAAACAAACAACCCAATACAAAAATGGGCAGAAGATCTAAAGAGATGTTTCTTCAAAGAAGACACAGAGATGGCCAAGACGCACATGAAAAGCTGCTCAACAGCACTAATTATTAGAGAAATGCAAATCAAAACTACAATGAGGTATCACCTCACACCTGTTAGAATCGGCATCATCAGAAAATCTACAAACAACCAATTCTGGGGAGGGTGTGGACAAAAGGAGCCCTCTTCCACTATTGGTGGGAATGTAAATTGATACAGTCACTATGGAGAACAGTATGGAGTTTCCTTAAAAAACTAGAAATAGAATTACCATCTGATCCAGCAATCCCACTTCTGGGAATATACCCAGAGAAAACCATAAATCAAAAAGGCACATTCACCACAATGTTCATTGCAGCACTATTTACAATAGCCAGGTAATGGAAGCAACCTAAATGCCCACAGACAGATGAATGGATAAAGATGTGGTACATATATGAAATGGAATATTACTCGGCCATAAAAAGGAATGAAACTGGGTCATTTGTAGAGACATCGATGGATCGAGAGACTGTCATACAGAATGAAGTAAGTCAGAAAGAGGAAAACAAATATTGTATATTAATGCATATATGTGGAGCCTAAAATTGGTACAGATGAACTGGTTTGCAGGGAAGAAATAGAGACACAGAGGTAGAGAACAAACCTATGGACACCAAGTGTGGGAAGCCATGGGGTGGTGGTGGTGGGATGAGTTGGGAGTTTGGGATTGACCTGTATACATGTATATGCATAAAATACATAACTAATAATATCGTGCTGTATAAAAATTAAATAAAATTAAATTTCAAAATTTAAAAAAATAAAATTTAAAAATAAAACAGAAAACAGTTCTTCCCGTCACACAGATGTATTTATAGGAATGAATTATTTCCATGCTTATATCTATAAATACATAAAAGGGGAATAAAATCTAACTTGAACCATAAAAGAAAAAAAAATCCTGAACCCACGAGTTATACAGAGGAAAACCTTATCAGGGCACTTGCTCCAGTGGTAAACAATTCTGAAATTTGTCAGAGGTGGGGAACCATCTCCCATACAGCCAGCAACCCACCACCCACGCAAGGAGCGTCCTCATTGCAAAGCTGGGGGACCGTGCCGAGGCATCTGTGAGTAAACGTGAGCTGAGCCCCAGGCCAGCTGCTGCTGAACTGTTCTTACCCATTCCAGGTAAAACACATGAATATGTACAAGGGCTTGAAAGCCTAGAGGAAGGACCATGGAGCCACACCAGAGACAGCACGCAGGACAACTTGGTGCCTGCAGGCCAGCCAGGGTGGTCCTGGCCCCGGGCGCTCTTCCAGAATCTTTCCATTGCCCTGCCTGAGATACCACTCCTGTCCCGGCCCCCACTGCTTTTTTCCTTCCTCACCTCTGTCCGGAGAGAAATTCCAGCGGAAGGTATGTGTGAAACAACCTCTCCATTACAGGCGGCAGACTGGCAACTCCTGCAGAAAGGCCAGCAGAACCCCACTCACACCGGGCCACCCACAAAGCTGTGGCCCCTCACTCCCACCCACCAGCACAGCCCCGAGACTGCTGACGGGGAAGAGAATATGGAGTCAGGCACAGCTTCAAGGGCTATTGCTGCCTGGAGCTCTGTTTATATTGACCTCAAGAGGCACACCTGGGGAGGGCGGGCCGGCAGGCAAAGGCTGCCCAGGTCAGCTAATCCACAACCCTCAGGGAATCACATTGTTGAAAATGGACCCCGCTAAGGCAGAAGAGAAGCCAAGGGAAAAAAGGACACAATGCCATTTGCAGCACCGTAGATGAGTCTAGAAGTAATCACGTGACTTGTAGTGAGTCAGAAAGTGAAAGACACATATCATATCACTTATAGGTGTTACCTAAAAATGGATACCAGGGCAGATATTTCCACGGAGAAGGGCAATCACAGATTCATTAAACAAACTTATGGTTCACCAATGGAAAGGTGTGAGGATTGGTTTCATTACGATATCGGGGTTAACAGACATATACAAACACAGGTGACATATATAATCACCAAAGACCTACAGAATACCAAGAGGGGACTACTCAACATTCTGTCATAACGTACATGCGAAAAGGATCCCAGGAAGAACAGACATCTGTATATGTGTAAAAGAACCACATCTTCCACACCTACAACAAGCCAAACATTGTAATCAAACTTGCTGTAATAAAAAATAAAAAAAATTAAATTAAATACACGAACAAGATGAAGTGAGACAAACGTGAGGGGCTTTCTCCTGGCACATTCCACTCTAAATTCCAATCTACAACACCACTTCCACTGAGGCTCTCTTGCCCTAGTAACCAGATTTGGTAAGGGTGAACTGCTGCCACCTTGTGGCCGTTTCACACAACAGCAGCTTTAATCCCAGCGCTAGTGGTCAGTTGATATTCAAAATCATTTCAGGCCTGTAAATGACACCTGCTCTGAAAACAAATCCTGGGGTCACATATCGACCAAAAAATTCAAAGGACGTCCATATTTCAAAACGACCGTTTCAAAAGGCATATTTTACGCACATTAGTGTTCTGCTTCTTTTCCTTTCTTTCCTTTTTTGTTAAAAAACACGGGAATGGAAAAAGGCATCCCTCAGAATGGGCGAAAATCGTGGCGGACGAATCAATGGACAGAGGTTTAATCTCCAATATATATATAAACAACTCATGCAGCTTAATATTAAAAAAACAAACAACCCAATACAAACATGGGCAGAAGATCTAAAGAGACGTTTCTTCAAAGGAGACACAGAGATGGCCAAGACGCACATGAAAAGCTGCTCAACAGCACTAATTATTAGAGAAATGCAAATCAAAACTACAATGAGGTATCACGTCACACCTGTTAGAATCGGCATCATCAGAAAATCTACAAACTACCAATTCTGGGGAGGGTGTGGACAAAAGGAGCCCTCTTCCACTATTGGTGGGAATGTAAATTGATACAGTCACTATGGAGAACAGTATGGAGTTTCCTTATAAAAACTAGAAATAGAATTACCATGTGATCCAGCAATCCCACTTCTGGGCATTTACCCAGAGAAAACCGTATTTCAAAAAAGCACATTCACCACAATGTTCGTTGCAGCACTATTTACAATAGCCAGGTAATGGAAGCAACATAAATGCCAACAGACAGATGAATGGATAAAGATGTAGTACATATATGAAATGGAATATTACTCGGCCATAAAAAGGAATGAAACTGGGTCATTTGTAGAGACATCGATGGGTCGAGAGACTGTCATACAGAATGAAGTAAGTCAGAAAGAGGAAAACAAATATTGTATATTAATGCATATATTTGGAGCCTAAAAATGGTACAGATGAACTGGTTTGCAGGGAAGAAATAGAGACACAGAGGTAGAGAACAAACTTATGGACACAAAGTGTGGGAAGCCATGGGGTGGTGGTGTTGGGTTGAGTTGGGAGTTTGGGATTGACCTGTATACATGTATATGCATAAAATACATAACTAATAATATCGTGCTGTATAAAAAAAATAAATAAAATAAAATTTCCAAATTTTAAAAAATAAAATTTAAAAATAAAACAGAAAACAGTTCTTCCCGTCACACAGATGTATTTATAGGAATGAATTATTTCCATGCTTATATCTATAAATTCATAAAAGGGGAATAAAATCTAACTTGAACCATAAAAGAAAAAAAAACCTGAACCCACGAGTTATACAGAGGAAAATCCTATCAGGGCACTTGCTCCAGTGGTAAACAATTCTGAAATTGGTCAGAGGTGGGGAAGCATCTCCCATACAGCCAGCAACCCACCCCCCACGCAAGGAGCGTCCTCATTGCAAAGCTGGGCGACCGTGCTGACGCATCTGTGAGTAAACGTGAGCTGAGCCCCAGGCCAGCTGCTGCTGAACTGTTCCCACCCTTTCCAGGTAAAACACCTGAATATGTACAAGGGCTTGAAAGCCTAGAGGAAGGACCGTGGAGCCACACCAGCGACAGCACGCAGGCCAACTTGGTGCCTGCAGGCCAGCCAGGGTGGTCCTGGCCCCGGGCGCTCTTCCAGAATCTTTCCATTGCCCTGCCTGAGATACCCCTCCTGTCCCGGCCCCCACTGCTTTTTTCCTTCCTCACCTCTGTCCGGAGAGAAATTCCAGCGGAAGGTATGGGTGACACAACTTCTTCTTTACAGGCGGCAGCCTGGCAACTCCTACAGAAAGGACAGCAGAACCCCACTCACACCGGGCCACCCACAAAGCTGTGGCCCCTCACTCCCTCCCACCAGCACAGCCCCGAGACTGCTGACGGGGCAGAGAATATGGAGTCAGGCACAGCTTCAGGGGCTATTGCTGCCTGGAGCGCTGTTTATATTGACCTCAAAGAGGCACACCTGGGGAGGGCGGGCCGGCAGTGTAAGGCTGCCCAGTTCAGCTAATCCACAACCCTCAGGGAATCACATTGTTGAAAATGGACCCCGCTAAGGCAGAAGAGAAGCCAAGGGAAAAAAGGACACAATGCCATTTGCAGCACCGTAGATGAGTCTAGAAGTAATCACGTGACTTGTAGTAAGTCAGAAAGTGAAAGACACATATCCTATCATATCACTTATAGGTGTTACCTAAAAATGGATACCAGGGCAGATATTTCCACGGAGAAGGGCAATCACAGATTCATTAAAGAAACTTATATTTCACCAATGGAAAGGTGTGAGGATTGGTTTCATTACGATATTGGGGTTAACAGACATATACAAACACAGGTGACATATATAATCACCAAAGACCTACAGAATACCAAGAGAGGACTACTCAACATTCTGTCATAATGTACATGGGAAAAGGATCCCAGGAAGTACTGACATCTGTATATGTGTAAAAGAACCACATCTTCCACACATACAACAAGCCAAACATTGTAATCAAACTTGCTGTAATAAAAATAAAAAAATTAAATTAAAAACACGAAAAAGATGTAGTGAGAAAAACGTGAGGGGCTTTCTCCTGGCACATTCCATTCTAAATTCCAATCTAGAACACCACTTCCACTGAGGCTCTCTTGCCCTAGTAACCAGATTTGGTAAGGGTGAACTGCTGCCACCTTGTGGCCGTTTCACACAACAGCAGCTTTAATCCCAGCGCTAGTGGTCAGTTGATATTCAAAATCATTTCAGGCCTGTAAATGACACCTGCCCTGAAAACAAATCCTGGGGTCACATATCGACCAAAAAATTCAAAGGACGTCCATATTTCAAAACGACCTTTTCAAAAGGCATATTTTACGCACATTAGTGTTCTGCTTCTTTTCCTTTATTTCCTTTTTTGTTAAAAAATACGGGAATGGAAAAAGGCATCCCTCAGAATGGGCGAAAATCGTTGCAGACGAATCAATGGACAGAGCTTTAATCTCCAATATATATAAACAGCTCATGCAGCTTAATATTAAAAAAACAAACCACCAAATGCAAAAATGGTCAGAAGATCTAAAGAGACGTTTCTTCAAAGAAGACACAGAGATGGCCAAGACGCACATTGAAAGCTGCTCAACAGCACTAATTATTAGAGAAATGCAAATCAAAACTACAATGAGGTATCACCTCACACCTGTTAGAATCGGCATCATCAGAAAATCTACAAACAACCAATTCTGGGGAGGGTGTGGACAAAAGGAGCCCTCTTCCACTATTGGTGGGAATGTAAATTGATACAGTCACTATGGAGAACAGTATGGAGTTTCCTTATAAAAACTAGAAATAGAATTACCATCTGATACAGCAATCCCACTTCTGGGCATATACCCAGAGAAAACCGTAAATCAAAAAGGCACATTCACCACAATGTTCATTGCCGCACTATTTACCATAGCCAGGTAATGGAAGCAACCTAAATGCCCACAGACAGATGAATGGATAAAGATGTGGTACATATATGAAATGGAATATTACTCGGCCATAAAAAGGAATGAAACTGGGTCATTTGTAGAGACATCGATGGATCGAGAGACTGTCATACAGAATGAAGTAAGTCAGAAAGAGGAAAACAAATATTGTATATTAATGCATATATGTGGAACCTAAAAAAATGGTACAGATGAACTGGTTTGCAGGGAAGAAATAGAGACACAGAGGTAGAGAACAAAGGTATGGACACCAAGTGTGGGAAGCCATGGGGTGGTGGTTGTTGGATGAGTTGGGAGATTGGGATTGACCTGTATACATGTATATGCATAAAATACATAACTAATAATAACCTGCTGTATAAAAACATAAATAAAATTAAATTTCAATATTTTAAAATGTAAAATTTAAAAATAAAACAGAAAAAATTCTTCCCATCACACAGATGTATTTATAGGAATGAATTATTTCCATGCTTATATCTATAAATACATAAAAGAGGAATAAAATCTAACTTGAACCATAAAAGAAAAAAAAAATTGAACCCACGTGTTATACAGAGGAAAACCCTATCACGGCACTTGCTCCAGCGGTAAACAATTCTGAAATTGGTCAGAGGTGGGGAACCATCTCCCATACAGCCAGCAACCCACCCCCCACGCAAGGAGCATCCTCATTGCAAAGCTGGGGGACCGTGCCGAGGCATCTGTGAGTAAACGTGAGCTGAGCCCCAGGCCAGCTGCTGCTGAACTGTTCCCACCCTTTCCAGGTAAAACACCTGAATATGTACAAGGGCTTGAAAGCCTAGAGGAAGGACCGTGGAGCCACACCAGCGACAGCACGCAGGCCAACTTGGTGCCTGCAGGCCAGCCAGGGTTGTCCTGGACCCTGGTGCTCTTCCAGAAGCTTTCCATTGCCCTGCCTGAGATACCCCTCCTTTCCCGGCCCCCACTGCTTTTTTCCTTCCTCACCTCTGTCCGGAGAGAAATTCCAGCGGAAGGTATGGTTGCACATCCTCTTCTTTACAGGTGGCAGCCTGGCAACTCCTGCAGAAAGGCCAGCAGAACCCCACTCACACCGGGCCACCCACAAAGCTGTGGCCCCTCCCTCCCTCCCACCAGCACAGCCCCGAGACTGCTGACGGGGCAGAGAATATGGAGTCAGGCACAGCTTCAGGGGCTATTGCTGCCTGGAGCTCTGTTTATATTGACCTCAACGAGGCACACCTGGGGAGGGCGGGCCGGCAGGGTAAGGCTGCCCAGGTCAGCTAATCCACAACCCTCAGGGAATCACATTGTTGAAAATGGACCCCGCTAAGGCAGAAGAGAAGCCAAGGGAAAAAAGGACACAATGCCATTTGCAGCACCGTAGATGAGTCTAGAAGTAATCACGTGACTTGTAGTAAGTCAGAAAGTGAAAGACACATATCATATCACTTATAGGTGTTACCTAAAAATGGATACCAGGGCAGATATCTCCACGGAGAAGGGCAATCTCAGATTCATTAAACAAACTTATGGTTCACCAATGGAAAGGTATGAGGATTGGTTTCATTACGATATTGGGGTTAACAGACATATACAAACACAGGTGACATATATAATCACCAAAGACCTACAGAATACCAAGAGAGGACTACTCAACATTCTGTCATAACGTACATAGGAAAAGGATCCCAGGAAGAAGAGTCATCTGTTTATGTGTAAAAGAACCACATCTTCCACACCTACAACAAGCCAAACATTGTAATCAAACTTGCTGTAATAAAAAATAAAAAAATAAATTAAAAACACGAAGAAGAAGTAGTGAGACAAACGTGAGGGGCTTTCTCCTGGCACATTCCATTCTAAACTCCAATCTAGAACACCACTTCCACTGAGGCTCTCTTGCCCTAGTAACCAGATTTGGTAAGGGTGAACTGCTGCCACCTTGTGGCCGTTTCACACAACAGCAGCTTTAATCCCAGCGCTAGTGGTCAGTTGATATTCAAAATCATTTCAGGCCTGTAAATGACACCTGCCCTGAAAACAAATCCTGGGGTCACATATCGACCAAAAACTTCAAAGGACGTCCATATTTCAAAACGACCGTTTCAAAAGGCATATTTTACGCACATTAGTGTTCTGCTTCTTTTCCTTTCTTTCCTTTTTTGTTAAAAAACACGGGAATGGAAAAAGGCATCCCTCAGAATGGGCGAAAATCGTTGCAGACGAATCAATGGACAGAGGTTTAATATCCAATATATATAAACAACACATGCTGCTTAATATTAAAAAAAACAAACAACCCAATACACAAATGGGCAGAAGATCTAAAGAGATGTTTCTTCAAAGAAGACACAGAGATGGCCAAGACGCACATGAAAAGCTGCTCAACAGCACTAATTATTAGAGAAATGCAAATCAAAACTACAATGAGGTATCACCTCACACCTGTTAGAATCGGCATCATCAGAAAATCTACAAACAACCAATTCTGGGGAGGGTGTGGACAAAAGGACCCCTCTTCCACTATTGGTGGGAATGTAAATTGATACAGTCACTATGGAGAACAGTATGGAGTTTCCTTAAAAAACTAGAAATAGAATTACCATCTGATCCAGCAATCCCACTTCTGGACATATACCCAGAGAAAACCATAAATCAAAAAGGCACATTCACCACAATGTTCATTGCAGCACTATTTACAATAGCCAGGTAATGGAAGCAACCTAAATGCCCACAGACAGATGAATGGATAAAGATGTGGTACATATATGAAATGGAATATTACTCGGCCATAAAAAGGAATGAAACTGGGTCTTTTGTAGAGACATCGATAGATCGAGAGACTGTCATACAGAATGAAGTAAGTCAGAAAGAGGAAAACAAATATTGTATATTAATGCATATATGTGGAACCTAAAAAAATGGTACAGATGAACTGGTTTGCAGGGAAGAAATAGAGACACAGAGGTAGAGAACAAACGTATGGACACCAAGTGTGGGAAGCCATGGGGTGGTGGTGGTGGGATGAGTTGGGAGATAGGGATTGAACGGTATACATGTATATGCATAAAATACATAACTAATAATAACCTGCTGTATAAAAACATAAATAAAATTAAATTTCAAAATTTTAAAAAATAAAATTTAAAAATAAAACAGAAAAAATTATTCCCGTCACACAGATGTATTTATAGGAATGAATTATTTCCATGCTTATATTTATAAATACATAAAAGAGGAATAAAATCTAACTTGAACCATAAAAGAAAAAAAAATTGAACCCACGAGTTATACAGAGGAAAACCCTATCAGGGCACTTGCGCCAGCGGTTAACAATTCTGAAATTGGTCAGAGGTGGGGAACCATCTCCCATACAGCCAGCAACCAACCCCCCACGCAAGGAGCGTCCTCATTGCAAAGCTGGGGGACCATGCCGAGGCATCTGTGAGTAAACGTGAGCTGAGCCCCAGGCCAGCTGCTGCTGAACTGTTCCCACCCTTTCCAGGTAAAACACATGAATATGTACAAGGGCTTGAAAGCCTAGAGGAAGGACCATGGAGCCACACCAGAGACAGCACGCAGGCCAACTTGGTGCCTGCAGGCCAGCCAGGGTGGTCCTGGCCCCGGGCGCTCTTCCAGAATCTTTCCATTGCCCTGCCTGAGATACCCCTCCTGTCCCGGCCCCCACTGCTTTTTTCCTTCCTCACCTCTGTCCGGAGAGAAATTCCAGCGGAAGGTATGTGTGAAACAACCTCTCCATTACAGGCGGCAGCCTGGCAACTCCTGCAGAAAGGCCAGCAGAACCCCACTCACACCGGGCCACCCACAAAGCTGTGGCCCCTCACTCCCTCCCACCAGCACAGCCCCGAGACTGCTGACGGGGCAGAGAATATGGAGTCAGGCACAGCTTCAGGGGCTATTGCTGCCTGGAGCTCTGTTTATATTGACCTCAACGAGGCACACCTGGGGAGGGCGGGCCGGCAGGGTAAGGCTGCCCAGGTCAGCTAATCCACAACCCTCAGGGAATCACATTGTTGAAAATGGACCCCGCTAAGGCAGAAGAGAAGCCAAGGGAAAAAAGGACACAATGCCATTTGCAGCACCATAGATGAGTCTAGAAGTAATCACGTGACTTGTAGTAAGTCAGAAAGTGAAAGACACATATCATATCACTTATAGGTGTTACCTAAAAATGGATACCAGGGCAGATATTTCCACGGAGAAGGGCAATCACAGATTCATTAAACAAACTTATGGTTCACCAATGGAAAGGTGTGAGGATTGGTTTCATTACGATATCGGGGTTAACAGACATATACAAACACAGGTGACATATATAATCACCAAAGACCTACAGAATACCAAGAGAGGACTACTCAACATTCTGTCATAATGTACATGGGAAAAGGATCCCAGGAAGTACAGACATCTGTATATGTGTAAAAGAACCACATCTTCCACACATACAACAAGCCAAACATTGTAATCAAACTTGCTGTAATAAAAATAAAAAAATTAAATTAAAAACACGAAAAAGATGTAGTGAGAAAAACGTGAGGGGCTTTCTCCTGGCACATTCCATTCTAAATTCCAATCTAGAACACCACTTCCACTGAGGCTCTCTTGCCCTAGTAACCAGATTTGGTAAGGGTGAACTGCTGCCACCTTGTGGCCGTTTCACACAACAGCAGCTTTAATCCCAGCGCTAGTGGTCAGTTGATATTCAAAATCATTTCAGGCCTGTAAATGACACCTGCCCTGAAAACAAATCCTGGGGTCACATATCGACCAAAAAATTCAAAGGACGTCCATATTTCAAAACGACCGTTTCAAAAGGCATATTTTACGCACATTAGTGTTCTGCTTCTTTTCCTTTCTTTCCTTTTTTGTTAAAAAACACGGGAATGGAAAAAGGCATCCCTCAGAATGGGCGAAAATCGTTGCAGACGAATCAATGGACAGAGGTTTAATCTCCAATATATATAAACAGCTCATGCAGCTTAATATAAAAAAAAACAAACAACCCCCAAAAAAATGGTCAGAAGATCTAAAGAGACGTTTCTTCAAAGGAGACACAGAAATGGCCAAGACGCACATAAAAAGCTGCTCAACAGCACTAATTATTAGAGAAATGCAAATCAAAACTACAATGAGGTATCACCTCACACCTGTTAGAATGGGCATCATCAGAAAATATGGAAACAACCAATTCTGGGGACGGTGTGGACAAAAGGAGCCCTCTTTCACTATTGGTGGGAATGTAAATTGATACAGTCACTATGGAGAACAGTATGGAGTTTCCTTAAAAAAACTAGAAATAGAATTACCATCTGATCCAGCAATCCCACTTCTGGGCATATACCCAGAGAAAACCGTATTTCAAAAAGGCACATTCACCACAATGTTCGTTGCAGCACTATTTACAATAGCCAGGTAATGGAAGCAACCTAAATGCCCACAGACAGATGAATGGATAAAGATGTGGTACATATATAAAATGGAATATTACTCGGCCATAAAAAGGAATGAATCTGGGTCATTTGGAGAGACACCGATGGATTGAGTGACTGTCATACAGAATGAAGTAAGTCAGAAAGAGGAAAACAAATATTGTATATTAATGCATATACGTGGAGCCTAAAAATGGTACAGATGAACTGGTTTGCAGGGAAGAAATAGAGACACAGAGGTAGAGAACAAACGTATGGACACCAAGTGTGGGAAGCCATGGGGTGGTGGTGGTGAGATGAGTTGGGAGTTTGGGATTGACCTGTATACATGTATATGCATAAAATACCTAACTAATAATAAACTGCTGTATAAAAAAAAATAAAATTTCAAAATTTTAAAAAATAAAATTTAAAAGTAAAACAGAAAAATGTTCTTCCCGTCACACAGATGTATTTATAGGAATGAATTATTTCCATGCTTATATCTATAAATACATAAAAGAGGAATAAAACCTAACTTGAACCATAAAAGAAAAAAAAATCCTGTACCCACGAGTTATACAGAGGAAAACCCTATCAGGGCACTTGCTCCAGTGGTAAACAATTCTGAAATTGGTCAGAGGTGGGGAATCATCACCCATACAGCCAGCAACCCACCCCCCACGCAAGGAGCGTCCTCATTGCAAAGCTGGGGGACCGTGCCGTGGCATCTGTGAGTAAACGTGAGCGGAGCCCCAGGCCAGCTGCTGCTGAACTGTTCCCACCCTTTCCAGGTAAAACACCTGAATATGTACAAGGGCTTGAAAGCCTAGAGGAAGGACCGTGGTGCCACACCAGCGACAGCACGCAGGCCAACTTGGTGCCTGCAGGCCAGCCAGTGTGTTCCTGGCCCCGGGCGCTCTTCCAGATGCTTTCCATTGCCCTGCCTTTGATACCCCTCCTGTCCCGGCCCCCACTGCTTTTTTCCATCCTCACCTCTGTCCAGAGAGAAATTCCAGCGGAAGGTATGGGTGACACATCCTCTTCTTTACAGGCGGCAGCCTGGCAACTCCTGCAGAAAGGCCAGCAGAATCCCACTCACAACGGGCCACCCACAAAGCTGTGGCCCCTCACTCCCTCCCACCAGCACAGCCCCGAGACTGCTGACGGGGCAGAGAATATGGAGGCAGGCACACAGCTTCAGGGCCTATTGCTGCCTGGAGCGCTGTTTTTATTGACCTCAATGAGGCACACCTGGGGAGGGCGGGCCGGCAGTGTAAGGCTGCCCAGGTCAGCTAATCCACAACCCTCAGGGAATCACATTGTTGAAAATGGACCCCGCTAAGGCAGAAGAGAAGCCAAGGGAAAAAAGGACACAATGCCATTTGCAGCACCGTAGATGTGTCTAGAAGTAATCACATGACTTGTAGTAAGTCAGAAAGTGAAAGACACATATCATATCATATCACTTATAGGTGTTACCTAAAAGTGGATACCAGGGCAGATATTTCCACGGAGAAGAGCAATCACAAATTCATTAAACACACTTATGGTTCACCAATGGAAAGGTGTGAGGATTGGTTTCATTACGATATCGGGGTTAACAGACATATACAAACACAGGTGACATATATAATCACCAAAGACCTACAGAATACCAAGAGAGGACTACTCAACATTCTGTCATAACGTACATGGGAAAAGGATCCCAGGAAGAACAGTCATCTGTATATGTGTAAAAGAACCACATCTTCCACACCTACAGCAAGTCAAACATTGTAATCAAATTTGCTGTAATAAAAAATAAAAAAATAAATTAAAAACACGAACAAGAAGTAGTGAGACCAACGTGAGGGGCTTTCTCCTGGCACATTCCATTCTAAACTCCAATCTAGAACACCACTTCCACTGAGGCTCTCTTGTCCTAGTAACCAGATTTGGTAAGGGTGAACTGCTGCCACCTTGTGGCCGTTTCACACAACAACAGCTTTAATCCCAACGCTAATGGTCAGTTGATATTCAAAATCATTGCAGGCCTATAAATGACACCTGCCCTGAAAACAAATCCTGGGGTCACATATCGACCAAAAAATTCAAAGGACGTCCATATTTCAAAACGACCGTTTCAAAAGGCATATTTTACGCACATTAGTGTTCTGCTTCTTTTCCTTTCTTTCCTTTTTTGTTAAAAAACAGTGGAATGGAAAAAGGCATCCCTCAGAATGGGCGAAAATCGTTGCAGACGAATCAATGGACAGAGGTTTAATCGCCAATATATATAAACAGCTCATGCAGCTTAATATTAAAAAAAACAAACAACCCAATACAAAAATGGGCAGATGATCTAAAGAAACGTTTCTTCAAAGAAGACACAGAGATGGACAAGACGCACATAAAAAGCTGCTCAACGGCACTAATTATTAGAGAAATGCAAATCAAAACTACAATGAGGTATAACCACACACCTTTTAGAATCGGCATCATCAGAAAATCTACAAACAACCAATTCTGTGGAGGGTGTGGACAAAAGGAGCCCTCTTCTACTATTGGTGGGAATGTAAATTGATACAGTCACTATGGAGAACAGTATGGAGTTTCCTTAAAAAAACTAGATATAGAATTACCATCTGATCCAGCAATCCCACTCCTGGGCATATACCCAGAGAAAACCGTAAATCAAAAAGGCACATTCACCACAATGTTCATTGCAGCACTATTTACAATAGCCAGGTAATGGAAGCAACCTAAATGCCCACAGACAGATGAATGGATAAAGATGTGGTACATATATGAAATGGAATATTACTCGGCCATAGAAAGGAATGAAACTGGGTCATTTGTAGAGACACCGATAGATCGAGAGACTGTCATACAGAATGAAGTAAGTCAGAAAGAGGAAAACAAATATTGTATATTAATGCATATATGTGGAGCCTAAAAATGGTACAGATGAACTGGTTTGCAGGGAAGAAATAGAGACACAGACGTAGAGAACAAACGTATGGACACCAAGTGTGGGAAGCCATGGGGAAGTGGTGGTGGGATGAGTTGGGAGTTTGGGATTGACCTCTATACATGTATATGCATAAAATACATAACTAATAATAACGTGCTGTATAAAAAAATAAATAAAATTAAATTTCAAAATTTTAAAAAATAAAATTTAACAATAAAACAGAAAAATGTTCTTCCCGTCACACAGATGTATTTATAGGAATGAATTATTTCCATGCTTATATATATAAATACATAAAAGAGGTATAAAATCAAACTTGAACCATAAAAGAAAAAAAAAATTGAACCCACGAGTTATACAGAGGAAAACACTATCACGGCACTTGCTCCAGCGGTAAACAATTCGGAAATTGGTCAGAGGTGGGGAACCATCTCCCATACAGCCAGCAACCCACCCCCCACGCAAGGAGCGTCCTCACTGCAAAGCTGGGGGACCGTGCCGAGGCATCTCTGAGTAAACGTGAGCTGAGCCCCAGGCCACCTGCTGCTGAACTGTTCCCACCCTTTCCAGGTAAAACACCTGAATATGTACAAGGGCTTGAAAGCCTAGAGGAAGGACCGTGGAGCCACACCAGCGACAGCACGCAGGCCAACTTGGTGCCTGCAGGCCAGCCAGGGTGGTCCTGGACCCTGGCGCTCTTCCAGAAGCTTTCCATTGCCCTGCCTGAGATACCCCTCCTGTCCCGGCCCCCACTGCTTTTTTCCTTCCTCACCTCTGTCCGGAGAGAAATTCCAGCGGAAGGTATGGGTGACACAACCTCTTCTTTACAGGCGGCAGCCTGGCAACTCCTGCAGAAAGGCCAGCAGAACCCCACTCACACCGGGCCACCCACAAAGCTGTGGCCCCTCACTCCCTCCCACCAACACAGCCCCGAGACTGCTGACGGGGCAGAGAATATGGAGTCAGGCACAGCTTCAGGGGCTATTGCTGCCTGGAGCTCTGTTTATATTGACCTCAACGAGGCACACCTGGGGAGGGCGGGCCGGCAGGGTAAGGCTGCCCAGGTCAGCTAATCCACAACCCTCAGGGAATCACATTGTTGAAAATGGACCCCACTAAGGCAGAAGAGAAGCCAAGGGAAAAAAGGATACAATGCCATTTGCAGCACCGTAGATGAGTCTAGAAGTAATCACGTGACTTGTGGTAAGTCAGAAAGTGAAAGACACATATCCTATCATATCACTTATAGGTGTTACCTAAAAATGGATACCAGGGCAGATATTTCCACGGAGAAGGGCAATCACAGATTCATTAAACAAACTTATGGTTCACCAATGGAAAGGTGTGAGGATTGGTTTCATTATGATATCGGGGTTAACAGACATATAGAAACACAGGTGATATATATAATCACCAAAGACCTACAGAATACCAAGAGGGGACTACTCAACATTCTGTCATAACGTACATGGGAAAAGGATCCCAGGAAGAACAGTCATCTCTATATGTGTAAAAGAACCACATCTTCCACACCTACAACAAGACAAACATTGTAATCAAACTTGCTGTAATAAAAAATAAAAAATTAAATTAAAATCACGAACAAGATGTAGTGAGACAAACGTGAGGGGCTTTCTCCTGGCACATTCCATTCTAAACTCCAATCTAGAACACCACTTCCACTGAGGCTCTCTTGGCCTATTAACCAGATTTGATAAGGGTGAACTGCTGCCACCTTGTGGCCGTTTCACACAACAGCAGCTTTAATCCCAGCGCTAATGGACAGTTGATATTCAAAATCATTTCAGGCCTGTAAATGACACCTGCCCTGAAAACAAACCCTGGGGTCACATATCGACCAAAAAGTTCAAAGGACGTCCATATTTCAAAACGACCATTTCAAAAGGCATATTTTACGCACATTAGTGTTCTGCTTCTTTTCCTTTCTTTCCTTTTTTGTTAAAAAACACGGGAATGGAAAAAGCCATCCCTCAGAATGGGCGAAAATCTTGGCAGACGAATCAATGGACAGAGGTTTAATATCCAATATATATAAACAACACATGCAGCTTAATATTAAAAAAACAAACAACCCAATACAAAAATGGGCAGAAGATCTAAAGAGATGTTTCTTCAAAGAAGACACAGAGATGGCCAAGACGCACATGAAAAGCTGCTCAACAGCACTAATTATTAGAGAAATGCAAATCAAAACTACAATGAGGTATCACCTCACACCTGTTAGAATCGGCATCATCAGAAAATCTACAAACAACCAATTCTGGGGAGGGTGTGGACAAAAGGAGCCCTCTTCCACTATTGGTGGGAATGTAAATTGATACAGTCACTATGGAGAACAGTATGGAGTTTCCTTAAAAAACTAGAAATAGAATTACCATCTGATCCAGCAATCCCACTTCTGGGCATATACCCAGAGAAAACCATAAATCACAAAGGCACATTCACCACAATGTTCATTGCAGCACTATTTACAATAGCCAGGTAATGGAAGCAACCTAAATGCCCACAGACAGATGAATGGATAAAGATGTGGTACATATACGAAATGGAATATTACTCGGCCATAAAAAGGAATGAAACTGGGTCAGTTGTAGAGACATCGATGGATCGAGAGACTGTCATACAGAATGAAGTAAGTCAGAAAGAGGAAAACAAATATTGTATATTAATGCATATATGTGGAACCTAAAAAAATGGTACAGATGAACTGGTTTGCAGGGAAGAAATAGAGACACAGAGGTAGAGAACAAACGTATGGACACCAAGTGTGGGAAGCCATGGGGTGGTGGTGGTGGGATGAGTTGGGAGATAGGGATTGAACGGTATACATGTATATGCATAAAATACATAACTAATAATAACCTGCAGTATAAAAACATAAATAAAATTAAATTTCAAAATTTTAAAAAATAAAATTTAAAACTAAAACAGAAAAAATTATTCCCGTCACACAGATGTATTTATAGGAATGAATTATTTCCATACTTATATTTATAAATACATAACAGAGGAATAAAATCTAACTTGAACCATAAAAGAAAAAAAAATTGAACCCACGAGTTATACAGAGGAAAACCCTATCACGGCACTTGATCCAGCGGTAAACAATTCTGAAATTGGTCAGAGGTGGGGAACCATCTCCCATACAGCCAGCAACCCACCCCCCAAACAAGGAGCGTCCTCATTGCAAAGCTGGGGGACCGTGCCGAGGCATCTGTGAGTAAACGTGAGCTGAGCCCCAGGCCAGCTGCTGCTGAACTGTTCCCACCCTTTCCAGGTAAAACACCTGAATATGTACAAGGGGTTGAAAGCCTAGAGGAAGGACCGTGGAGCCACACCAGTGACAGCACGCAGGCCAACTTGGTGCCTGCAGGCCAGCCAGGGTTGTCCTGGCCCCGGGCGCTCTTCCAGAAGCTTTCCATTGCCCTGCCTGTGATACCCCTCCTGTCCCGGCCCCCACTGCTTTTTTCCTTCCTCACCTCTGTCCGGAGAGAAATTCCAGCGGAAGGTATGTGTGACACAACCTCTTTTTTACTGGCGGCAGCCTGTCAACTCCTGCAGAAAGGCCAGCAGAACCCCACTCACACCGGGCCACCCACAAAGCTGTGGCCCCTCACTCCCTCCCAGCAGCACAGCCCCGAGACTGCTGACGGGGAAGAGAATATGGAGTCAGGCACAGCTTCAGGGGCTATTGCTGCCTGGAGCGCTGTTTATATTGACCTCAACGAGGCACATCTGGGGAGGGCGGGCCGGCAGGGTAAGGCTGCCCAGGTCAGCTAATCCACAACCCTCAGGGAATCACATTGTTGAAAATGGACCCCGCTAAGGCAGAAGAGAAGCCAAGGGAAAAAAGGACACAATGCCATTTGCAGCACTGTAGATGAGTCTAGAAGTAATCACGTGACTTGTAGTGAGTCAGAAAGTGAAAGACACGTATCATATCACTTATAGGTGTTACCTAAAAATGGATACCAGGGCAGATATTTCCACGGAGAAGGGCAATCACAGATTCATTAAACACACTTATGGTTCACCAATGGAAAGGTGTGAGGATTGGTTTCATTATGATATCGGGGTTAACAGACATATACAAACACAGGTGACATATATAATCACCAAAGACCTACAGAATACCAAGAGAGGACTACTCAACATTCTGTCATAACGTACATGGGAAAAGGATCCCAGGAAGAAGAGACATCTGTATATGTGTAAAAGAACCACATCTTCCACACCTACAACAAGCCAAACATTGTAATCAACCTTGCTGTAATAAAAAATATTAAATTAAATTAAATACACGAACAAGAAGTAGTGAGACAAACGTGAGGGGCTTTCTCCTGGCACATTCCATTCTAAACTCCAATCTAGAACACCACTTCCACTGAGGCTCTCTTGCCCTAGTAACCAGATTTGGTAAGGGTGAACTGCTGCCACCTTGTGGCCGTTTCACACAACAGCAGCTTTAATCCCAGCGCTAATGGTCAGTTGATATTCAAAATCATTGCAGGCCTGTAAATGACACCTGCCCTGAAAACAAATCCTGGGGTCACATATCGACCAAAAATTTCAAAGGACGTCCATATTTCATAACGACCGTTTCAAAAGGCATATTTTACGCACATTAGTGTTCTGCTTCTTTTCCTTTCTTTCCTTTTTTGTTAAAAAACACTGGAATGGAAAAAGGCATCCCTCAGAATGGGCGAATATCGTTGCAGACGAATCAATGGACAGAGGTTTAATCTCCAATATATATAAACAACTCATGCAGCTTAATATTAAAAAAACAAACAACCCAATACAAAAATGGGCAGAAGATCTAAAGAGACGTTTCTTCAAAGGAGACACAGAGATGGCCAAGACGCACATGAAAAGCTGCTCAACAGCACTAATTATTAGAGAAATGCAAATCAAAACTACAATGAGGTATCACCTCACACCTGTTAGAATTGGCATCATCAGAAAATATACAAACAACCAATTCTGGGGAGGGTGTGGACAAAAGGAGCCCTCTTCCACTATTGGTGGGAATGTAAATTGATACAGTCACTATGGAGGACAGTATGGAGTTTCCTTAAAAAAAACTAGAAATAGAATTACCATCTGATCCAGCAATCCCACTTCTGGGCATATACCCAGAGGAAACCGTATTTCAAAAAGGCACATTCACCACAATGTTCGTTGCAGCACTATTTACAATAGCCAGGTAATGGAAGCAACCTAAATGCCCACAGACAGATGAATGGATAAAGATGTGGTACATATATGAAATGGAATATTACTCGGCCATAAAAAGGAATGAAACTGGGTCATTTGTAGAGACATCGATGGATCGAGAGACTGTCATACAGAATGAAGTAAGTCAGAAAGAGGAAAACAAATATTGTATATTAATGCATATATGTGGAGCCTAAAAATGGTACAGATGAACTAGTTTGCAGGGAAGAAATAGAGACACAGAGGTAGAGAACAAACCTATGGACACCAAGTGTGGGAAGCCATGGGGTGGTGGTGGTGGGATGAGTTGGGAGATTGTGATTGACCTGTATACATGTATATGTATAAAATACATAACTAATAATATCGTGCTGTATAAAAATTAAATAAAATTAAATTTCAAAATTTTAAAAAATAAAATTTAAAAATAAAACAGAAAACAGTTCTTCCCGTCACACAGATGTATTTATAGGAATGAATTATTTCCATGCTTATATCTATAAATACATAAAAGGGGAATAAATTCTAACTTGAACCATAAAAGAAAAAAAAATCCTGAACCCACGAGTTATACAGAGGAAAACCCTATCAGGGCACTTGCTCCAGTGGTAAACAATTCTGAAATTTGTCAGAGGTGGGGAACCATCTCCCATACAGCCAGCAACCCACCCCCCACGCAAGGAGCGTCCTCATTGCAAAGCTGGGGGACCGTGCCGAGGCATCTGTGAGTAAACGTGAGCTGAGCCCCAGGCCAGCTGCTGCTGAACTGTTCTTACC
The DNA here is from genome assembly GCF_964341445.2 of Mesoplodon mirus. Taxonomy (NCBI): domain Eukaryota; kingdom Metazoa; phylum Chordata; class Mammalia; order Artiodactyla; family Ziphiidae; genus Mesoplodon; species Mesoplodon mirus. The sequence continues at coordinate 1,421,531 of NW_028295722.1, forward strand.
CTTTCCAGGAAAAACACATGAATATGTACAAGGGCTTGAAAGCCTAGAGGAAGGACCATGGAGCCACACCAGAGACAGCACGCAGGCCAACTTGGTGCCTGCAGGCCAGCCAGGGTGGTCCTGGCCCCGGGGGCTTTTCCAGAATCTTTCCATTGCCCTGCCTGAGATACCCCTCCTGTCCCGGCCCCCACTGCTTTTTTCCTTCCTCACCTCTGTCCGGAGAGAAATTCCAGCGGAAGGTATGTGTGAAACAACCTCTCCATTACAGGCGGCAGACTGGCAACTCCTGCAGAAAGGCCAGCAGAACCCCACTCACACCGGGCCACACACAAAGCTGTGGCCCCTCACTCCCTCCCACCAGCACAGCCCCGAGACTGCTGACGGGGAAGAGAATATGGAGTCAGGCACAGCTTCAGGGGCTATTGCTGCCTGGAGCGCTGTTTATATTGACCTCAACGAGGCACACCTGGGGAGGGCGGGCCGGCAGGGTAAGGCTGCCCAGGTCAGCTAATCCACAACCCTCAGGGAATCACATTGTTGAAAATGGACCCCGCTAAGGCAGAAGAGAAGCCAAGGGAAAAAAGGACACAATGCCATTTGCAGCACCGTAGATGAGTCTAGAAGTAATCACGTGACTTGTAGTAAGTCAGAAAGTGAAAGACACATATCATATCACTTATAGGTGTTACCTAAAAATGGATACCAGGGCAGATATTTCCACGGAGAAGGGCATTCACAGATTCATTAAACAAACTTATGGTTCACCAATGGAAAGGTGTGAGGATTGGTTTCATTACGATATCGGGGTTAACAGACATATACAAACACAGGTGACATATATAATCACCAAAGACCTACAGAATACCAAGAGGGGACTACTCAACATTCTGTCATAACGTACATGCGAAAAGGATCCCAGGAAGAACAGACATCTGTATATGTGTAAAAGAACCACATCTTCCACACCTACAACAAGCCAAACATTGTAATCAAACTTGCTGTAATAAAAAATAAAAAAAATTAAATTAAATACACGAACAAGATGAAGTGAGACAAACGTGAGGGGCTTTCTCCTGGCACATTCCACTCTAAATTCCAATCTACAACACCAATTCCACGGAGGCTCTCTTGCCCTAGTAACCAGATTTGGTAAGGGTGAACTGCTGCCACCTTGTGGCCGTTTCACACAACAGCAGCTTTAATCCCAGCGCTAGTGGTCAGTTGATATTCAAAATCATTTCAGGCCTGTAAATGACACCTGCCCTGAAAACAAATCCTGGGGTCACATATCGACCAAAAAATTCAAAGGACGTCCATATTTCAAAACGACCGTTTCAAAAGGCATATTTTACGCACATTAGTGTTCTGCTTCTTTTCCTTTCTTTCCTTTTTTGTTAAAAAACACGGGAATGGAAAAAGGCATCCCTCAGAATGGGCGAAAATCGTTGCAGACGAATCAATGGACAGAGGTTTAATCTCCAATATATATAAACAACTCATGCAGCTTAATATTAAAAAAACAAACAACCCAATACAAAAATGGGCAGAAGATCTAAAGAGACGTTTCTTCAAAGGAGACACAGAGATGGCCAAGACGCACATGAAAAGCTGCTCAACAGCACTAATTATTAGAGAAATGCAAATCAAAACTACAATGAGGTATCACCTCACACCTGTTAGAATCGGCATCATCAGAAAATCTACAAACAACCAATTCTGGGGAGGGTGTGGACAAAAGGAGCCCTCTTCCACTATTGGTTGGAATGTAATTGATACAGTCACTATGGAGGACAGTATGGAGTTTCCTTAAAAAAACTAGAAATAGAATTACCATCTGATCCAGCAATCCCACTTCTGGGCATATACCCAGAGAAAACCGTATTTCAAAAAGGCACATTCACCACAATGTTCGTTGCAGCACTATTTACAATAGCCAGGTAATGGAAGCAACCTAAATGCCCACAGACAGATGAATGGATAAAGATGTGGTACATATATGAAATGGAATATTACTCGGCCATAAAAAGGAATGAAACTGGGTCATTTGTAGAGACATCGATGGATCGAGAGACTGTCATACAGAATGAAGTAAGTCAGAAAGAGGAAAACAAATATTGTATATTAATGCATATATGTGGAGCCTAAAAATGGTACAGATGAACTAGTTTGCAGGGAAGAAATAGAGACACAGAGGTAGAGAACAAACCTATGGACACCAAGTGTGGGAAGCCATGGGGTGGTGGTGGTGGGATGAGTTGGGAGATTGTGATTGACCTGTATACATGTATATGTATAAAATACATAACTAATAATATCGTGCTGTATAAAAATTAAATAAAATTAAATTTCAAAATTTTAAAAAATAAAATTTAAAAATAAAACAGAAAACAGTTCTTCCCGTCACACAGATGTATTTATAGGAATGAATTATTTCCATGCTTATATCTATAAATACATAAAAGGGGAATAAATTCTAACTTGAACCATAAAAGAAAAAAAAATCCTGAACCCACGAGTTATACAGAGGAAAACCCTATCAGGGCACTTGCTCCAGTGGTAAACAATTCTGAAATTTGTCAGAGGTGGGGAACCATCTCCCATACAGCCAGCAACCCACCCCCCACGCAAGGAGCGTCCTCATTGCAAAGCTGGGGGACCGTGCCGAGGCATCTGTGAGTAAACGTGAGCTGAGCCCCAGGCCAGCTGCTGCTGAACTGTTCTTACCCTTTCCAGGAAAAACACATGAATATGTACAAGGGCTTGAAAGCCTAGAGGAAGGACCATGGAGCCACACCAGAGACAGCACGCAGGCCAACTTGGTGCCTGCAGGCCAGCCAGGGTGGTCCTGGCCCCGGGGGCTCTTCCAGAATCTTTCCATTGCCCTGCCTGAGATACCCCTCCTGTCCCGGCCCCCACTACTTTTTTCCTTCCTCACCTCTGTCCGGAGAGAAATTCCAGCGGAAGGTATGTGTGAAACAACCTCTCCATTACAGGCGGCAGACTGGCAACTCCTGCAGAAAGGCCAGCAGAACCCCACTCACACCGGGCCACCCACAAAGCTGTGGCCCCTCACTCCCTCCCACCAGCACAGCCCCGAGACTGCTGACGGGGCAGAGAATATGGAGTCAGGCACAGCTTCAGGGGCTATTGCTGCCTGGAGCGCTGTTTATATTGACCTCAACGAGGCACACCTGGGGAGGGCGGGCCGGCAGGGTAAGGCTGCCCAGGTCAGCTAATCCACAACCCTCAGGGAATCACATTGTTGAAAATGGACCCCGCTAAGGCAGAAGAGAAGCCAAGGGAAAAAAGGACACAATGCCATTTGCAGCACCGTAGATGAGTCTAGAAGTAATCACGTGACTTGTAGTAAGTCAGAAAGTGAAAGACACATATCATATCACTTATAGGTGTTACCTAAAAATGGATACCAGGGCAGATATTTCCACGGAGAAGGGCATTCACAGATTCATTAAACAAACTTATGGTTCACCAATGGAAAGGTGTGAGGATTGGTTTCATTACGATATCGGGGTTAACAGACATATACAAACACAGGTGACATATATAATCACCAAAGACCTACAGAATACCAAGAGGGGACTACTCAACATTCTGTCATAACGTACATGCGAAAAGGATCCCAGGAAGAACAGACATCTGTATATGTGTAAAAGAACCACATCTTCCACACCTACAACAAGCCAAACATTGTAATCAAACTTGCTGTAATAAAAAATAAAAAAAATTAAATTAAATACACGAACAAGATGAAGTGAGACAAACGTGAGGGGCTTTCTCCTGGCACATTCCACTCTAAATTCCAATCTACAACACCAATTCCACGGAGGCTCTCTTGCCCTAGTAACCAGATTTGGTAAGGGTGAACTGCTGCCACCTTGTGGCCGTTTCACACAACAGCAGCTTTAATCCCAGCGCTAGTGGTCAGTTGATATTCAAAATCATTTCAGGCCTGTAAATGACACCTGCCCTGAAAACAAATCCTGGGGTCACATATCGACCAAAAAATTCAAAGGACGTCCATATTTCAAAACGACCGTTTCAAAAGGCATATTTTACGCACATTAGTGTTCTGCTTCTTTTCCTTTCTTTCCTTTTTTGTTAAAAAACACGGGAATGGAAAAAGGCATCCCTCAGAATGGGCGAAAATCGTTGCAGACGAATCAATGGACAGAGGTTTAATCTCCAATATATATAAACAACTCATGCAGCTTAATATTAAAAAAACAAACATCCCAATACAAAAATGGGCAGAAGATCTAAAGAGACGTTTCTTCAAAGGAGACACAGAGATGGCCAAGACGCACATGAAAAGCTGCTCAACAGCACTAATTATTAGAGAAATGCAAATCAAAACTACAATGAGGTATCACCTCACACCTGTTAGAATCGGCATCATCAGAAAATCTACAAACAACCAATTCTGGGGAGGGTGTGGACAAAAGGAGCCCTCTTCCACTATTGGTTGGAATGTAATTGATACAGTCACTATGGAGGACAGTATGGAGTTTCCTTAAAAAAACTAGAAATAGAATTACCATCTGATCCAGCAATCCCACTTCTGGGCATATACCCAGAGAAAACCGTATTTCAAAAAGGCACATTCACCACAATGTTCGTTGCAGCACTATTTACAATAGCCAGGTAATGGAAGCAACCTAAATGCCCACAGACAGATGAATGGATAAAGATTTGGTACATATATGAAATGGAATATTACTCGGCCATAAAAAGGAATGAAACTGGGTCATTTGTAGAGACATCGATGGATCGAGAGACTGTCATACAGAATGAAGTAAGTCAGAAAGAGGAAAACAAATATTGTATATTAATGCATATATGTGGAGCCTAAAAATGGTACAGATGAACTGGTTTGCAGGGAAGAAATAGAGACACAGAGGTAGAGAACAAACGTATGGACACCAAGTGTGGGAAGCCATGGGGTGATGGTGGTGGGATGAGTTGGGAGTTTGGGATTGACCTCTATACATGTATATGAATAAAATACATAACTAATAATAACGGGCTGTATAAAAAAATAAATAAAATTAAATTTCAAAATTTTAAAAAATTAAATTTAACAATAAAACAGAAAAATGTTCTTCCCGTCACACAGATGTATTTATAGGAATGAATTATTTCCATGCTTATATATATAAATACATAAAAGAGGTATAAAATCAAACTTGAACCATATAAGAAAAAAAAAATTGAACCCACGAGTTATACAGAGGAAAACCCTATCACGGCACTTGCTCCAGCGGTAAACAATTCTGAAATTGGTCAGAGGTCGGAAACCATCTCCCATACAGCCAGCAAACCACCCCCAACGCAAGGAGCGTCCTCACTGCAAAGCTGGGGGACCGTGCCGAGGCATCTCTGAGTAAACGAGAGCTGAGCCCCAGGCCACCTGCTGCTGAACTGTTCCCACCCTTTCCAGGTAAAACACCTGAATATGTACAAGGGCTTGAAAGCCTAGAGGAAGGACCGTGGAGCCCCACCAGCGACAGCACGCAGGCCAACTTGGTGCCTGCAGGCCAGCCAGGGTGGTCCTGGACCCTGGCGCTCTTCCAGAAGCTTTCCATTGCCCTGCCTGAGATACCCCTCCTGTCCCGGCCCCCACTGCTTTTTTCCTTCCTCACCTCTGTCCGGAGAGAAATTCCAGCGGAAGGTATGGGTGACACATCCTCTTCTTTACAGGCAGCAGCCTGGCAACTCCTGCAGAAAGGCCAGCAGAACCCCACTCACACCGGGCCACCCACAAAGCTGTGGCCCCTCACTCCCTCCCACCAACACAGCCCCGAGACTGCTGACGGGGCAGAGAATATGGAGTCAGGCACAGCTTCAGGGGCTATTGCTGCCTGGAGCTCTGTTTATATTGACCTCAACGAGGCACACCTGGGGAGGGCGGGCCGGCAGGGTAAGGATGCCCAGGTCAGCTAATCCACAACCCTCAGGGAATCACATTGTTGAAAATGGACCCCGCTAAGGCAGAAGAGAAGCCAAGGGAAAAAAGGACACAATGCCATTTGCAGCACCGTAGATGAGTCTAGAAGTAATCACGTGACTTGTAGTAAGTCAGAAAGTGAAAGACACATATCATATCATATCACTTATAGGTGTTACCTAAAAATGGATACCAGGGCAGATATTTCCACGGAGAAGGGCAATCACAGATTCATTAAACAAACTTATGGTTCACCAATGGAAAGGTGTGAGGTTTGGTTTCATTACGATATCGGGGTTAACAGACATATACAAACACAGGTGATATATATAATCACCAAAGACCTACAGAATACCAAGAGGGGACTACTCAACATTCTGTCATAACGTACATGGGAAAAGGATCCCAGGAGGAACAGTCATCTGTATATGTGTAAAAGAACCACATCTTCCACACCTACAACAAGACAAACATTGTAATCAAACTTGCTGTAATAAAAAATAAAAAATTAAATTAGAATCACGAACAAGAAGTAGTGAGACAAACGTGAGGGGCTTTCTCCTGGCACATTCCATTCTAAATTCCAATCTAGAACACCACTTCCACTGAGGCTCTCTTGCCCTAGTAACCAGATTTGGTAAAGGGGAACTGCTGCCACCTTGTGGCCGTTTCACACAACAGCAGCTTTAATCCCAGCGCTTATGGTCAGTTGATATTCAAAATCATTGCAGGCCTGTAAATGACACCTGCCCTGAAAACAAATCCTGGGGTCACATATCGACCAAAAAATTCAAAGGACGTCCATATTTCAAAACGACCATTTCAAAAGGCATATTTTACGCGCATCAGTGTTCTGCTTCTTTTCCTTTCTTTCCTTTTTTGTTAAAAAACAGTGGAATGGAAAAAGGCATCCCTCAGAATGGGCGAAAATCGTTGCAGACGAATCAATGGACAGAGGTTTAATCTCCAATATATATAAACAGCTCATGCAGCTTAATATTAAAAAAACAAACAACCCAATACAAAAATGGTCAGAAGATCTAAAGAGACGTTTCTTCAAAGACGATACAGAGATGGCCAAGACGCACATGAAAAGCTGCTCAACAGCACTAATTATTAGAGAAATGCAAATCAAAACTACAACGAGGTATCACCAAAAACCTGTTAGATTCGGCATCATCAGAAAATCTACAAACAACCAATTCTGGGGAGGGTGTGGACAAAAAGAGCCCTCTTCCAGTATTGGTGGGAATGTAAATTGATACAGTCACTATGGAGAACAGTATGGAGTTTCCTTAAAAATCTAGATATAGAATGACCATCTGATCCAGCAATCCCACTTCTGGGCATATACCCAGAGAAAACCGTAAATCAAAAAGGCACATTCACCACAATGTTCATTGCAGCACTATTTACAGTAGCCAGGTAATGGAAGCAACCTAAATGCCCACAGACAGATGAATGGATAAAGATGTGGTACTTATATGAAATGGAATATTACTCGGCCATAAAAAGGAATGAAACTGGGTCATTTGTAGAGACATCGATGGATCGAGAGACTGTCATACAGAATGAAGTAAGTCAGAAAGAGGAAAACAAATATTGTATATTAATGCATATATGTGGAACCTAAAAAATGGTACAGATGAACTGGTTTGCAGGGAAGAAATAGAGACACAGAGGTAGAGAACAAACGTATGGACACCAAGTGTGGGAAGCCATGGGGTGGTGGTGGTGGGATGAGTTGGGAGATAGGGATTGAACGGTATACATGTATATTCATAAAATACATAACTAATAATAACCTGCAGTATAAAAACATAAATAAAATTAAATTTCAAAATTTTAAAAAATAAAATTTAAAAATAAAACAATAAAAATTCTTCCTGTCACACAGATGTATTTATAGGAATGAATTATTTCCATGCTTATATTTATAAATACATAAAAGAGGAATAAAATCTAACTTGAACCATAAAAGAAAAAAAAATTGAACCCACGAGTTATACAGAGGAAAACCCTATCACGGCACTTGCTCCAGCGGTAAACAATTCTGAAATTGGTCAGAGGTGGGGATCCATCTCCAATACAGCCAGCAACCCACCCCCCACGCAAGGAGCGTCCTCATTGCAAAGCTGGGGGACCATGCCGAGGCATCTGTGAGTAAACGTGAGCTGAGCCCCAGGCCAGCTGCTGCTGAACTGTTCCCACCCTTTCCAGGTAAAACACCTGAATATGTACAAGGGCTTGAAAGCCTAGAGGAAGGACCGTGGAGCCACACCAGCGACAGCACGCAGGCCAACTTGGTGCCTGCAGGCCAGCCAGTGTGGTCCTGGCCCCAGGCGCTCTTCCAGAAGCTTTCCATTGCCCTGCCTGAGATACCCCTCCTGTCCCGGCCCCCACTGCTTTTTTCCATCCTCACCTCTGTCCGGAGAGATATTCCAGCGGAAGGTATGACTGACACATCCTCTTCTTTACAGGCGGCAGCCTGGCAAGTCCTGCAGAAAGGCCAGCAGAACCCCACTCACACCAGGCCACCCACAAAGCTGTGGCCCCTCACTCCCTCCCACCAGCACAGCCCCGAGACTGCTGACGGGGCAGAGAATATGGAGTCAGGCACAGCTTCAGGGGCTATTGCTGCCTGGAGCTCTGTTTATATTGACCTCAACGAGGCACACCTGGGGAGGGCGGGCCGGCAGGGTAAGGCTGCCCAGGTCAGCTAATCCACAACCCTCAGGGAATCACATTGTTGAAAATGGACCCCGCTAAGGCAGAAGAGAAGCCAAGGGAAAAAAGGACACAATGCCATTTGCAGCACCGTAGATGAGTCTAGAAGTAATCACGTGACTTGTAGTAAGTCAGAAAGTGAAAGACACATATCATATCATATCACTTATAGGTGTTACCTAAAAATGGATACCAGGGCAGATATTTCCACGGAGAAGGGCAATCACAGATTCATTAAACAAACTTATGGTTCACCAATGGAAAGGTGTGAGGATTGGTTTCATTACGATATCGGGGTTAACAGACATATACAAACACAGGTGACATATATAATCACCAAAGACCTACAGAATACCAAGAGAGGACTACTCAACATTCTGTCATAATGTACATGGGAAAAGGATCCGAGGAAGAACAGACATCTGTATATGTGTAAAAGAACCACATCTTCCACACCTACAACAAGCCAAACATTGTAATCAAACTTGCTGTAAGAAAAAATAAAAAATTAAATTAAAAACAAGAACAAGAAGTAGTGAGACAAACGTGAGGGGCTTTCTCCTGGCACATTCCATTCTAAACTCCAATCTAGAACACCACTTCCACTGAGGCTCTCTTGCCCTAGTAACCAGATTTGGTAAGGGTGAACTGCTGCCACCTTGTGGCCGTTTCACACAACAGCAGCTTTAATCCCAACGCTAATGGTCAGTTGATATTCAAAATCATTGCAGGCCTGTAAATGACACCTGCCCTGAAAACAAATCCTGGGGTCACATATCGAACAAAAAATTCAAAGGACGTCCATATTTCAAAACGACCGTTTCAAAAGGCATATTTTACGCACATTAGTGTTCTGCTTCTTTTCCTTTCTTTCCTTTTTTGTTAAAAATCACGGGAATGGAAAAAGGCATCCCTCAGAATGGGCGAAAATCATTGCAGATGTATCAATGGACAGAGGTTTAATCTCCAATATATATAAACAGCTCATGCAGCTTAATATTAAAAAAACAAACAACCCCCAAAAAAATGGGCAGAAGATCTAAAGAGACGTTTCTTCAAAGGAGACACAGAGATGGCCAAGACGCACATGAAAAGCTGCTCAACAGCACTAATTATTAGAGAAATGCAAATCAAAACTACAATGAGGTATCACCTCACACCTGTTAGAATCGGCATCATCAGAAAATCTACAAACAACCAATTCTCGGGAGGGTGTGGACAAAAGGAGCCCTCTCCCACTATTGGTGGGAATGTAAATTGATACAGTTACTATGGAGAACAGTATGGAATTTCCTTAAAAATACTAGAAATAGAATTATAATCTGATCCAGCAATCTCACTTCTGGGCATATACCCAGAGAAAACCGTATTTCAAAAAGGCACATTCACCACAATGTTCGTTGCACCACTATTTACAATAGCCAGGTAATGGAAGCAACCTAAATGCCCACAGACAGATGAATGGATAAAGATGTGGTACATATATAAAATGGAATATTACTCGGCCATAAAAAGGAATGAAACTGGGTCATTTGTAGAGACATCGATGGATCGAGAGACTGTCATACAGAATGAAGTAAGTCAGAAAGAGGAAAACAAATATTGTATATTAATGCATATATGTGGAGCCTAAAAATGGTACAGATGAACTGGTTTGCAGGGAAGAAATAGAGACACAGAGGTAGAGAACAAACTTATGGATACCAAGTGTGGGAAGCCATGGGGTGGTGGTGGTGGGATGAGTTGGGAGTTTGGGATTGACCTGTATACATGTATATGCATAAAATACATAACTAATAATAACGTTCTGTATAAAAAAATAAATAAAATTAAATTTCAAAATTTTAAAAAATAAAATTTAAAAATAAAACAGAAAAAATTCTTCCCGTCACACAGATGTATTTATAGGAATGAATTATTTCCATGCTTATATTTATAAATACATAAAAGAGGAATAAAATCTAACTTGAACCATAAAAGAAAAAATAAGTGAACCCACGAGTTATACACAGGAAAACACTATCACGGCACTTGCTCCAGCGGTAAACAATTCTGAAATTGGTCAGAGGTGGGGATCCATCTCCCATACAGCCAGCAACCCACCCCCCACGCAAGAAGCGTCCTCATTGCAAAGCTGGGGGACCATGCCGAGGCATCTGTGAGTAAACTTGAGCTGAGCCCCAGGCCAGCTGCTGCTGAACTGTTCCCACCCTTTCCAGGTAAAACCCCTGAATATGTACAAGGGCTTGAAAGCCTAGAGGAAGGACCGTGGAGCCACACCAGCGACAGCACGCAGGCCAACTTGGTGCCTGCAGGCCAGCCAGGGTGGTCCTGGCCCCGGGCGCTCTTCCAGAAGCTTTCCATTGCCCTGCCTGAGATACCCCTCCTGTCCCGGCCCCCACTGCTTTTTTCCTTCCTCACCTCTGTCCGGAGAGAAATTCCAGCGGAAGGTATGAGTGACACATCCTCTTCTTTACAGGCGGCAGCCTGGCAACTCCTGCAGAAAGGCCAGCAGAACCCCACTCACACCGGGCCACCCACAAAGCTGTGGCCCCTCACTCCCTCCCACCAGCACAGCCCCGAGACTGCTGACGGGGCAGAGAATATGGGGGCAGGCACAGCTTCAGGGGCTATTGCTGCCTGGAGCGCTGTTTATATTGACCTCAATGAGGCACACCTGTGGAGGGTGGGCCGGCTGGGTAAGGCTGCCCAGGTCAGCTAATCCACAACCCTCAGGGAATCACATTGTTGAAAATGGACCCCGCTAAGGCAGAAGAGAAGCCAAGGGAAAAAAGGACACAATGCCATTTGCAGCACCGTAGATGAGTCTAGAAGTAATCATGTCACTTGTAGTAAGTCAGAAAGTGAAAGACACATATCATATCATATCACTTATAGGTGTTACCTAAAAATGGATACCAGGGCAGATATTTCCACGGAGAAGGGCAATCACCGATTCATTAAACAAACTTATGGTTCACCAATGGAAAGGTGTGAGGATTGGTTTCATTATGATATCGGGGTTAACAGACATATACAAACACAGGTGACATATATAATCACCAAAGACCTACAGAATACCAAGAGAGGACTACTCAACATTCTGTCATAACGTACATGGGAAAAGGATCCCAGGAAGAACAGACATCTGTATATGTGTAAAAGAACCACATCTTCCACACCTACAGCAAGCCAAACATTGTAATCAAAATTGCTGTAATAAAAAATAAAAAAATTAAATTAAAAACACGAACAAGAAGTAGTGAGACGATCGTGAGGGGCTTTCTCCTGGCACATTCCATTCTAAACTCCAATCTAGAACACCACTTCCACTGAGGCTCTCTTGCCCTAGTAACCAGATTTGGTAAGGGTGAACTGCTGCCCCCTTGTGGCCGTTTCACACAACAGCAGCTTTAATCCCAACGCTAATGGTCAGTTGATATTCAAAATCATTGCAGGCCTGTAAATGACACCTGCCCTGAAAACAAATCCTGGGGTCACATATCGACCAAAATATTCAAAGGACGTCCATATTTCAAAACGACCGTTTCAAAAGGCATATTTTACGCACATTAGTGTTCTGCTTCTTTTCTTTCTTTCCTTTTTTGTTAAAAAAAACGGGAATGGAAAAAGGCATCCCTCAAAATGGGTGAAAATCGTTGCAAACGAATCAATGGACAGAGGTTTAATCTCCAATATATATAAACAGCTCATGCAGCTTAATATTAAAAAAACAAACAACCCCCAGAAAAATGGGCAGAAGATCTAAAGAGACGTTTCTTCAAAGGAGACACAGAGATGGCCAAGACGCACATGAAAAGCTGCTCAACAGCACTAATTATTAGAGAAATGCAAATCAAAACTACAATGAGGTATCAGCTCACACCTGTTAGAATCGGCATCATCAGAAAATCTACAAACAACCAATTCTGCGGAGGGTTTGGACAAAGGGAGCCCTATTCCACTATTGGTGGGAATGTAAATTGATACAGTCACTATGGAGAACAGTATAGAGTTTCCTTAAAAAAACTAGAAATAGAATTACCATCTGATCCAGCAATCCCACTTCTGGGCATATACCCAGAGAAAACCGTATTTCAAAAAGGCACATTCACCACAATGTTCGTTGCAGCACTATTTACAATAGCCAGGTAATGGAAGCAACCTAAATGCCCACAGACAGATGAATGGATAAAGATGTGGTACATATATAAAATGGAATATTACTCGGCCATAAAAAGGAATGAAACTGGGTCATTTGTAGAGACATCGATGGATCGAGAGACTGTCATACAGAATGAAGTAAGTCAGAAAGAGGAAAACAAATATTGTATATTAACGCATATATGTGGAGCCTAAAAATGGTACAGATGAACTGGTTTGCAGGGAAGAAATAGAGACACAGAGGAAGAGAACAAACGTATGGACACCAAGTGTGGGAAGCCATGGGTTGGTGGTGGTGGGATGAGTTGGGAGTTTGGGATTGACCTGTATACATGTATATGCATAAAATACATAACTAATAATAACGTTCTGTATAAAAAAATAAATAAAATTAAATTTCAAAATTTTAAAAAATAAAATTTAAAAATAAAACAGAAAAAATTCTTCCCGTCACACAGATGTATTTATAGGAATGAATTATTTCCATGCTTATATTTATAAATACATAAAAGAGGAATAAAATCTAACTTGAACCATAAAAGAAAAAATAAGTGAACCCACGAGTTATTCAGAGGAAAACCCTATCACGGCACTTGCTCCAGCGGTAAACAATTCTGAAATTGGTCAGAGGTGGGGATCCATCTCCCATACAGCCAGCAACCCACCCCCACGCAAGAAGCGTCCTCATTGCAAAGCTGGGGGACCATGCCTAGGCATCTGTGAGTAAACGTGAGCTGAGCCCCAGGCCAGCTGCTGCTGAACTGTTCCCACCTTTTCCAGGTAAAACACCTGAATATGTACAAGGGCTTGAAAGCCTAGAGGAAGGACCGTGGAGCCACACCAGCGACAGCACGCAGGCCAACTTGGTGCCTGCAGGCCAGCCAGGGTGGTCCTGGCCCCGGGCGCTCTTCCAGAAGCTTTCCATTGCCCTGCCTGAGATACCCCTCCTGTCCCGGACCCCACTGCTTTTTTCCTTCCTCACCTCTGTCCGGAGAGAAATTCCAGCGGAAGGTATGAGTGACACATCCTCTTCTTTACAGGCGGCAGCCTGGCAACTCCTGCAGAAAGGCCAGCAGAACCCCACTCACACCGGGCCACCCACAAAGCTGTGGCCCCTCACTCCCTCCCACCAGCACAGCCCCGAGACTGCTGACGGGGCCGAGAATATGGTGTCAGGCACAGCTTCAGGGGCTATTGCTGCCTGGAGCTATGTTTATATTGACCTCAACGAGGCACACCTGGGGAGGGCGGGCCGGCAGGGTAAGGATGCCCAGGTCAGCTAATCCACAACCCTCAGGGAATCACATTGTTGAAAATGGACCCCGCTAAGGCAGAAGAGAAGCCAAGGGAAAAAAGGACACAATGCCATGTGCAGCACCGTAGATGAGTCTAGAAGTAATCATGTCACTTGTAGTAAGTCAGAAAGTGAAAGACACATATCATATCATATCACTTATAGGTGTTACCTAAAAATGGATACCAGGGCAGATATTTCCACGGAGAAGGGCAATCACAGATTCATTAAACAAACTTATGTTTCACCAATGGAAAGGTGTGAGGATTGGTTTCATTACGATATCGGGGTTAACAGACATATACAAACACAGGTGACATATATAATCACCAAAGACCTACAGAATACCAAGAGAGGACTACTCAACATTCTGTCATAACGTACATGGGAAAAGGATCCCAGGAAGAACAGACATCTGTATATGTGTAAAAGAACCACATCTTCCACACCTACAACAAGCCAAACATTGTAATCAAACTTGCTGTAATAAAAAATAAAAAAACTAATTTAAAAACACGAAAAAGAAGTAGTGAGACAAACGTGAGGGGCTTTCTCCTGGCACATTCCATTCTAAACTCCAATCTAGAACACCACTTCCACTGAGGCTCTCTTGCCCTAGTAACCAGATTTGGTAAGGGTGAACTGCTGCCACCTTGTGGCCGTTTCACGCAACAGCAGCTTTAATCCCAACGCTAATGGTCAGTTGATATTCAAAATCATTGCAGGCCTGTAAATGACACCTGCCCTGAAAACAAATCCTGGGGTCACATATCGACCAAAAAATTCAAAGGACGTCCATATTTCAAAACGACCGTTTCAAAAGGCATATTTTACGCACATTAGTGTTCTGCTTCTTTTCCTTTCTTTCCTTTTTTGTTAAAAATCACGGGAATGGAAAAAGGCATCCCTCAGAATGGGCGAAAATCATTGCAGACGAATCAATGGACAGAGGTTTAATCTCCAATATATATAAACAGCTCATGCAGCTTAATATTAAAAAAACAAACAACCCCCAAAAAAATGGGCAGAAGATCTAAAGAGACGTTTCTTCAAAGGAGACACAGAGATGGCCAAGACGCACATGAAAAGCTGCTCAACAGCACTAATTATTAGAGAAATGCAAATCAAAACTACAATGAGGTATCACCTCACACCTGTTAGAATCGGCATCATCAGAAAATCTACAAACAACCAATTCTCGGGAGGGTGTGGACAAAAGGAGCCCTCTCCCACTATTGGTGGGAATGTAAATTGATACAGTCACTATAGAGAACAGTATGGAATTTCCTTAAAAATACTGGAAATAGAATTACAATCTGATCCAGCAATCCCACTTCTGGGCATATACCCAGAGAAAACCGTATTTCAAAAAGGCACATTCACCACAATGTTCGTTGCACCACTATTTACAATAGCCAGGTAATGGAAGCAACCTAAATGCCCACAGACAGATGAATGGATAAAGAAGTGGTACATATATAAAATGGAATATTACTCGGCCATAAAAAGGAATGAAACTGGGTCATTTGTAGAGACATCGATGGATCGAGAGACTGTCATACAGAATGAAGTAAGTCAGAAAGAGGAAAACAAATATTGTATATTAATGCATATATGTGGAGCCTAAAAATGGTACAGATGAACTGGTTTGCAGGGAAGAAATAGAGACACAGAGGTAGAGAACAAACGTATGGATACCAAGTGTGGGAAGCCATGGGGTGGTGGTGGTGGGATGAGTTGGGAGTTTGGGATTGACCTGTATACATGTATATGCATAAAATACATAACTAATAATAACGTGCTGTATAAAAAAAATAAATAAAATTAAATTTCAAAATTTTAAAAAATAAAATTTAAAAATAAAACAGAAAAAATTCTTCCCGTCACACAGATGTATTTATAGGAATGAATTATTTCCATGCTTATATTTATAAATACATAAAAGAGGAATAAAATCTAACTTGAACCATAAAAGAAAAAATAAGTGAACCCACGAGTTATACACAGGAAAACACTATCACGGCACTTGCTCCAGCGGTAAACAATTCTGAAATTGGTCAGAGGTGGGGATCCATCTCCCATACAGCCAGCAACCCATCCCCCACGCAAGAAGCGTCCTCATTGCAAAGCTGGGGGACCATGCCGAGGCATCTGTGAGTAAACGTGAGCTGAGCCCCAGGCCAGCTGCTGCTGAACTGTTCCCACCCTTTCCAGGTAAAACACCTGAATATGTACAAGGGCTTGAAAGCCTAGAGGAAGGACCGTGGAGCCACACCAGCGACAGCACGCAGGCCAACTTGGTGCCTGCAGGCCAGCCAGGGTGGTCCTGGCCCCGGGCGCTCTTCCAGAAGCTTTCCATTGCCCTGCCTGAGATACCCCTCCTGTCCCGGCCCCCACTGCTTTTTTCCTTCCTCACCTCTGTCCGGAGAGAAATTCCAGCGGAAGGTATGAGTGACACATCCTCTTCTTTACAGGCGGCAGCCTGGCAACTCCTGCAGAAAGGCCAGCAGAACCCCACTCACACCGGGCCACCCACAAAGCTGTGGCCCCTCACTCCCTCCCACCAGCACAGCCCCGAAACTGCTGATGGGGCCGAGAATATGGAGTCAGGCACAGCTTCAGGGGCTATTGTTGCCTGGAGCGCTGTTTATATTGACCTCAATGAGGACCAACTGGGGAGGGCAGGCCGGCAGGGTAAGGCTGCCCAGGTCAGCTAATCCACAACCCTCAGGGAATCACATTGTTGAAAATGGACCTCGCTAAGGCAGAATAGAAGCCAAGGAAAAAAAGGACACAATGCCATTTGAAGCCCCGTAGATGAGTCTAGAGGTAATCACGTGACTTGTAGTAAGTCAGAAATTGAAAGACACATATCGTATCATATCACTTATAGGTGTTACCTAAAAATGGATACCAGGGCAGATATTTCCACGGAGAAGGGCAATCACAGATTCATTAAACAAACTTATGGTTCACCAATGGAAAGTTGTGAGGATTGGTTTCATTATGTCATCGGGGTTAACAGACATATACAAACACAGGTGACATATATAATCACCAAAGACCTACGGAATACCAAGAGAATACTACTCAACATTCTGTCATAACGTACATGGGAAAAGGATCCCAGGAAGATCAGACATCTGTATATGTGTAAAAGAACCACATCTTCCACACCTACAACAATCCAAACATTGTAATCAATCTTGCTGTAATAAAAAATAAAAAAAATAAATTAAAAACACGAACAAGATGTAGTGAGCCAAACATGAGGGACTTTTTCCTGGCACATTCCATTCTAAATTCCAATCTAGAACATGACATCCATTGAGGCTCTGTTGTCCTCTTAACCAGATTTGGTAAGGGAGAACTGCTGCCACCTTGTGGCCGTTTCACACAACAGCAGCTTTAATCCCAGCACTAATGGTCCATTGATATTCAAAATCATTGCAGGCCTGTAAATCACACCTGCCCTGAAAACAAATCCTGGGGTCACATATCGACCAAAAAATTCAAAGGACGTCCATATTTCAAAACGACCGTTTCAAAAGGCATATTTTACGCACATTAGTGTTCTGCTTCTTTTTCTTTCTTTCCTTTTTTCGTTAAAAAACAACGGGAATGGAAAGAGGCATCCCTCAGAATGGGCGAAAATTGTTGCAAACGAATCAATGGACAAAGGTTTAATCTCCAATATATATAAACAGCTCATGCAGCTTAATATTAAAAAAAAAGAAACAACCCAACACAAAAATGGGCAGAAGATCCAAAGAGATGTTTTTTCAAGAAGACACAGGGATGGCCAAGACGCACATGAAAAGCTGCTCAACAGCACTAATTATTAGAGAAATGCAAATCAAAACTACAATGAGGTATCACTTCACACCTGTTAGAATCGGCATCATAAGGAAATCTACAAACAACAAATTCTGGGGAGGGTGTGGACAAAAGGAGCCCTCTTCCACTATTGGTGGGAATGTAACTTGATACAGACACTATGGAGAACAGTGTGGAGTTTCCTTTAAAAAAACTAGAAATAGAATTACCATCTGATCTAGCAATCCCACTTCTGGGCATATACACAGAGAAAACCATAAATCAAAAAGGCACATTCACCACAATGTTCATTGCAGCACTATTTACAATAGCCAGGTAATGGAAGCAAACTAAATGCCCACAGACAGATGAATGGATAAAGATGTGGTACATATATAAAATGGAATATTACTCGGCCTTAAAGAGGAATGAAACTGGGTCATTTGTAGAGACATCGATGGATCGAGAGACTGTCATACAGAATGAAGTAAGTCAGAAAGAGGAAAACAAATATTGTATATAAATGCATATATGTGGGGCCTAAAAATGGTACAGATGAACTGGTTTGCAGGGAAGAAATAGAGACACAGAGGTAGAGAACAAACGTATGGACACCAAGTGTGGGAAGCCATGGGGAAGTGGTGGTGGGATGAGTTGGGAGATTGGGATTGACCTGTGTACATGTATATGCATAAAATACATAACTAATAATAACGTGCTGTATAAAAAAATAAAAAAAATTAAATTTCAAAATTTTAAAAAATAAAATTTAAAAATAAAACAGAAAAAAGTTCTTCCCGTCACACAGATGTATTTATAGGAATGAATTATTTCCATGCATATATCTATAAATACATAAAAGAGGAATAAAATCTAACTTGAACCATAAAAGAAAAAAAAAACCTGAACCCACGAGTTATACAGTGGAAAATCCTATCAGGGCACTTGCTCCAGTGGTAAACAATTCTGAAATTGGTCAGAGGTGGGGAAGCATCTCCCATACAGCCAGCAACCCACCCCCCACGCAAGGAGCGTCCTCATTGCAAAGCTGGGGGACCGTGCCGAGGCATCTGTGAGTAAACGTGAGCTGAGCCCCAGGCCACCTGCTGCTGAACTGTTCCCACCCTTTCCAGGTAAAACACCTGAATATGTACAAGGGCTTGAAAGCCTAGAGGAAGGACCGTGGAGCCACACCAGCGACAGCACGCAGGCCAACTTGGTGTCTGCAGGCCAGCCAGGGTGGTCCTGGCCCCGGGCGCTCTTCCAGAAGCTTTCCATTGCCCTGCCTGGGATACCCCTCCTGTCCCGGCCCCCACTGCTTTTTTCCTTCCTCACCTCTGTCCGGAGAGAAATTCCAGCGGAAGGTATGGGTGAAATAACCTCTTCTTTACAGGCGGCAGCCTGGCAACTCCTGCAGAAAGGCCAGCAGAACCCCACTCACACCGGGCCACCCACAAAGCTGTGGCCCCTCACTCCCTCCCACCAGCACAGCCCCGAGACTGCTGACGGGGCAGAGAATATGGAGTCAGGCACAGCTTCAGGGGCTATTGCTGCCTGGAGCGCTGTTTATATTGACCTCAAGAGGCACACCTGGGGAGGGCGGGCCGGCAGGTTAAGGCTGCTCAGGTCAGCTAATCCACAACCCTCAGGGAATCACATAGTTGAAAATGGACCCCGCTAAGGCAGAAGAGAAGCCAAGGGAAAAAAGGACACAATGCCATTTGCAGCACCGTAGAAGAGTCTAGAAGTAATCACGTGACTTGTAGTAAGTCAGAAAGTGAAAGACACATATCCTATCATATCACTTATAGGTGTTACCTAAAAATGGATACCAGGGCAGATATTTCCACGGAGAAGGGCAATCACAGATTCATTAAACAAACTTATGGTTCACAAATGGAAAGGTGTGAGGATTGGTTTCGTTATGATATCGGGGTTAACAGACATATACAAACACAGGTGACATATATAATCACCAAAGACCTACAGAATACCAAGAGAGGACTACTCAACATTCTGTCATAACGAACATGGGAAAAGGATCCCAGGAAGAACAGTCATCTGTATATGTGTAAAAGAACCACATCTTCCACACCTACAACAAGCCAAACGTTGTAATCAAACTTGCTGTAATAAAAAATAAAAAAATTAAATTAAAAACACGAACACGATATAGTGAGACAAACGTGAGGGGCTTTCTCCTGGTACATTCCATTCTAAACTCCAATCTAGAACACCACTTCCACTGAGGCTCTCTTGCCCTAGTAACCAGATTTGGTAAGGTTGCACTGCTGCCACTTTGTGGCCGTTTCACACAACAGCAGCTTTAATCCCAATGCTAATGGTCAGTTGATATTCAAAATCATTGCAGGCCTGTAAATGACACCTGCCCTGAAAACAAATCCTGGGGTGACATATCGACCAAAAAATTCAAAGGACGTCCATATTTCAAAACGACCGTTTCAAAAGGCATATTTTAGGCACATTAGTGTTCTGCTTCTTTCCCTTTCTTTCCTTTTTTGTTAAAAAATACGGAAATGGAAAAAAGCATCCCTCAGAATGGGCGAAAATCGTTGCAGACGAATCAATGGACAGAGTTTTAATCTCCAATATATATAAACAGCTCATGCAGCTTAATATTAAAAAAAACAAACAACCCCCCAAAAAATGGGCAGAAGATCTAAAGAGACGTTTCTTCAAAGGAGACACAGAGATGGCCAAGACGCACATGAAAAGCTGCTCAACAGCACTAATTATTAGAGAAATGCAAATCAAAACTACAATGAGGTTTCACCTCACACCTGTTAGAATCGGCATCATCAGAAAATCTACAAACAACCAATTCTGGGGAGGGTGTGGACAAAAGGAGCCCTCTTCCACTATTGGTGGGAATGTAAATTGATACAGTCACTATGGAGAACAGTATGGAGTTTCTTTAAAAAAACTAGAAATAGAATTACCATCTGATCCAGCAATCCCACTTCTGGGCATATACACAGAGAAAACCGTATTTCAAAAAGGCACATTCACCACAATGTTCGTTGCAGCACTATTTACAATAGCCAGGTAATGGAAGCAACCTAAATGCCCACAGACAGACGAATGGATAAAGATGTGGTACATATATAAAATGGAATATTACTCAGCCATTAAAAGGAATGAAACAGGGTCATTTGTAGAGACATCGATGGATCGAGAGACTGTCATACAGAATGAAGTAAGTCAGAAAGAGGAAAACAAATATTGTATATTAATGCATATATGTGGAGCCTATAAATGGTACAGATGAACTGGTTTGCAGGGAAGAAATAGAGACACAGAGGTAGAGAACAAACGTATGGACACCAAGTGTGGGAAGCCATGGGGTGGTGGTGGTGGGATGAGTTGGGAGTTTGGGATTCACCTGTGTACATGTATATGCATAAAATACATAACTAATAATAACGTGCTGTATAAAAAAAATAAGTAAAATTAAATTTCAAAATTTTAAAAAATAAAATTTAAAAATAAAACAGAAAAAAGTTCTTCCCGTCACACAGATGTATTTATAGGTATGAATTATTTCCATGCTTATATCTATAAATACATAAAAGAGGAATAAAATCTAACTTGAACCATAAAAGAAAAAAAAACCTGAACCCACGAGTTATACAGAGGAAAACCCTATCAGGGCACTTGCTCCAGTGGTAAACAATTCTGAAATTGGTCAGAAGTGGGGAAGCATCTCCCATACAGCCAGAAACCCACCCCCCACGCAAGGAGCATCCTCATTGCAAAGCTGGGGGACCGTGCCGAGGCATCTGTGAGTAAACGTGAGCTGAGCCCCAGGCCAGCTGCTGCTGAACTGTTCCCACCCTTTCCAGGTAAAACACCTGAATATGTACAAGGGCTTGAAAGCCTAGAGGAAGGACCGTGGAGCCACACCAGGGACAGCACGCAGGCCAACTTGGTGCCTGCAGGCCAGCCAGGGTGGTCCTGGCACCGGGCGCTCTTCCAGAAGCTTTCCATTGCCCTGCCTGAGATACCCCTCCTGTCCCGGCCCCCACTGCTTTTTTCCTTCCTCACCTCTGTCCGGAGCGAAATTCCAGCGGAAGGTATGGGTGACACAACCTCTTCTTTACAGGCGGCAGCCTGGCAACTCCTGCAGAAAGGCCAGCAGAACCCCACTCACACCGGGCCACCCACAAAGCTGTGGCCCCTCACTCCCTCCCACCAGCACAGCCCCGAGACTGCTGACGGGGCAGAGAATATGGAGTCAGGCACAGCTTCAGGGTCTATTGCTGCCTGGAGCGCTGTTTATATTGACCTCAACGAGGCACACCTGGGGAGGGCGGGCCGGCAGGGTAAGGCTGCCCAGGTCAGCTAATCCACAACCCTCAGGGAATCACATTGTTGAAAATGGACCCCGCTAAGGCAGAAGAGAAGCCAAGGGAAAAAAGGACACAATGCCATTTGCAGCACCGTAGATGAGTCTAGAAGTAATCACGTGACTTGTAGTAAGTCAGAAAGTGAAAGACACATATCCTATCATATCACTTATAGGTGTTACCTAAAAATGGATACCAGGGCAGATATTTCCACGGAGAAGGGCAATCACAGATTCATTAAACAAACTTATGGTTCACCAATGGAAAGGTGTGAGGATTGATTTCATTACGATATCGGGGTTAACAGACATATACAAACACAGGTGACATATATAATCACCAAAGACCTACAGAATACCAAGAGAGGACTACTCAACATTCTGTCATAACGAACATGGGAAAAGGATCCCAGGAAGAACAGTCATCTGTATATGTGTAAAAGAACCACATCTTCCACACCTACAACAAGCCAAACATTGTAATCAAACTTGCTGTAATAAAAAATAAAAAATTAAATTAAAAACACGAACAAGAAGTAGTGAGACAAACGTGAGGGGCTTTCTCCTGGCACATTCCATTCTAAACTCCAATCTAGAACACCACTTCCACTGAGGCTCTCTTGCCCTAGTAACCAGATTTGGTAAGGGTGAACGGCTGCCACCTTGTGGCCGTTTCACTCAACAGCAGCTTTAATCCCAACGCTAATGGTCAGTTGATATTCAAAATCATTGCAGGCCTGTAAATGACACCTGCCCTGAAAACAAATCCTGGGGTCACATATCGACCAAAAAATTCAAAGGACGTCCATATTTCAAAACGACCGTTTCAAAAGGCATATTTTACGCACATTAGTGTTCTGCTTCTTTTCCTTTCTTTCCTTTTTTGTTAAAAAAAACGGGAATGGAAAAAGGCATCCCTCAGAATGGGCGAAAATCTTTGCAGAAGAATCAATGGACAGAGTTTTAATCTCCAATATATATAAAAAACTCATGCAGCTTAATATTAAAAAAACAAACAACCCAATACAAAAATGGGCAGAAGATCTAAAGAGACGTTTCTTCAAAGGAGACACAGAGATGGCCAAGACGCACATGAAAAGCTGCTCAACAGCACTAATTATTAGAGAAATGCAAATCAAAACTACAATGAGGTATCAACTCACACCTGTTAGAATCGGCATCATCAGAAAATCTACAAACAACCAATTCTGGGGAGGGTGTGGACAAAAGGAGCCCTCTTCCACTATTGGTGGGAATGTAAATTGATACAGTCACTATGGAGAACAGTATGGAGTTTCCTTAAAAAATCTAGAAATAGAATTACCATCTGATCCAGCAATCCCACTTCTGTGCATATACCCAGAGAAAACCCTATTTCAAAAAGGCACATTCACCACAATGTTCATTGTAGCACTATTTACAATAGCCAGGTAATGGAAGCAACCTAAATGCCCACAGACAGATGAATGGATAAAGATGTGGTACATATATAAAATGGAATATTACTCGGCCATTAAAAGGAATGAACCTGGGTCATTTGTAGAGACATCGATGGATCGAGAGACTGTCATACAGAATGAAGTAAGTCAGAAAGATGAAAAGAAATATTGTATATTAACGCATATATGTGGAGCCTAAAAATGGTACAGATGAACTGGTTTGCAGGGAAGAAATAGAGACACAGAGGTAGAGAACAAACGTATGGACACCAAGTGTGGGAAGCCATGGGGTGGTGGTGGTGGGATGAGTTGGGAGTTTGGGATTGACCTGTATACATGTATATGCATAAAATACATAACTAATAATAACGTGCTGTATAAAAAAATAAATAAAATTAAATTTCAAAATTTTAAAAAATAAAATTTAAAAATAAAACAAAAAAGTTCTTCCCGTCACACAGATGTATTTATAGGAATGAATTATTTCCATGCTTATATCTATAAATACATAAAAGAGGAATAAAATCTAACTTGAACCATAAAAAAAAAATATCCTGAACCCACGAGTTATACAGAGGAAAACCCTATCAGGGCACTTGCTCCAGTGGTAAACAATTCTGGAATTGGTCAGAGGTGGGGAAGCATCTCCCATACAGCCAGCAACCCACCCCCCACGCAAGGAGCGTCCTCATTGCAAAGCTGGGGGACCGTGCCGAGGCATCTGTGAGTAAACGTGAGCTGAGCCCCAGGCCAGCTGCTGCTGAACTGTTCCCACCCTTTCCAGGTAAAACACCTGAATATGTACAAGGGCTTGAAAGCCTAGAGGAAGGACCGTGGAGCCACACCAGCGACAGCACGCAGGCCAACTTGGTGCCTGCAGGCCCGCCAGGGTGGTCCTGGAACCTGGCGCTCTTCCAGAAGCTTTCCATTGCCCTGCCTTAGATACCCCTCCTGTCCCGGCCCCCACTGCTTTTTTCCTTCCTCACCTCTGTCCGGAGAGAAATTCCAGCGGAAGGTATGGGTGACACATCCTCTTCTTTACAGGCGGCAGCCTGGCAACTCCTGCAGAAAGGCCAGCAGAACCCCACTCACACCGGGCCACCCACAAAGCTGTGGCCCCACACTCCTTCCCACCAGCACAGCCCCGAGTCTGCTGACGGGGCAGAGAATATGGAGTCAGTCACAGCTTCAGGGGCTATTGCTGCCTGGAGCTCTGTTTATATTGAACTCAACGAGGCACACCTGGGGAGGGCGGGCGGGCAGTGTAAGGCTGCCCAGGTCAGCTAATCCACAACCCTCAGGGAATCACATTGTTGAAAATGGACCCCGCTAAGGCAGAAGAGAAGCCAAGGGAAAAAAGGACACAATGCCATTTGCAGCACCGTAGATGAGTCTAGAAGTAATCACGTGACTTGTAGTAAGTCAGAAAGTGAAAGACACATATCATATCATATCACTTATAGGTGTTACCTAAAAATGGATACCAGGGCAGATATTTCCACGGAGAAGGGCAATCACAGATTCATTAAAGAAACTTATGGTTCACCAATGGAAAGGTGTGAGGATTGGTTTCATTACGATATCGGGGTTAACAAACATATACAAACACAAGTGACTTATATAATGACCAAAGACCTACAGAATACCAAGAGAGGACTACTCAACATTCTGTCATAACGTACATGGGAAAAGGATCCAAGGAAGAACAGTCATCTGTATATGTGTAAAAGAACCATATCTTCCACACCTACAACAAGCCAAACATTGTAATCAAACTTGCTGTAATAAAAAATAAAAAATTAAATTAAAAACACGAACACGATGTAGTGAGACAAACGTGAGGGGCTTTCTCCTGGCACATTCCATTCTAAACTCCAATCTAGAACACCACTTCCACTGAGGCTCTCTTGCCTTAGTAACCAGAATTGGTAAGGGTTAACTGCTGCCACCTTGTGGCCGTTTCACACAACAGCAGCTTTAATCCCAACGCTAATGGTCAGTTGATATACAAAATCATTGCAGGCTTCTAAATGACACCTGCCCTGAAAACAAATCCTGGGATCACATATCGACCAAAAAATTCAAAGGACGTCCATATTTCAAAACGACCGTTTCAAAAGGCATATTTTACGCACATTAGTGTTCTGCTTCTCTTCCTTTCTTTCCTTTTTTTGTTAAAAAACACGGGAATGGAAAAAGGCATCCCTCAGAATGGGCGAAAATCGTTGTAGACGAATCAATGGACAGAGGTTTAATCTCCACTATATATAAACAGCTCATGTAGCTTAATATTAAAAAAACAAACAACCCCCCAAAAAATGGGCAGAAGATCTATAGAGACGTTTCTTCAAAGGAGACACAGAGATGGCCAAGACGCACATGAAAAGCAGCTCAACAGCACTAATTATTAGAGAAATGCAAATCAAAACTACAATGAGGTATCACCTCACACCTGTTAGAATCGGCATCATCAGAAAATCTACAAACAACCAATTCTGGGGAGGGTGTGGACAAAAGGAGCCCTCTTCCACTATTGGTGGGAATGTAAATTGATACAGTCACTATGGAGAACAGTATGGAGTTTCCTTAAAACAATTAGAAATAGAATTACCATCTGATCCAGCAATCCCACTTCTGGGCATAT
Source organism: Mesoplodon mirus (assembly GCF_964341445.2). Classification (NCBI taxonomy): domain Eukaryota; kingdom Metazoa; phylum Chordata; class Mammalia; order Artiodactyla; family Ziphiidae; genus Mesoplodon; species Mesoplodon mirus. The sequence continues at coordinate 1,447,946 of NW_028295722.1, forward strand.
ACCCAGGAAAACCGTATTTCAAAAACGCACATTCACCACAATGTTCGTTGCAGCACTATTTACAATAGCCAGGTAATGGAAGCAACCTAAATGCCCACAGACAGATGAATCCATAAAGATGTGGTATATATATAAATTGGAATATTCCTCGGCCATAAAAAGGAATGAAACTGGGTCATTTGTAGAGATATCGATGGATCGAGTGACTGTCATACAGAATGAAGTAAGTCAGAAAGAGGAAAACAAATATTGTACATTAATGCATATATGTGGAGCCTAAAAATGGTACAGATGAACTGGTTTGCAGGGAAGAAATAGAGACACAGAGGTAGAGAACAAACGTATGGACACCAAGTGTGGGAAGCCATGGGTTGGTGGTGGTGGGATGAGTTGGGAGTTTGGGATTGACCTGTGTACATGTATATGCATAAAATACATAACTAATAATAACGTGCTGTATAAAAAAATATAAATAAAATTAAATTTCAAAATTTTAAATAATAAAATTTAAAAATAAAACAGAAAAAAGTTCTTCCCGTCACACAGATGTATTTATAGGAATGAATTATTTCCATGCTTATATCTATAAATACATAAAAGAGGAAAAAAATCTAACTTGAACCATAAAAGAAAAAAAAACCTGAACCCACGAGTTATACAGAGGAAAACCCTATCAGGGCACTTGCTCCAGTGGTAAACAATTCTGAAATTGGTCAGAAGTGGGGAAGCATCTCCCATACAGCCAGAAACCCACCCCCCACGCAAGGAGCGTCCTCATTGCAAAGCTGGGGGACCGTGCCGAGGCATCTGTGAGTAAACGTGAGCTGAGCCCCAGGCCAGCTGCTGCTGAACTGTTCCCACCCTTTCCACGTAAAACACCTGAATATGTACAAGGGCTTGAAAGCCTAGAGGAAGGACCGTGGAGCCACACCAGTGACAGCAGGCAGGCCAACTTGGTGCCTGCAGGCCAGCCAGGGTGGTCCTGGCCCCGGGCGCTCTTCCAGAAGCTTTCCATTGCCCTGCCTGAGATACCCCTCCTGTCCCGGCCCCCACTGCTTTTTTCCTTCCTCACCTCTGTCCGGAGAGAAATTCCAGCGGAAGGTATGGGTGACACAACCTCTTCTTTACAGGCGGCAGCCTGGCAACTCCTGCAGAAAGGCCAGCAGAACCCCACTCACACCGGGCCACCCACAAAGCTGTGGCCCCTCACTCCCTCCCACCAGCACAGCCCCGAGACTGCTGACGGGGCAGAGAATATGGAGTCAGGCACAGCTTCAGGGGCTATTGCTTCCTGGAGCGCTGTTTATATTGACCTCAACGAGGCACACCTGGGGAGGGCGGGCCGGCAGGGTAAGGCTGCCCAGGTCAGCTAATCCACAACCCTCAGGGAATCACATTGTTGAAAATGGACCCCGCTAAGGCAGAAGAGAAGCCAAGGGAAAAAAGGACACAATGCCATTTGCAGCACCGTAGATGAGTCTAGAAGTAATCACGTGACTTGTAGTAAGTCAGAAAGTGAAAGACAAATATCCTATCATATCACTTATAGGTGTTACCTAAAAATGGATACCAGGGCAGATATTTCCACGGAGAAGGGCAATCACAAATTCATTAAACAAACTTATGGTTCACCAATGGAAAGGTGTGAGGATTGGTTTCATTACGATATCGGGGTTAACAAACATATACAAACACAGGTGACATATATAATCACCAAAGACCTACAGAATACCAAGAGAGGACTACTCAACATTCTGTCATAACGAACATGGGAAAAGGATCCCAGGAAGAACAGTCATCTGTATATGTGTAAAAGAACCACATCTTCCACACCTACAACAAGCCAAACGTTGTAATCAAACTTGCTGTAATAAAAAATAAAAAAATTAAATTAAATACACGAACACGATGTAGTGAGACAAACGTGAGGGGCTTTCTCCTGGTACATTCCATTCTAAACTCCAATCTAGAACACCACTTCCACTGAGGCTCTCTTGCCCTAGTAACCAGATTTGGTAAGGTTGCACTGCTACCACCTTGTGGCCGTTTCACACAACAGCAGCTTTAATCCCAATGCTAATGGTCAGTTGATATTCAAAATCATTGCAGGCCTGTAAATGACACCTGCCCTGAAAACAAATCCTGGGGTCACATATCGACCAAAAAATTCAAAGGACGTCCATATTTCAAAACGACCGTTTCAAAAGGCATATTTTACGCACATTAGTGTTCTGCTTCTTTTCCTTTCTTTCCTTTTTTGTTAAAAAACACGGGAATGGAAAAAGGCATCCCTCAGAATGGGCGAAAATCGTTGCAGAAGAATCAATGGACAGATGTTTAATCTCCAATATATATAAAAAACTCATGCAGCTTAATATTAAAAAAACAAACAACCCAATACAAAAATGGGAAGAAGATCTAAAGAGACGTTTCTTCAAAGGAGACACAGAGATGGCCAAGACGCACATGAAAAGCTGCTCAACAGCACTAATTATTAGAGAAATGCAAATCAAAACTACAATGAGGTATCAACTCACACCTGTTAGAATCGGCATCATCAGAAAATCTACAAACAACCAATTCTGGGGAGGGTGTGGACAAAAGGAGCCCTCTTCCACTATTGGTGGGAATGTAAATTGATACAGTCACTATGGAGAACAGTATGGAGTTTCCTTAAAAAATCTAGAAATAGAATTACCATCTGATCCAGCAATCCCACTTCTGTGCATATACCCAGAGAAAACCCTATTTCAAAAAGGCACATTCACCACAATGTTCATTGTAGCACTATTTACAATAGCCAGGTAATGGAAGCAACCTAAATGCCCACAGACAGATGAATGGATAAAGATGTGGTACATATATAAAATGGAATATTACTCGGCCATTAAAAGGAATGAACCTGGGTCATTTGTAGAGACATCGATGGATCGAGAGACTGTCATACAGAATGAAGTAAGTCAGAAAGATGAAAAGAAATATTGTATATTAACGCATATATGTGGAGCCTAAAAATGGTACAGATGAACTGGTTTGCAGGGAAGAAATAGAGACACAGAGGTAGAGAACAAACGTATGGACACCAAGTGTGGGAAGCCATGGGGTGCTGGTGGTGGGATGAGTTGGGAGTTTGGGATTGACCTGTATACATGTATATGCATAAAATACATAACTAATAATAACGTGGTGTATAAAAAAATAAATAAAATTAAATTTCAAAATTTTAAAAAATAAAATTTAAAAATAAAACAAAAAAGTTCTTCCCGTCACACAGATGTATTTATAGGAATGAATTATTTCCATGCTTATATCTATAAATACATAAAAGAGGAATAAAATCTAACTTGAACCATAAAAGAAACAAAAATCCTGAACCCACGAGTTATACAGAGGAAAACCCTATCAGGGCACTTGCTCCAGTGGTAAACAATTCTGAAATAGGTCAGAGGTGGGGAATCATCTCCCATACAGCCAGCAACCCACCCCCCACACAAGGAGCGTCCTCATTGCAAAGCTGGGGGACCGTGCCGAGGCATCTGTGAGTAAACGTGAGCTGAGCCCCAGGACAGCTGCTGCTGAACTGTTCCCACCCTTTCCAGGTAAAACACCTGAATATGTACAAGGGCTTGAAAGCCTAGTGGAAGGACCGTGGAGCCACACCAGCAACAGCACGCAGGCCAACTTGGTGCCTGCAGGCCCGCCAGGGTGGTCCTGGACTCTGGCGCTCTTCCAGAAGCTTTCCATTGCCCTGCCTGAGATACCCCTCCTGTCCTGGCCCCCACTGCTTTTTTCCTTCCGCACCTCTGTCCGGAGAGAAATTCCAGCGGAAGGTATGGGTGACACATCCTCTTCTTTACAGGCGGCAGCCTGGCAACTCCTGCAGAAAGGCCAGCAGAACCCCACTCACACCGGGCCACCCACAAACCTGTGGCCCCTCACTCCCTCCCACCAGCACAGCCCCGAGACTGCTGACGGGGCAGAGAATATGGAGTCAGTCACAGCTTCAGGGGCTATTGCTGCCTGGAGCTCTGTTTATATTGACCTCAACGAGGCACACCTGGGGAGGGCGGGCGGGCAGGGTAAGGCTGCCCAGGTCAGCTAATCCACAACCCTCAGGGAATCACATTGTTGAAAATGGACCCCGCTAAGGCAGAAGAGAAGCCAAGGGAAAAAAGGACACAATGCCATTTGCAGCACCGTAGATGAGTCTAGAAGTAATCACGTGATTGTAGTAAGTCAGAAAGTGAAAGACACATATCCTATCATATCACTTATAGGTGTTACCTAAAAATGGATACCAGGGCAGATATTTCCACGGAGAAGGGCAATCACAGATTCATTAAAGAAACTTATGGTTCACCAATGGAAAGGTGTGAGAATTGGTTTCATTACGATATCGGGGTTAACAAACATATACAAACACAGGTGGCTTATATAATCACCAAAGACCTACAGAATACCAACAGAGGACTACTCAACATTCTGTCATAACGTACATGGAAAAAGGATCCAAGGAAGAACAGTCATCTGTATATGTGTAAAAGAACCATATCTTCCACACCTACAACAAGCCAAACATTGTAATCAAACTTGCTGTAATAAAAAATAAAAAAAATTAAATTAAAAACACGAACAAGAAGTAGTGAGACAAACGTGAGGGGCTTTCTCCTGGCACATTCCATTCTAAACTCCAATCTAGAACACCACTTCCACTGAGGCTCTCTTGCCCTAGTAACCAGAATTGGTAAGGGTTAACTGCTGCCACCTAGTGGCCGTTTCACACAACAGCAGCTTTAATCCCAACGCTAATGGTCAGTTGATATTCAAAATCATTGCAGGCTTCTAAATGACACCTGCCCTGAAAACAAATCCTGGGGTGACATATCGACCAAAAAATTCAAAGGACGTCCATATTTCAAAACGACCGTTTCAAAAGGCATATTTTACGCACATTAGTGTTCTGCTTCTCTTCCTTTCTTTCCTTTTTTTGTTAAAAAACACGGGAATGGAAAAAGGCATCCCTCAGAATGGGCGATAATCGATGCAGACCAATCAATGGACAGAGGTTTAATGTCCACTATATATAAACAGCTCATGCAGCTTAATATTAAAAAAACAAACAACCCCCAAAAAAATGGGCAGAAGATCTAAAGAGACGTTTCTTCAAAGGAGACACAGAGATGGCCAAGACGCACATGAAAAGCTGCTCAACAGCACTAATTATTAGAGAAATGCAAATCAAAACTACAATGAGGTATCACCTCACACCTGTTAGAATCGGCATCATCAGAAAATCTACAAACAACCAATTCTGGGGAGGGTGTGGACAAAAGGAGCCCTCTTCCACTATTGGTGGGAATGTAAATTGATACAGTCACTATGGAGAACAGTATGGAGTTTCCTTAAAACAATTAGAAATAGAATTACCATCTGATCCAGCAATCCCACTTCTGGGCATATACCCAGGAAAACCGTATTTCAAAAAGGCACATTCACCACAATGTTCGTTGCAGCACTATTTACAATAGCCAGGTAATGGAAGCAACCTAAATGCCCACAGACAGATGAATCCATAAAGATGTGGTATATATATAAAATGGAATATTCCTCGGCCATAAAAAGGAATGAAACTGGGTCATTTGTAGAGACATCGATGGATCGAGTGACTGTCATACAGAATGAAGTAAGTCAGAAAGAGGAAAACAAATATTGTATTTTAATGCATATATGTGGAGCCTAAAAATGGTACAGATGAACTGGTTTGCAGGGAAGAAATAGAGACACAGAGGTAGAGAACAAACGTATGGACACCAAGTGTGGGAAGCCATGGGGTGGTGGTGGTGGGATGAGTTGGGAGTTTGGGATTGACCTGTATACATGTATATGCATAAAATACATAACTAATAATAACGTGCTGTATAAAAAAATAAATAAAATTAAATTTCAAAATTTTAAAAAATAAAATTTAAAAATAAAACAAAAAAGTTCTTCCCGTCACACAGATGTATTTATAGGAATGAATTATTTCCATGCTTATATCTATAAATACATAAAAGAGGAATAAAATCTAACTTGAACCATAAAAAAAAATATCCTGAACCCACGAGTTATACAGAGGAAAACCCTATCAGGGCACTTGCTCCAGTGGTAAACAATTCTGGAATTGGTCAGAGGTGGGGAAGCATCTCCCATACAGCCAGCAACCCACCCCCCACGCAAGGAGCGTCCTCATTGCAAAGCTGGGGGACCGTGCCGAGGCATCTGTGAGTAAACGTGAGCTGAGCCCCAGGCCAGCTGCTGCTGAACTGTTCCCACCCTTTCCAGGTAAAACACCTGAATATGTACAAGGGCTTGAAAGCCTAGAGGAAGGACCGTGGAGCCACACCAGCGACAGCACGCAGGCCAACTTGGTGCCTGCAGGCCCGCCAGGGTGGTCCTGGAACCTGGCGCTCTTCCAGAAGCTTTCCATTGCCCTGCCTTAGATACCCCTCCTGTCCCGGCCCCCACTGCTTTTTTCCTTCCTCACCTCTGTCCGGAGAGAAATTCCAGCGGAAGGTATGGGTGACACATCCTCTTCTTTACAGGCGGCAGCCTGGCAACTCCTGCAGAAAGGCCAGCAGAACCCCACTCACACCGGGCCACCCACAAAGCTGTGGCCCCACACTCCTTCCCACCAGCACAGCCCCGAGTCTGCTGACGGGGCAGAGAATATGGAGTCAGTCACAGCTTCAGGGGCTATTGCTGCCTGGAGCTCTGTTTATATTGAACTCAACGAGGCACACCTGGGGAGGGCGGGCGGGCAGTGTAAGGCTGCCCAGGTCAGCTAATCCACAACCCTCAGGGAATCACATTGTTGAAAATGGACCCCGCTAAGGCAGAAGAGAAGCCAAGGGAAAAAAGGACACAATGCCATTTGCAGCACCGTAGATGAGTCTAGAAGTAATCACGTGACTTGTAGTAAGTCAGAAAGTGAAAGACACATATCATATCATATCACTTATAGGTGTTACCTAAAAATGGATACCAGGGCAGATATTTCCACGGAGAAGGGCAATCACAGATTCATTAAAGAAACTTATGGTTCACCAATGGAAAGGTGTGAGGATTGGTTTCATTACGATATCGGGGTTAACAAACATATACAAACACAAGTGACTTATATAATGACCAAAGACCTACAGAATACCAAGAGAGGACTACTCAACATTCTGTCATAACGTACATGGGAAAAGGATCCAAGGAAGAACAGTCATCTGTATATGTGTAAAAGAACCATATCTTCCACACCTACAACAAGCCAAACATTGTAATCAAACTTGCTGTAATAAAAAATAAAAAATTAAATTAAAAACACGAACAAGAAGTAGTGAGACAAACGTGAGGGGCTTTCTCCTGGCACATTCCATTCTAAACTCCAATCTAGAACACCACTTCCACTGAGGCTCTCTTGCCTTAGTAACCAGAATTGGTAAGGGTTAACTGCTGCCACCTTGTGGCCGTTTCACACAACAGCAGCTTTAATCCCAACGCTAATGGTCAGTTGATATACAAAATCATTGCAGGCTTCTAAATGACACCTGCCCTGAAAACAAATCCTGGGATCACATATCGACCAAAAAATTCAAAGGACGTCCATATTTCAAAACGACCGTTTCAAAAGGCATATTTTACGCACATTAGTGTTCTGCTTCTCTTCCTTTCTTTCCTTTTTTTGTTAAAAAACACGGGAATGGAAAAAGGCATCCCTCAGAATGGGCGAAAATCGTTGTAGACGAATCAATGGACAGAGGTTTAATCTCCACTATATATAAACAGCTCATGTAGCTTAATATTAAAAAAACAAACAACCCCCAAAAAAATGGGCAGAAGATCTATAGAGACGTTTCTTCAAAGGAGACACAGAGATGGCCAAGACGCACATGAAAAGCAGCTCAACAGCACTAATTATTAGAGAAATGCAAATCAAAACTACAATGAGGTATCACCTCACAACTGTTAGAATCGGCATCATCAGAAAATCTACAAACAACCAATTCTGGGGAGGGTGTGGACAAAAGGAGCCCTCTTCCACTATTGGTGGGAATGTAAATTGATACAGTCACTATGGAGAACAGTATGGAGTTTCCTTAAAAAAACTAGAAATAGAATTACCATCTGATCCAGCAATCCCACTTCTGGGCATATACCCAGAGAAAACCATATTTCAAAAAGGCACATTCACCACAATGTTCGTTGCAGCACTATTTACAATAGCCAGGTAATGGAAGCAACCTAAATGCCCACAGACAGATGAATGGATAAAGATGTGGTACATATATAAAATGGAATATTACTCGGCCATAAAAAGGAATGAAACTGGGTCATTTGTAGAGACATCGATGGATCGAGAGACTGTCATACAGAATGAAGTAAGTCAGAAAGAGGAAAACAAATATTGTATATTAACGCATATATGTGGAGCCTAAAAATGGTACAGATGAACTGGTTTGCAGGGAAGAAATAGAGACACAGAGGTAGAGAACAAACGTATGGACACCAAGTGTGGGAAGCCATGGGGTGGTGGTGGTGGGATGAGTTGGGAGTTTGGGATTGACCTGTATACATGTATATGCATAAAATACATAACTAATAATAACGTGGTGTATAAAAAATAAATAAAATTAAATTTCAAAATTTTAAAATATAAAATTTAAAAATAAAACAGAAAAAAGTTCTTCCCGTCACACAGATGTATTTATAGGAATGAATTATTTCCATGCTTATATCTATAAATACATAAAAGAGGAATAAAATCTAACTTGAAACATAAAAGAGAAAAAAACCTGAACCCACGAGTTATACAGAGGAAAACCCTATCAGGGCACTTGCTCCAGTGGTAAACAATTCTGAAATTGGTCAGAGGTGGGGAACCATCTCCCATACAGCCATCAACCCACCCCCCACGCAAGGAGCATCCTCATTGCAAAGCTGGGGGACCGTGCCGAGGCATCTGTGAGTAAACGTGAGCTGAGCCCCAGGCCAGCTGCTGCTGAACTGTTCCCACCCTTTCCAGGTAAAACACCTGAATATGTAGAAGGGCTTGAAATCCTAGAGGAAGGACCGTGGAGCCACACCAGTGACAGCACGCAGGCCAACTTGGTGCCTGCAGGCCAGACAGGGTGGTCCTGGCCTCGGGCGATCTTCCAGAAGCTTTCCATTGCCCTGCCTGTGATACCCCTCCTGTCCGGCCCCCACTGCTTTTTTCCTTCCTCACCTCTGTCCGGAGAGAAATTCCAGCGGAAGGTATGGGTGACACATCCTCTTCTTTACAGGCGGCAGCCTGGCAACTCCTGCAGAAAGGCCAGCAGAACCCCACTCACACCGGGCCACCCACAAAGCTGTGGCCCCTCACTCCCTCCCACCAGCACAGCCCCGAGACTGCTGACGCGGCAGAGAATATGGTGTCAGGCACAGCTTCAGGGACTATTGCTGCCTGGAGCGCTGTTTATATTGACCTCAACGAGGCACACCTGGGGAGGGCGGGCCGGCAGGGTAAGGCTGCCCAGGTCAGCTAATCCACAACCCTCAGGGAATCACATTGTTGAAAATGGACCCCGCTAAGGCAGAAGAGAAGCCAAGGGAAAAAAGGACACAATGCCATTTGCAGCACCGTAGATGAGTCTAGAAGTAATCACGTGACTTGTAGTAAGTCAGAAAGTGAAAGACACATATCATATCATATCACTTATAGGTGTTACCTAAAAATGGATACCAGGGCAGATATTTCCACGGAGAAGGGCAATCACAGATTCATTAAACAAACTTATGGTTCACCAATGGAAAGGTGTGAGGATTGGTTTCATTACGATATCGGGGTTAACAGACATATACAAACACAGGTGACATATACAATCACCAAAAACCTACAGAATACCAAGAGAGGACTACTCAACATTCTGTCATAACGTACATGGGAAAAGGATCCCAGGAAGAACAGACATGTGTATATGTGTAAAAGAACCACATCTTCCACACCTACAACAAGCCAAACATTGTAATCAAACTTGCTGTAATAAAAAATAAAAAATTAAATTAAAAACACGAACAAGAAGTAGTGAGACAAACGTGAGGGGCTTTCTCCTGGCACATTCCATTCTAAACTCCAATCTAGAACACCACTTCCACTGAGGCTCTCTTGCCTTAGTAACCAGAATTGGTAAGGGTTAACTGCTGCCACCTTGTGGCCGTTTCACACAACAGCAGCTTTAATCCCAACGCTAATGGTCAGTTGATATACAAAATCATTGCAGGCTTCTAAATGACACCTGCCCTGAAAACAAATCCTGGGATCACATATCGACCAAAAAATTCAAAGGACGTCCATATTTCAAAACGACCGTTTCAAAAGGCATATTTTACGCACATTAGTGTTCTGCTTCTCTTCCTTTCTTTCCTTTTTTTGTTAAAAAACACGGGAATGGAAAAAGGCATCCCTCAGAATGGGCGAAAATCGTTGTAGACGAATCAATGGACAGAGGTTTAATCTCCACTATATATAAACAGCTCATGTAGCTTAATATTAAAAAAACAAACAACCCCCAAAAAAATGGGCAGAAGATCTATAGAGACGTTTCTTCAAAGGAGACACAGAGATGGCCAAGACGCACATGAAAAGCAGCTCAACAGCACTAATTATTAGAGAAATGCAAATCAAAACTACAATGAGGTATCACCTCACACCTGTTAGAATCGGCATCATCAGAAAATCTACAAACAACCAATTCTGGGGAGGGTGTGGACAAAAGGAGCCCTCTTCCACTATTGGTGGGAATGTAAATTGATACAGTCACTATGGAGAACAGTATGGAGTTTCCTTAAAACAATTAGAAATAGAATTACCATCTGATCCAGCAATCCCACTTCTGGGCATATACCCAGGAAAACCGTATTTCAAAAACGCACATTCACCACAATGTTCGTTGCAGCACTATTTACAATAGCCAGGTAATGGAAGCAACCTAAATGCCCACAGACAGATGAATCCATAAAGATGTGGTATATATATAAAATGGAATATTCCTCGGCCATAAAAAGGAATGAAACTGGGTCATTTGTAGAGATATCGATGGATCGAGTGACTGTCATACAGAATGAAGTAAGTCAGAAAGAGGAAAACAAATATTGTACATTAATGCATATATGTGGAGCCTAAAAATGGTACAGATGAACTGGTTTGCAGGGAAGAAATAGAGACACAGAGGTAGAGAACAAACGTATGGACACCAAGTGTGGGAAGCCATGGGTTGGTGGTGGTGGGATGAGTTGGGAGTTTGGGATTGACCTGTGTACATGTATATGCATAAAATACATAACTAATAATAACGTGCTGTATAAAAAAATATAAATAAAATTAAATTTCAAAATTTTAAATAATAAAATTTAAAAATAAAACAGAAAAAAGTTCTTCCCGTCACACAGATGTATTTATAGGAATGAATTATTTCCATGCTTATATCTATAAATACATAAAAGAGGAAAAAAATCTAACTTGAACCATAAAAGAAAAAAAAACCTGAACCCACGAGTTATACAGAGGAAAACCCTATCAGGGCACTTGCTCCAGTGGTAAACAATTCTGAAATTGGTCAGAAGTGGGGAAGCATCTCCCATACAGCCAGAAACCCACCCCCCACGCAAGGAGCGTCCTCATTGCAAAGCTGGGGGACCGTGCCGAGGCATCTGTGAGTAAACGTGAGCTGAGCCCCAGGCCAGCTGCTGCTGAACTGTTCCCACCCTTTCCACGTAAAACACCTGAATATGTACAAGGGCTTGAAAGCCTAGAGGAAGGACCGTGGAGCCACACCAGTGACAGCAGGCAGGCCAACTTGGTGCCTGCAGGCCAGCCAGGGTGGTCCTGGCCCCGGGCGCTCTTCCAGAAGCTTTCCATTGCCCTGCCTGAGATACCCCTCCTGTCCCGGCCCCCACTGCTTTTTTCCTTCCTCACCTCTGTCCGGAGAGAAATTCCAGCGGAAGGTATGGGTGACACAACCTCTTCTTTACAGGCGGCAGCCTGGCAACTCCTGCAGAAAGGCCAGCAGAACCCCACTCACACCGGGCCACCCACAAAGCTGTGGCCCCTCACTCCCTCCCACCAGCACAGCCCCGAGACTGCTGACGGGGCAGAGAATATGGAGTCAGGCACAGCTTCAGGGGCTATTGCTTCCTGGAGCGCTGTTTATATTGACCTCAACGAGGCACACCTGGGGAGGGCGGGCCGGCAGGGTAAGGCTGCCCAGGTCAGCTAATCCACAACCCTCAGGGAATCACATTGTTGAAAATGGACCCCGCTAAGGCAGAAGAGAAGCCAAGGGAAAAAAGGACACAATGCCATTTGCAGCACCGTAGATGAGTCTAGAAGTAATCACGTGACATGTAGTAAGTCAGAAAGTGAAAGACAAATATCCTATCATATCACTTATAGGTGTTACCTAAAAATGGATACCAGGGCAGATATTTCCACGGAGAAGGGCAATCACAAATTCATTAAACAAACTTATGGTTCACCAATGGAAAGGTGTGAGGATTGGTTTCATTACGATATCGGGGTTAACAAACATATACAAACACAGGTGACATATATAATCACCAAAGACCTACAGAATACCAAGAGAGGACTACTCAACATTCTGTCATAACGAACATGGGAAAAGGATCCCAGGAAGAACAGTCATCTGTATATGTGTAAAAGAACCACATCTTCCACACCTACAACAAGCCAAACGTTGTAATCAAACTTGCTGTAATAAAAAATAAAAAAATTAAATTAAATACACGAACACGATGTAGTGAGACAAACGTGAGGGGCTTTCTCCTGGTACATTCCATTCTAAACTCCAATCTAGAACACCACTTCCACTGAGGCTCTCTTGCCCTAGTAACCAGATTTGGTAAGGTTGCACTGCTACCACCTTGTGGCCGTTTCACACAACAGCAGCTTTAATCCCAATGCTAATGGTCAGTTGATATTCAAAATCATTGCAGGCCTGTAAATGACACCTGCCCTGAAAACAAATCCTGGGGTCACATATCGACCAAAAAATTCAAAGGACGTCCATATTTCAAAACGACCGTTTCAAAAGGCATATTTTACGCACATTAGTGTTCTGCTTCTTTTCCTTTCTTTCCTTTTTTGTTAAAAAACACGGGAATGGAAAAAGGCATCCCTCAGAATGGGCGAAAATCGTTGCAGAAGAATCAATGGACAGATGTTTAATCTCCAATATATATAAAAAACTCATGCAGCTTAATATTAAAAAAACAAACAACCCAATACAAAAATGGGAAGAAGATCTAAAGAGACGTTTCTTCAAAGGAGACACAGAGATGGCCAAGACGCACATGAAAAGCTGCTCAACAGCACTAATTATTAGAGAAATGCAAATCAAAACTACAATGAGGTATCAACTCACACCTGTTAGAATCGGCATCATCAGAAAATCTACAAACAACCAATTCTGGGGAGGGTGTGGACAAAAGGAGCCCTCTTCCACTATTGGTGGGAATGTAAATTGATACAGTCACTATGGAGAACAGTATGGAGTTTCCTTAAAAAATCTAGAAATAGAATTACCATCTGATCCAGCAATCCCACTTCTGTGCATATACCCAGAGAAAACCCTATTTCAAAAAGGCACATTCACCACAATGTTCATTGTAGCACTATTTACAATAGCCAGGTAATGGAAGCAACCTAAATGCCCACAGACAGATGAATGGATAAAGATGTGGTACATATATAAAATGGAATATTACTCGGCCATTAAAAGGAATGAACCTGGGTCATTTGTAGAGACATCGATGGATCGAGAGACTGTCATACAGAATGAAGTAAGTCAGAAAGATGAAAAGAAATATTGTATATTAACGCATATATGTGGAGCCTAAAAATGGTACAGATGAACTGGTTTGCAGGGAAGAAATAGAGACACAGAGGTAGAGAACAAACGTATGGACACCAAGTGTGGGAAGCCATGGGGTGCTGGTGGTGGGATGAGTTGGGAGTTTGGGATTGACCTGTATACATGTATATGCATAAAATACATAACTAATAATAACGTGGTGTATAAAAAAATAAATAAAATTAAATTTCAAAATTTTAAAAAATAAAATTTAAAAATAAAACAAAAAAGTTCTTCCCGTCACACAGATGTATTTATAGGAATGAATTATTTCCATGCTTATATCTATAAATACATAAAAGAGGAATAAAATCTAACTTGAACCATAAAAGAAACAAAAATCCTGAACCCACGAGTTATACAGAGGAAAACCCTATCAGGGCACTTGCTCCAGTGGTAAACAATTCTGAAATAGGTCAGAGGTGGGGAATCATCTCCCATACAGCCAGCAACCCACCCCCCACACAAGGAGCGTCCTCATTGCAAAGCTGGGGGACCGTGCCGAGGCATCTGTGAGTAAACGTGAGCTGAGCCCCAGGACAGCTGCTGCTGAACTGTTCCCACCCTTTCCAGGTAAAACACCTGAATATGTACAAGGGCTTGAAAGCCTAGTGGAAGGACCGTGGAGCCACACCAGCAACAGCACGCAGGCCAACTTGGTGCCTGCAGGCCCGCCAGGGTGGTCCTGGACTCTGGCGCTCTTCCAGAAGCTTTCCATTGCCCTGCCTGAGATACCCCTCCTGTCCTGGCCCCCACTGCTTTTTTCCTTCCGCACCTCTGTCCGGAGAGAAATTCCAGCGGAAGGTATGGGTGACACATCCTCTTCTTTACAGGCGGCAGCCTGGCAACTCCTGCAGAAAGGCCAGCAGAACCCCACTCACACCGGGCCACCCACAAACCTGTGGCCCCTCACTCCCTCCCACCAGCACAGCCCCGAGACTGCTGACGGGGCAGAGAATATGGAGTCAGTCACAGCTTCAGGGGCTATTGCTGCCTGGAGCTCTGTTTATATTGACCTCAACGAGGCACACCTGGGGAGGGCGGGCGGGCAGGGTAAGGCTGCCCAGGTCAGCTAATCCACAACCCTCAGGGAATCACATTGTTGAAAATGGACCCCGCTAAGGCAGAAGAGAAGCCAAGGGAAAAAAGGACACAATGCCATTTGCAGCACCGTAGATGAGTCTAGAAGTAATCACGTGATTGTAGTAAGTCAGAAAGTGAAAGACACATATCCTATCATATCACTTATAGGTGTTACCTAAAAATGGATACCAGGGCAGATATTTCCACGGAGAAGGGCAATCACAGATTCATTAAAGAAACTTATGGTTCACCAATGGAAAGGTGTGAGGATTGGTTTCATTACGATATCGGGGTTAACAAACATATACAAACACAGGTGACTTATATAATGACCAAAGACCTACAGAATACCAACAGAGGACTACTCAACATTCTGTCATAACGTACATGGGAAAAGGATCCAAGGAAGAACAGTCATCTGTATATGTGTAAAAGAACCATATCTTCCACACCTACAACAAGCCAAACATTGTAATCAAACTTGCTGTAATAAAAAATAAAAAATTAAATTAAAAACACGAACAAGAAGTAGTGAGACAAACGTGAGGGGCTTTCTCCTGGCACATTCCATTCTAAACTCCAATCTAGAACACCACTTCCACTGAGGCTCTCTTGCCTTAGTAACCAGAATTGGTAAGGGTTAACTGCTGCCACCTTGTGGCCGTTTCACACAACAGCAGCTTTAATCCCAACGCTAATGGTCAGTTGATATACAAAATCATTGCAGGCTTCTAAATGACACCTGCCCTGAAAACAAATCCTGGGATCACATATCGACCAAAAAATTCAAAGGACGTCCATATTTCAAAACGACCGTTTCAAAAGGCATATTTTACGCACATTAGTGTTCTGCTTCTCTTCCTTTCTTTCCTTTTTTTGTTAAAAAACACGGGAATGGAAAAAGGCATCCCTCAGAATGGGCGAAAATCGTTGTAGACGAATCAATGGACAGAGGTTTAATCTCCACTATATATAAACAGCTCATGTAGCTTAATATTAAAAAAACAAACAACCCCCAAAAAAATGGGCAGAAGATCTATAGAGACGTTTCTTCAAAGGAGACACAGAGATGGCCAAGACGCACATGAAAAGCAGCTCAACAGCACTAATTATTAGAGAAATGCAAATCAAAACTACAATGAGGTATCACCTCACAACTGTTAGAATCGGCATCATCAGAAAATCTACAAACAACCAATTCTGGGGAGGGTGTGGACAAAAGGAGCCCTCTTCCACTATTGGTGGGAATGTAAATTGATACAGTCACTATGGAGAACAGTATGGAGTTTCCTTAAAAAAACTAGAAATAGAATTACCATCTGATCCAGCAATCCCACTTCTGGGCATATACCCAGAGAAAACCATATTTCAAAAAGGCACATTCACCACAATGTTCGTTGCAGCACTATTTACAATAGCCAGGTAATGGAAGCAACCTAAATGCCCACAGACAGATGAATGGATAAAGATGTGGTACATATATAAAATGGAATATTACTCGGCCATAAAAAGGAATGAAACTGGGTCATTTGTAGAGACATCGATGGATCGAGAGACTGTCATACAGAATGAAGTAAGTCAGAAAGAGGAAAACAAATATTGTATATTAACGCATATATGTGGAGCCTAAAAATGGTACAGATGAACTGGTTTGCAGGGAAGAAATAGAGACACAGAGGTAGAGAACAAACGTATGGACACCAAGTGTGGGAAGCCATGGGGTGGTGGTGGTGGGATGAGTTGGGAGTTTGGGATTGACCTGTATACATGTATATGCATAAAATACATAACTAATAATAACGTGGTGTATAAAAAATAAATAAAATTAAATTTCAAAATTTTAAAATATAAAATTTAAAAATAAAACAGAAAAAAGTTCTTCCCGTCACACAGATGTATTTATAGGAATGAATTATTTCCATGCTTATATCTATAAATACATAAAAGAGGAATAAAATCTAACTTGAAACATAAAAGAGAAAAAAACCTGAACCCACGAGTTATACAGAGGAAAACCCTATCAGGGCACTTGCTCCAGTGGTAAACAATTCTGAAATTGGTCAGAGGTGGGGAACCATCTCCCATACAGCCATCAACCCACCCCCCACGCAAGGAGCATCCTCATTGCAAAGCTGGGGGACCGTGCCGAGGCATCTGTGAGTAAACGTGAGCTGAGCCCCAGGCCAGCTGCTGCTGAACTGTTCCCACCCTTTCCAGGTAAAACACCTGAATATGTAGAAGGGCTTGAAATCCTAGAGGAAGGACCGTGGAGCCACACCAGTGACAGCACGCAGGCCAACTTGGTGCCTGCAGGCCAGACAGGGTGGTCCTGGCCTCGGGCGATCTTCCAGAAGCTTTCCATTGCCCTGCCTGTGATACCCCTCCTGTCCGGCCCCCACTGCTTTTTTCCTTCCTCACCTCTGTCCGGAGAGAAATTCCAGCGGAAGGTATGGGTGACACATCCTCTTCTTTACAGGCGGCAGCCTGGCAACTCCTGCAGAAAGGCCAGCAGAACCCCACTCACACCGGGCCACCCACAAAGCTGTGGCCCCTCACTCCCTCCCACCAGCACAGCCCCGAGACTGCTGACGCGGCAGAGAATATGGTGTCAGGCACAGCTTCAGGGACTATTGCTGCCTGGAGCGCTGTTTATATTGACCTCAACGAGGCACACCTGGGGAGGGCGGGCCGGCAGGGTAAGGCTGCCCAGGTCAGCTAATCCACAACCCTCAGGGAATCACATTGTTGAAAATGGACCCCGCTAAGGCAGAAGAGAAGCCAAGGGAAAAAAGGACACAATGCCATTTGCAGCACCGTAGATGAGTCTAGAAGTAATCACGTGACTTGTAGTAAGTCAGAAAGTGAAAGACACATATCATATCATATCACTTATAGGTGTTACCTAAAAATGGATACCAGGGCAGATATTTCCACGGAGAAGGGCAATCACAGATTCATTAAACAAACTTATGGTTCACCAATGGAAAGGTGTGAGGATTGGTTTCATTACGATATCGGGGTTAACAGACATATACAAACACAGGTGACATATACAATCACCAAAAACCTACAGAATACCAAGAGAGGACTACTCAACATTCTGTCATAACGTACATGGGAAAAGGATCCCAGGAAGAACAGACATGTGTATATGTGTAAAAGAACCACATCTTCCACACCTACAACAAGCCAAACATTGTAATCAAACTTGCTGTAATAAAAAATAAAAAATTAAATTAAAAACACGAACAAGAAGTAGTGAGACAAACGTGAGGGGCTTTCTCCTGGCACATTCCATTCTAAACTCCAATCTAGAACACCACTTCCACTGAGGCTCTCTTGCCCTAGTAACCAGATTTGGTAAGGGTGAACTGCTGCCACCTTGTGGCCGTTTCACGCAACAGCAGCTTTAATCCCAATGCTAATAATCAGTTGATATTCAAAATCATTGCAGGACTGTAAATGACACCTGCCCTGAAAACAAATCCTGGGGTCACATATCGACCAAAAAATTCAAAGGACGTCCATATTTCAAAACGACCGTTTCAAAAGGCATATTTTAGGCACATTAGTGTTCTGCTTCTTTTCCTTTCTTTCCTTTTTTGTTAAAAAAAAACGGGAATGGAAAAAAGCATCCCTCAGAATGGGCGAAAATTGTTGCAGACAAATCAATGGACAGAGGTTTAATCTCCAATATATATAAACAGCTCATGCAGGTTAATATTAAAAAAACAAACAACCCAAATAAAAATGGGCAGAAGATCTAAAGAGACGTTTCTTCAAAGGAGACACAGAGATGGCCAAGACGCACATGAAAAGCTGCTCAACAGCACTAATTATTAGAGAAATGCAAATCAAAACTACAATGAGGTTTCACCTCACAACTGTTAGAATCGGCATCATCAGAAAATCTACAAACAACCAATTCTGGGGAGGGTGTGGACAAAAGGAGCCCTCTTCCACTATTGGTGGGAATATAAATTGATACAGTCACTATGGAGAACAGTATGGAGTTTCCTTAAAAAAACTAGAAATAGAATTACCATCTGATCCAGCAATCCCACTTCTGGGCATATACCCAGAGAAAACCGTATTTCAAAAAGGCACATTCACCACAATGTTCGTTGCAGCACTATTTACAATAGCCAGGTAATGGAAGCAACCTAAATGCCCACAGACAGATGAATGGATAAAGATGTGGTTCATATATAAAATGGAATATTACTCGGCCATAAAAAGGAATGAAACTGGGTCATTTGTAGAGACATCGATGGATCGAGAGACTGTCATACAGAATGAAGTAAGTCAGAAAGAGGAAAACAAATATTGTATATTAACGCATATATGTGGAGCCTAAAAATGGTACAGATGAACTGGTTTGCAGGGAAGAAATAGAGACACAGAGGTAGAGAACAAACGTATGGACACCAAGTGTGGGAAGCCATGGGGTGGTGGTGGTGGGATGAGTTGGGAGTTTGGGATTGACCTGTGTACATGTATATGCATAAAATACATAACTAATAATAACGTGGCGTATAAAAAAATAAATAAAATTAAATTTCAAAATTTTAAAAAATAAAATTTAAAAATAAAACAGAAAAAAGTTCTTCCCGTCACACAGATATATTTATAGGAATGAATTATTTCCATGCTTATATCTATAAATACGTAAAAGAGGAATAAAATCTAAATTGAACCATAAAAGAAAAAAAAAGTGAACCCACGAGTTATACAGAGGAATACGCTATTACGGCACTTGCTCCAGCGGTAAACAATTCTGAAATTGGTCAGAGGTGGGGAACCATCTCCCATACAGCCATCAACCCACCCCCCACGCAAGGAGCGTCCTCATTGCAAAGCTGGGGGACCGTGCCGAGGCATCTGTGAGTAAACGTGAGCTGAGCCCCAGGCCAGCTGCTGCTGAACTGTTCCCACCCTTCCCAGGTAAAACACCTGAATGTGTACAAGGGCTTGAAAGTCTAGAGGAAGGGCCGTGGAGCCACACCAGCGACAGCACACAGGCCAACTTGGTGCCTGCAGGCCAGCCAGGGTGGTCTTGGCCCCGGGCACTCTTCCAGAAACTTTCCATTGCCCTGCCTGAGATACCCCTCCTGTCCCGGCCCCCACTGCATTTTTCCTTCCTCACCTCTGTCCGGAGAGAAATTCCAGCGGAAGGTATGGTTGACACAACCTCTTCTTTACAGGCGGCAGCCTGGCAACTCCTGCAGAAAGGACAGCAGAACCCCACTCACACCGGGCCACCCACAAAGCTGTGGCCCCTCACTCCCTCCCACCAGCACAGCCCCGAGACTGCTGACAAGGCAGAGAATATGGAGGCAGGCACAGCTTCAGGGGCTATTGCTGCCTGGAGCGCTCTTTATATTGACCTCAACGAGGCACACCTGGGGAGGCCGGGCCGGCAGGGTAAGGCTGCCCAGGTCAGCTAATCCACAACCCTCAGGGAATCACATTGTTGAAAATGGACCCCGCTAAGGCAGAAGAGAAGCCAAGGGAAAAAAGGACACAATGCCATCTGCAGCACCGTAGATGAGTCTAGAAGTAATCACGTGACTTGTAGTAAGTCAGAAAGTGAAAGACACATATCATATCATATCACTTATAGGGGTTACCTAAAAATGGATACCAGGGCAGATATTTCCACGGAGAAGGGCAATCACAGATTCATTAAACAAACTTATGGTTCACCAATGGAAAGGTGTGAGGATTGGTTTCATTACGATATCGGGGTTAACAGACATATACAAACACAGGTGACATATATAATCACCAAAGACCTACAGAATACCAAGAGAGGACTACTCAACATTCTGTCATAACGTACATGGGAAAAGGATCCCAGGAAGAACAGACATCTGTATATGTGTAAAAGAACCACATCTTCCACACCTACAACAAGCCAAACATTGTAATCAAACTTGCTGTAATAAAAAATAAAACTTAAATTAAAAACACGAACAAGAAGTAGTGAGACAAACGTGAGGGGCTTTCTCCTGGCACATTCCATTCTAAACTCCAATCTAGAACACCACTTCCACTGAGGCTCTCTTGCCCTAGTAACCAGATTTGGTAAGGGTGAACTGCTGCCACCTTGTGGCCGTTTCACACAACAGCAGCTTTAATCCCAGCGCTAATGGTCAGTTGATATTCAAAATCATTGCAGGCCTGTAAATGACACCAGCCCTGAAAACAAATCCTGGGGTCACATATCGACCAAAAAATTCAAAGGACGTCCATATTTCAAAACGACCATTTCAAAAGGCATATTTTATGCACATTAGTGTTCTGCTTCTTTTCCTTTCTTTCCTTTTTCGTTAAAAAACACGGGAATGGAAAAAGGCATCCCTCAGAATGGGCGAAAATCGTTGCAGACGAATCAATGGACAGAGGTTTAATCTCCAATATATATAAACAGCTCATGCAGCTTAATATTAAAAAAACAAACAACCCAAAAAAATGGGCAGAAGATCTAAAGAGACGTTTCTTCAAAGGAGACACAGAGATGGCCAAGACGCACATGAAAAGCTGCTCAACAGCACTAATTATTAGAGAAATGCAAATCAAAACTACAATGAGGTATCACCTCACAGCTGTTAGAATCGGCATCATCAGAAAATCTACAAACAACCAATTCTGGGGAGGGTGTGGACAAAAGGAGCCCTCTTCCACTATTGGTGGGAATGTAAATGGATACAGTCACTATGGAGTACAGTATGGAGTTTCCTTAAAAAAACTAGAAATAGAATTACCATCTGATCCAGCAATCCCACTTCTGGGCATATACCCAGAGAAAACCGTATTTCAAAAAGGCACATTCACCACAATGTTCGTTGCAGCACTATTTACAATAGCCAGGTAATGGAAGCAACCTAAAGGCCCACAGACAGATGAATGGATAAAGATGTGGTACATATATAAAATGGAATATTACTCGGCCATAAAAAGGAATGAAACTGGGTCATTTGTAGAGACATCGATGGATCGAGAGACTGTCATACACAATGAAGTAAGTCAGAAAGGGGAAAACAAATATTGTATATTAATGCATATATGTGGAGCCTAAAAATGGTACAGATGAACTTGTTTGCAGGGAAGAAATAGAGACACAGAGGTAGAGAACAAACGTATGGACACCAAGTGTGGGAAGCCATGGGGTGGTGGTGGTGGGATGAGTTGGGGGTTTGGGATTGACCTGTATACATGTATATGCAAAAAATACATAACTAATAATAACGTGCTGTATTAAAAAATAAATAAAATTAAATTTCAAAATTTTAAAAAATAAAATTTAAAAATAAAACAGAAAAAAGTTCTTCCCGTCACACAGATATATTTATAGGAATGAATTATTT
Organism: Mesoplodon mirus; assembly: GCF_964341445.2. Taxonomy (NCBI): domain Eukaryota; kingdom Metazoa; phylum Chordata; class Mammalia; order Artiodactyla; family Ziphiidae; genus Mesoplodon; species Mesoplodon mirus. The sequence goes on from NW_028295722.1 coordinate 1,470,336, forward strand.
CCATGCTTATATCTGTAAATACATAAAAGGGGAATAAAATTTAAATTGAAACATAAAAGAAAAAAAAATCTGAACCCACGAGTTATACAGAGGAAAACCCTATCAGGGCACTTGCTCCAGTGTTAAACAATTCTGAAATTGGTCAGAGGTGGTGAACCATCTCCCATACAGCCAGCAAACCAACCCCCACACAAGGAGCGTCCTCATTGCAAAGCTGTTGGACCCTGCCGAGGCATCTCTGAGTAAACGTGAGCTGAGCCCCAGGCCAGCTGCTGCTGAACTATTCCCACCCTTTCCAGTTAAAACACCTGAATATGTACAAGGGCTTGAAAGCCTAGAGGAAGGACCGTGGAACCACACCAGAGACAGCACGCAGGCCAACTTGGTGCCTGCAGGCCAGCCAGGGTGGTCTTGGCCACGGGCACTCTTCCAGAAACTTTCCATTGCCCTGCCTGAGATACCCCTCCTGTCCCGGCCCCCACTGCATTTTTCCTTCCTCACCTCTGTCCGGAGAGAAATTCCAGCGGAAGGTATGGGTGACACAACCTCTTCTTTACAGGCGGCAGCCTGGCAACTCCTGCAGAAAGGCCAGCAGAACCCCACTCACACCAGGCCACCCACAAAGCTGTGGCCCCTCACAACCTCCCACCAGCGCAGCCCCGAGACTGCTGACAAGGCAGAGAATATGGAGGCAGGCACAGCTTCAGGGGCTATTGCTGCCTGGAGCGCTGTTTATATTGACCTCAACGAGGCACACCTGGGGAGGGCGGGCCGGCAGGGTAAGGCTGCCCAGGTCAGCTAATCCACAACCCTCAGGGAATCACATTGTTGAAAATGGACCCCGCTAAGGCAGAAGAGAAGCCAAGGGAAAAAAGGACACAATGCCATTTGCAGCACCGTAGATGAGTCTAGAAGTAATCACGTGACTTGTAGTAAGTCAGAAAGTGAAAGACACATATCATATCATATCACTTATAGGTGTTACCTAAAAATGGATACCAGGGCAGATATTTCCACGGAGAAGCGCAATCACAGATTCATTAAACAAACTTATGGTTCACCAATGGAAAGGTGTGAGGATTGGTTTCATTACGATATCGGGGTTAACAGACATATACAAACACAGGTGACATATATAATCACCAAAGACCTACAGAATACCAAGAGAGGACTACTCAACATTCTGTCATAACGTACATGGGAAAAGGATCCCAGGAAGAACAGACATCTGTATATGTGTAAAAGAACCACATCTTCCACACATACAACAAGCCAAACATTGTAATCAAACTTGCTGTAATAAAAAATAAAAACTTAAATTAAAAACACGAACAAGAAGTAGTGAGACAAACGTGAGGGGCTTTCTCCTGGCACATTCCATTCTAAACTCCAATCTAGAACACCACTTCCACTGAGGCTCTCTTGCCCTAGTAACCAGATTTGGTAAGGGTGAACTGCTGCCACCTTGTGGCCGTTTCACACAACAGCAGCTTTAATCCCAACGCTAATGGTCAGTTGATATTCAAAATCATTGCAGGCCTGTAAATGACACCAGCCCTGAAAACAAATCCCGGGGTCACATATCGACCAAAAAATTCAAAGGACGTCCATATTTCAAAACGACCATTTCAAAAGGAATATTTTATGCACATTAGTGTTCTGCTTGTTTTCCTTTCTTTCCTTTTTTGTTAAAAAAAACGGGAATGGAAAAAGGCATCCCTCAGAATGGGCGAAAATCGTTGCAGACGAATCAATGGACAGAGGTTTAATCTCCAATATATATAAACAGCTCATGCAGCTTAATATTAAAAAAACAAACAACCCAAAAAAATGGGCAGAAGATCTAAAGAGACGTTTCTTCAAAGGAGACACAGAGATGGCCAAGACGCACATGAAAAGCTGCTCAACAGCACTAATTATTGGATAAATGCAAATCAAAACTACAATGAGGTATCACGTCACACCTGTTAGAATCGGCATCATCAGAAAATCTACAAACAACCAATTCTGGGGAGGGTGTGGACAAAAGGAGCCCTCTTCCACTATTGGTGGGAATGTAAATTGATACAGTCACTATGGAGAACAGTATGGAGTTTCCTTAAAAAAATTAGAAATAGAATTACCATCTGATCCAGCAATCCCACTTCTGGGCATATACCCAGAGAAAACCGTATTTCAAAAAGGCACATTCACCACAATGTTCGTTGCAGCACTATTTACAATAGCCAGGTAATGGAAGCAACCTAAATGCCCACAGACAGATGAATGGATAAAGATGTGGTACATATATAAAATGCAATATTACTCGGCCATAAAAAGGAATGAAACTGGGTCATTTGTAGAGACATCGATGGATCGAGAGACTGTCATACTCAATGAAGTAAGTCAGAAAGAGGAAAACAAATATTGTATATTAATGCATATATGTGGAGCCTAAAAATGGTACAGATGAACTGGTTTGCAGGGAAGAAATAGAGACACAGAGGTAGAGAACAAACGTATGGACACCAAGTGTGGGAAGCCATGGGGTGGTGGTGGTGGGATGAGTTGGGAGATTGGGATTGACCTGTATACATGTATATGCATAAAATACATAACTAATAATAACCTGCTGTATAAAAACATAAATAAAATTAAATTTCAAAATTTTAAAAATAAAATTTAAAAATAAAACAGAAATAAATTCTTCCCGTCACACAGATGTATTTATAGGAATGAATTATTTCCATGCTTATATTTATAAATACATAAAAGAGGAATAAAATCTAACTTGAACCATAAAAGAAAAAAAAATTGAACCCACGAGTTATACAGAGGAAAACCCTATCAGGGCACTTTCTCCAGTGGTAAACAATTCTGAAATTGGTCAGAGGTGGGGAACCATCTCCCATACAGCCAGCAACACAACCCCACGCAAGGAGCGTCCTCATTGCAAAGCTGGTGGACCCTGCCGAGGCATCTGTGAGTAAACGTGAGCTGAGCCCCAGGCCACCTGCTGCTGAACTGTTCCCACCCTTTCCAGGTAAAACACCTGAATATGTACAAGGGCTTGAAAGCCTAGAGGAAGGACCGTGGAGCCACACCAGCGACAGCACGCAGGCCAACTTGGTGCCTGCAGGCCTGTCAGGGTTTTCCTGGCCCCGGGCGCTCTTCCAGAATCTTTCCATTGCCCTGCCTGAGATACCCCTCCTGTCCCGGCCCCCACTTCTTTTTTCCTTCCTCACCTCTGTCCGGAGAGAAATTCCCGCGGAAGGTATGGGTGACACAACCCCTTCTTTACAGGCGGCAGCCTGGCAACTCCTGCAGAAAGGCCAGCAGAACCCCACTCACACCGGGCCACCCACAAAGCTGTGGCCCCTCACTACCTCCCACCAGCACAGCCCCGAGACTGCTGACGGGGCAGAGAATATGGAGTCAGGCACAGCTTCAGGGGCTATTGCTGCCTGGAGCTCTGTTTATATTGACCTCAACGAGGCACACCTGTGGAGGGTGGGCCGTCAGGGTAAGGCTGCCCAGGTCAGCTAATCCACAACCCTCAGGGAATCACATTGTTGAAAATGGACCCCGCTAAGGCAGAAGAGAAGCCAAGGGAAAAAAGGACACAATGCCATTTGCAGCACCGTAGATGAGTCTAGAAGTAATCACGTGACTTGTAGTAAGTCAGAAAGTGAAAGACACATATCATATCACTTATAGGTGTTACCTAAAAATGGATACCAGGGCAGATATTTCCACGGAGAAGGGCAATCACAGATTCATTAAACAAACTTATGGTTCACCAATGGAAAGGTGTGAGGATTGGTTTCATTACGATATCGGGATTAACAGACATATACAAACACAAGTGACATATATAATCACCAAAGACCTACAGAATACTAAGAGAGGACTATTCAACATTCTGTCATAACGTACATGGGAAAAGGATCCCAGGAAGAACAGACATGTGTATATGTGTAAAAGAACCACATCTTCCACACCTACAACAAGCCAAACATTGTAATCAAACTTGCTGTAATAAAAAATAAAAACTTAAATTAAAAACACGAACAAGAAGTGGTGAGACACACGTGAGGGGCTTTCTCCTGGCACATTCCATTCTAAACTCCAATCTAGAACACCACTTCCACTGAGGCTCTCTTGCCCTAGTAACCAGATTTGGTAAGGGTGAACTGCTGCCACCTTGTGGCCGTTTCACACAACAGCAGCTTTAATCCCAGCGCTAATGGTCAGTTGATATTCAAAATCATTGCAGGCCTGTAAATGACACCTGCCCTGAAAACAAATCCTGGGGTCACATACCGACCAAAAAGTTCAAAGGACGTCCATATTTCAAAACCACCGTTTCAAAAGGCATATTTTACGCACATTAGTGTTCTGCTTCTTTTCCTTTCTTTCCTTTTTTGTTTAAAAAACACAGGAATGGAAAAAGGCATCCCTCAGAATGGGCGAAAATCGTTGCAGACGAATCAATGGACAGAGGTTTAAACTCCAATATATATAAACAACTCATGCAGCTTAATATTAAAAAAACAAACACCCCAATACAAAAATGGGCAGAAGATCTAAAGAGACGTTTCTTCAAAGAAGACACAGAGATGGCCAAGACGCACATGAAAAGCTGCTCAAAAGCACTAATTATTAGAGAAATGCAAATCAAAACTACAATGAGGTTTCACCTCACACCTGTTAGAATCGGCATCATCAGAAAATCTAAAAACAACCAATTCTGGGGAGGGTGTGGACAAAAGGAGCCCTCTTCCACTATTGGTGGGAATGTAAATTGATACAGTCACTATGGAGAACAGTATGGAGTTTCCTTAAAAAAACTAGAAATAGAATTACCATCTGATCCAGCAATCCGACTTCTGGCCATATACCCAGAGAAAACCGTATTTCAAAAAGGCACATTCACCACAATGTTCGTTGCAGCACTATCTACAAGAGCCAGGTAATTGAAGCAACCTAAATGCCCACAGACACATGAATGGATAAAGATGTGGTACATATATAAAATGGAATATTACTCGGCCATAAAAAAGAATGAAACTGGGTCATTTGTAGAGACATCGATGGATCGAGAGACTGTCATACACAATGAAGTAAGTCAGAAAGAGGAAAACAAATATTGTATATTAATGCATATATGTGGAGCCTAAAAATGGTACAGATGAACTGGTTTGCAGGGAAGAAATAGAGACACAGAGGTAGAGAACAAACGTATGGACACCAAGTGTGGGAAGCCATGGCGTGGTGGTGGTGGGATGAGTTGGGAGTTTGGGATTGACCTGTATATATGTATATGCATAAAATACATAACTAATAATAACGTGCTGTATAAAAAAAATAAATAAAATTAAATTTCAAAATTTTAAAAAATAAAATTTAAAAATAAAACAGAAAAAAGTTCTTCCCGTCACACAGATGTATTTATAGGAATGAATTATTTCCATGCTTATATCTATAAATACATAAAAGAGGAATAAAATCTAACTTGAAACATAAAAGAAAAAAAAAAACCTGAACCCACGAGTTATACAGAGGAAAACCCTATCAGGGCCCTTGCTCCAGTGGTAAACAATTCTGAAATTGGTCAGAGGTGGGGAACCATCTCCCGTACAGCCAGCAACCCACCCCCCACGCAAGGAGCGTCCTCATTGCAAAGCTGGGGGACCGTGCCGAGGCATCTGTGAGTAAACGTGAGCTGAGCCCCAGGCAAGCTGCTGCTGAACTGTTCCCACCCTTTCCAGGTAAACACCTGAATATGTACAAGGGCTTGAAAGCTTAGAGGAAGGACCGTGGAGCCACACCAGCGACAGCACGCAGGCCAACTTGGTGCCTGCAGGCCAGCCAGTGTGGTCCTGGGCCCGGGCGCTCTTCCAGAAGCTTTCCATTGCCCTGCCTGAGATACCCCTCCTGTCCCGGCCCCCACTGCTTTTTTCCTTCCTCACCTCTGTCCGGAGAGAAATTCCAGCGGAAGGTATGGGTGACACATCCTCTTCTTAACAGGCAGCAGCCTGGCAACTCCTGCAGAAAGGCCAGCAAAACCCCACTCACACCGGGCCACACACAAAGCTGTGGCCCCTCACTCCCTCCCACCAGCACAGCCCCGAGACTGCTGACGGGGCCGAGAATATGGAGTCAGGCACAGCTTCAGGGGCTATTGATGCCTGGAGCGCTGTTTATATTGACCTCAAAGATGCACACCTGGGGAGGGCGGGCCGGCAGGGTAAGGCTGCCCAGGTCAGCTAATCCACAACCCTCAGGGAATCACATTGTTGAAAATGGTCCCCGCTAAGGCAGAAGAGAAGCCAAGGGAAAAAAGGACACAATGCCATTTGCAGCACCATAGATGAGTCTAGAAGTAATCATGTGACTTGTAGTAAGTCAGAAAGTGAAAGACACATATCATATCATATCACTTATAGGTGTTACCTAAAAATGGATACCAGGGCAGATATTTCCACGGAGAAGGGCAATCACAGATTCATTAAACAGAATTATGGTTCACCAATGGAAAGGTGTGAGGATTGGTTTCATTACAATATCGGGTTTAAGAGACATATACAAACACAGGTGACATATATAATCACCAAAGACCTACAGAATAACAAGAGAGGACTACTCAACATTCTGTCATAACGTACATGGGAAAAGGATCCCAGGAAGAACAGACATCTGTATATGTGTAAAAGAACCACATCTTCCACACCTACAACAAGCCAAACATTGTAATCAAACTTGCTGTAATAAAAAATAAAAAAAACTAAATTAAAAACACGAACAAGAAGTAGTGAGACAAACTTGATGGGCTTTCTCCTGGCACATTCCATTCTAAATTCCAAACTAGAACACCACTTCCATTGAGGCACTGTTGCCCTAGTCACCAGATTTGGTAAGGAAGAACTGCTGCCACCTTGTGGCCGTTTCACACAACAGCAGCTTTAATCCCAATGCTAATGGTCAGTTGATATTCAAAATCATTGCAGGCCTGTAAATGACACCTGCGCTGAAAACAAATCCTGGGGTCACATATCGACCAAAAAAATCAAAGGACGTCCATATTTCAAAACGACCGTTTCAAAAGGCATATTTTACGCACATTAGTGTTCTGCTTCTTTTCCTTTCTTTCCTTTTTTGTTAAAAAACACGGGAATGGAAAAAGGCATCCCTTAGAATGGGCGAAAATCGTTGCAAACGAATCAATGGACAGAGGCTTAATCTCCAATATATATAAACAGCTCATGCAGCTTAATATTAAAAAAACAAACAACCCAATACAAAAATGGGCAGAAGATCTAAAGAGACGTTTCTTCAAAGAAGACACAGAGATGGCCAAGACACACATGAAAAGCTGCTCAACAGCACTAATTATTAGAGAAATGCAAATCAAAACTACAATGAGGTATCACCTCACACCTGTTAGAATCGGCATCATCAGAAAATCTACAAACAACAAATTCTGGGGAGGGTGTGGACAAAAGAAACCCTCTTCCACTATTGGTGGGAATGTAAATTGATACAGTCACTATGGAGAAGAGTATGGAGTTTCCTTAAAAAAAGTAGAAATAGAATTACCATCTGATCCAGCAATCCCACTTCTGGGCATATACCCAGAGAAAACTGTAAATCAAAAAGGCATATTCACCACAATGTTCATTGCAGCACTATTTACAATAGCCAGGTAATGGAAGCAACGTAAATGCCCACAGACAGATGAAAGGATAAAGATGTGGTAAATATATAAAATGGAATATTACTCGGCCATAAAAAGGAATGAAACTGGGTCCTTTGTAGAGACATCGATGGATCGAGAGACTGTCATACAGGATGAAGTAAGTCAGAAAGAGGAAAACAAATATTGTATATTAATGCATATATGTGGAACCTAAAAAATGGTCCAGATGAACTGGTTTGCAGGGAAGAAATAGAGACACAGAGGTAGAGAACAAACGTATGGACACCAAGTGTGGGAAGCCATGGGGTGGTGGTGGTGGGATGAGTTGGGAGATTGGGATTGACCTGTATACATGTATATGCATAAAATACATAGCTAATAATAACGTGCTGTATAAAAAAAAATAAATAAAATTAAATTTCAAAATTTTAAAATATAAAATTTAAAAATAAAACAGAAAAAAGTTCTTCCCATCACACAGATGTACTTATAGGAATGAATTATTTCCATGCTTATATCTATAAATACATAAAAGAGGAATAAAAACAAACTTGAACCATAAAAGAAAAAAAAAAACTGAACCCACGTGTTATACAGACGAAAACCCTATCAGGGCACTGCTCCAGCTGTCAACAATTCTGAATTTCGTCAGAGGTGGGGAACCATCTCCCATACAGCCAGCAACCCACACCCCACGCAAGGAACGTCCTCACTGCAAAGCTGGGGGAACGTGCCGTGGCTTCTGTGAGTAAACGTGAACTGAGACCCAGGCCAGCTGTTGCTGAACTGATCCCACCCTTCCCAGGTAAAACACCTAAATATGTACAGGGGCTTGAAAGCCTATAGGAAAGCCCGTGGAGCCACACCAGCGACATCACGCAGGCCAACTTCGTGCCTGCAGGCCAGCCAGGTTGATCCAGGCCCCTGACGCTCTTCCGGAGCTTTCCATTGCCCTGCATGAGATACCCCTCCTGTCCCGGCCCCCACTGCGTTTTTCCTTCCTCACCTCTGTCCGGAGAGAAATACCAGCGGAAGGTATGGGTGACACATCCTGTTCTTTACAGGTGGCAGCCTGGCAACTCCTGCAGAAAGGCCAGCAGAGCCCCACTCAGACCGGGCCACCCACAAAGCTGTGGCCCATCACTCCCCCCCACCAGCACAGTCCCGAGTCTGCTGACGGGGCAGAGAATATGGAGTCAGGCACAGCTTCAGGGGCTATTGCTGCCTGGAGCGCTGTTTATATTGACCTCAACGAGGCACACCTGGGGAGGGCGGGCCGGCAGGGTAAGGCTGCCCAGGTCAGCTAATCCACAACCCGCAGGGAATCACATTGTTGAAAATGGACCTCTCTAAGGCAGAATAGAAGCCAAGGGAAAAAAGGACACAATGCCATTTTCAGCACCGTAGATGAGTCTAGAAGTAATCACGTGACTTGTAGTAAGACAGAAAGTGAAAGACACATAACATATCATATCACTTATAGGTGTTACCTAAAAATGGATACCATGGCAGATATTTCCACGGAGAAGGGCAGTCACAGAATCATTAAACAAACTTATGGTTCACCAATGGAAAGGTGTGAGGATTGGTTTCATTATGATATCGGAGTTAACAGACATATACAAACACAGGTGACATATATAATCACCAAAGACCTACAGAATACCAAGAGAGGACTACTCAACATTCTGTCATAACGTACATGGGAAAAGGATCCCAGGAAGAACAGACATCTGTATATGTGTAAAAGAACCACATCATCCACACCTACAACAAGCCAAACATTGTAATCAAACTTGCTGTAATAAAAAATAAAAAAAAAAATTAAAAACAAGAAGAAGAAGTAGTGAGACAAACTTGAGGGGCTTCTTCCTGGCACATTCCATTCTAAATTCCAATCTAGAACACCACTTCCATTGAGGCTCTGTTGCCCTAGTAACCAGATATGGTAAGGGAGAACTGCTGCCACCTTGTGGCCGTTTCACACAACACCAGCTTTAATCCTAGCGCTAATGGTCAGTTGATATTCAAAATCATTGCAGGCCTGTAAATGACACCTGCCCTGATAACAAATCCTGGGGTCACATATCGACCAAGAAATTCAAAAGACGTCCATATTTCAAAATGACCGTTTCAAAAGGCAAGAGTGGCCCTGGCGAACAGGGAGCCTTGATATGCTGATGGGCGGGATGTAAGTTGCCAACTGCCTCACTGGAGGAGTGCATTTTGTTCCCTAAAACAAGTAAACAACAGAGCTACAGAGCCAAGGGCACTTCCAGTCTAGGGAATATACCTTGGGAAAACTGAAAATCCATAAGACAGAGCCACCCTGAAATTGAGGGCTGCACTGCTTACAAGAACCTCAACCTGGGTACACCTGAAATATCCCAGGCAATATAAAAATGGTTCCAAACATTGTGGAACTTACGTACGATGGAATATCCCTCAGCCACGAAATCAATGTCATAAGACCAGTAGCAGCAAAATGAGTGGATTCAGGTACGATGATTCTAAGTGAAAGAAGTCACACAGGAAAAGAAACTTATCATAAGATATCACTTAGGAAGATCCTGTAAACATGGCTACACATGAACTGAGTTAGGCAAGAGAACAGAGTCTCACATTTAGAAAACACTCTTATGCCTGCTTAAGGGGGAAGGAGAGGTGGGGTGATGCATCAAACCCGAGTTTGATATAAGCACAGGTACCGTTCCAAAAACCAACTATGGAATAGACAAGACCTACACCTTCCTCAGTGAAAGGGACTCAAAACCCCATATTTCCCGCAGAGGAATAGATCTGACTAGTAAGAATCTTAAAACCTATGTATTGATATGTCTCCATAAGGGAATCAAGTGTGTCTAGACTGGCATAAACAGGGCAGCGAGAATCAGCTCAAACCCACTCTAAAAGGGAATTTCAAAAACAGAACAAAGAAACAGGGAAATTCTTCAAAATTCCTTCAGGGTCTCTGATGCAACCTGGAATGACCCTATCTACAATGACAGCTGGATGTGGCATAAGGCTGGACACTTGGGACTGAGAGGATTGGTGAGATTGGGTGAGCAAATGCAGACCCTTTAAAGCAATAATGCATGGCACCCATTCCCTGGGTCCCAGCTCTCCAGGTTGAAGGGAATATTACTACAGCTATAACGTGTACGGGAAACCTAGAGAATGGACACACTGTGAATACGACAGGTTTCTAAAACTCAACGAAGAGCCCCTCTCCTGGTGCTCCGGTTTGACTTTCCAACTGCTTTCCTAGCAATCTCCCAACTTGGAGAGACAGCCCCTTTAAGCTCCTGGTTCGCACAGGTTGCCAATTTGGCAGAGGATGAAAGGGAAGAGGGAGAACCAATGAGAGAGTAGCCGCTAGGCATTTGGATGGGCACATGTCACTCTAATTTCCCGGCAGGAAGAAGAATTAACCAAAGTCTCAGCCACCCACCGGGAACCAGTATAGGTCCTGAACCAAAAGTTTGGACTTGCGTTCAGCTCACAGAAAACGAGTTGAAAAATGGAGCTCAGGGGCACAGCAATTCACAAACTGGCAGAGTAATCAAGGCCAACTATCGTCCAAAAATCTGTTGAGGGAAGGCAACGAGGCGGACTTGAAAGCGAGGCAGAATAGCAGGAAACAGATTTCAAGAGGTACATTGGAATCGCCTGTAAAGCACAGGAAGAGGGGCACAACTTCGACAATGATGCACTTGGCCAAAAAGGGCGTATGCGTTTTCTCCTGAATATATTCAGTGGAAAACGCATACGCCCTTTTTGGCCAAGCAAGCAAGCGGGCAATGCAAATCTGCACTACACAGAAGTATCACTTCCCACCGGTCAAAAGGGACATCCACAAAATGTGTAAAAGCCAGAAAGGCAAGACAGGCCCTGGAGAACAGGGAGCCTTGTTATGCTGATGGGCGGGATGTAAGTTGCCAACTGCCTCACTGGAGGAGTGCATTGTGTTCCCTAAAACAAGTAAACAACAGAGCTACAGAGCCAAGGGCACTTCCAGTCTAGGGAATATACCTTGGGAAAACTGAAAATCCATAAGACAGAGCCACCCCCAAATTGAGGGCTGCACTGCTTACAAGAACCTCAACCTGGGTACACCTGAAATATCCCAGGCAATATAAAAATGGTTCCAAACATTGTGGAACTTACGTACGATGGAATATCCCTCCGCCACGAAATCAATGTCATAAGACCAGTAGCAGCAAAATGAGTGGATTCAGGTACGATGATTCTAAGTGAAAGAAGTCACACAGGAAAAGAAACTTATCATAAGATATCACTTAGGAAGATCCTGTAAACATGGCTACACATGAACTGAGTTAGGCAAGAGAACAGAGTCTCACATTTAGAAAACACTCTTATGCCTGCTTAAGGGGGAAGGAGAGGTGGGGTGATGCATCAAACCCGAGTTTGATATAAGCACAGGTACCTTTCCAAAAACCAACTATGGAATAGACAAGACCTACACCTTCCTCAGTGAAAGGGACTCAAAACCCCATATTTCCCGCAGAGGAATAGATCTGACTAGTAAGAATCTTAAAACCTATGTATTGATATGTCTCCGTAAGGGAATCAAGTGTGTCTAGACTGGCATAAACAGGGCAGCGAGAATCAGCTCAAACCCACTCTAAAAGGGAATTTCAAAAACAGAACAAAGAAACAGGGAAATTCTTCAAAATTCCTTCAGGGTCTCTGATGCAACCTGGAATGACCCTATCTACAATGACAGCTGGATGTGGCATAAGGCTGGACACTTGGGACTGAGAGGATTGGTGAGATTGGGTGAGCAAATGCAGACCCTTTAAAGCAATAATGCATGGCACCCATTCCCTGGGTCCCAGCTCTCCAGGTTAAAGGGAATATTACTACAGCTATAACGTGTACGGGAAACCTAGAGAATGGACACACTGTGAATACGACAGGTTTCTAAAACTCAACGAAGAGCCCCTCTCCTGGTGCTCCGGTTTGACTTTCCAACTGCTTTCCTAGCAATCTCCCAACTTGGAGAGACAGCCCCTTTAAGCTCCTGGTTCGCACAGGTTGCCAATTTGGCAGAGGATGAAAGGGAAGAGGGAGAACCAATGAGAGAGTAGCCGCTAGGCATTTGGATGGGCACATGTCACTCTAATTTCCCGGCAGGAAGAAGAATTAACCAAAGTCTCAGCCACCCACCGGGAACCAGTATAGGTCCTGAACCAAAAGTTTGGACTTGCGTTCAGCTCACAAAAAACGAGTTGAAAAATGGAGCTCAGGGGCACAGCAATTCACAAACTGGCAGAGTAATCAAGGCCAACTATCGTCCAAATATCTGTTGAGGGAAGGCAACGAGGCGGACTTGAAAGCGAGGCAGAATAGCAGGAAACAGATTTCAAGAGGTACGTTGGAATCGCCTGTAAAGCACAGGAAGAGGGGCACAACTTCGACAATGATGCACTTGGCCAAAAAGGGCGTATGCGTTTTCTCCTGAATATATTCAGGAGAAAACGCATACGCCCTTTTTGGCCAAGCAAGCAAGCGGGCAATGCAAATCTGCACTACACAGAAGTATCACTTCCCACCGGTCAAAAGGGACATCCACAAAATGTGTAAAAACCAGAAAGGCAAGACAGGCCCTGGAGAACAGGGAGCCTTGTTATGCTGATGGGCGGGATGTAAGTTGCCAACTGCCTCACTGGAGGAGTGCATTGTGTTCCCTAAAACAAGTAAACAACAGAGCTACAGAGCCAAGGGCACTTCCAGTCTAGGGAATATACCTTGGGAAAACTGAAAATCCATAAGACAGAGCCACCCCCAAATTGAGGGCTGCACTGCTTACAAGAACCTCAACCTGGGTACACCTGAAATATCCCAGGCAATATAAAAATGGTTCCAAACATTGTGGAACTTACGTACGATGGAATATCCCTCCGCCACGAAATCAATGTCATAAGACCAGTAGCAGCAAAATGAGTGGATTCAGGTACGATGATTCTAAGTGAAAGAAGTCACACAGGAAAAGAAACTTATCATAAGATATCACTTAGGAAGATCCTGTAAACATGGCTACACATGAACTGAGTTAGGCAAGAGAACAGAGTCTCACATTTAGAAAACACTCTTATGCCTGCTTAAGGGGGAAGGAGAGGTGGGGTGATGCATCAAACCCGAGTTTGATATAAGCACAGGTACCGTTCCAAAAACCAACTATGGAATAGACAGGACCTACACCTTCCTCAGTGAAAGGGACTCAAAACCCCATATTTCCCGCAGAGGAATAGATCTGACTAGTAAGAATCTTAAAACCTATGTATTGATATGTCTCCGTAAGGGAATCAAGTGTGTCTAGACTGGCATAAACAGGGCAGCGAGAATCAGCTCAAACCCACTCTAAAAGGGAATTTCAAAAACAGAACAAAGAAACAGGGAAATTCTTCAAAATTCCTTCAGGGTCTCTGATGCAACCTGGAATGACCCTATCTACAATGACAGCTGGATGTGGCATAAGGCTGGACACTTGGGACTGAGAGGATTGGTGAGATTGGGTGAGCAAATGCAGACCCTTTAAAGCAATAATGCATGGCACCCATTCCATGGGTCTCAGCTCTCCAGGTTGAAGGGAATATTACTACAGCTATAACGTGTACGGGAAACCTAGAGAATGGACACACTGTGAATACGACAGGTTTCTAAAACTCAACGAAGAGCCCCTCTCCTGGTGCTCCGGTTTGACTTTCCAACTGCTTTCCTAGCAATCTCCCAACTTGGAGAGACAGCCCCTTTAAGCTCCTGGTTCGCACAGGTTGCCAATTTGGCAGAGGATGAAAGGGAAGAGGGAGAACCAATGAGAGAGTAGCCGCTAGGCATTTGGATGGGCACATGTCACTCTAATTTCCCGGCAGGAAGAAGAATTAACCAAAGTCTCAGCCACCCACCGGGAACCAGTATAGGTCCTGAACCAAAAGTTTGGACTTGCGTTCAGCTCACAAAAAAAGAGTTGAAAAATGGAGCTCAGGGGCACAGCAATTCACAAACTGGCAGAGTAATCAAGGCCAACTATCGTCCAAAAATCTGTTGAGGGAAGGCAACGAGGCGGACTTGAAAGCGAGGCAGAATAGCAGGAAACAGATTTCAAGAGGTACGTTGGAATCGCCTGTAAAGCACAGGAAGAGGGGCACAACTTCGACAATGATGCACTTGGCCAAAAAGGGCGTATGCGTTTTCTCCTGAATATATTCAGTGGAAAACGCATACGCCCTTTTTGGCCAAGCAAGCAAGCGGGCAATGCAAATCTGCACTACACAGAAGTATCACTTCCCACCGGTCAAAAGGGACATCCACAAAATGTGTAAAAACAAGAAAGGCAAGACAGGCCCTGGAGAACAGGGAGCCTTGTTATGCTGATGGGCGGGATGTAAGTTGCCAACTGCCTCACTGGAGGAGTGCATTGTGTCCCCTAAAACAAGTAAACAACAGAGCTACAGAGCCAAGGGCACTTCCAGTCTAGGGAATATACCTTGGGAAAACTGAAAATCCATAAGACAGAGCCACCCCCAAATTGAGGGCTGCACTGCTTACAAGAACCTCAACCTGGGTACACCTGAAATATCCCAGGCAATATAAAAATGGTTCCAAACATTGTGGAACTTACGTACGATGGAATATCCCTCCGCCACGAAATCAATGTCATAAGACCAGTAGCAGCAAAATGAGTGGATTCAGGTACGATGATTCTAAGTGAAAGAAGTCACACAGGAAAAGAAACTTATCATAAGATATCACTTAGGATGATCCTGTAAACATGGCTACACATGAACTGAGTTAGGCAAGAGAACAGAGTCTCACATTTAGAAAACACTCTTATGCCTGCTTAAGGGGGAAGGAGAGGTGGGGTGATGCATCAAACCCGAGTTTGATATAAGCACAGGTACCGTTCCAAAAACCAACTATGGAATAGACAAGACTTACACCTTCCTCAGTGAAAGGGACTCAAAACCCCATATTTCCCGCAGAGGAATAGATCTGACTAGTAAGAATCTTAAAACCTATGTATTGATATGTCTCCGTAAGGGAATCAAGTGTGTCTAGACTGGCATAAACAGGGCAGCGAGAATCAGCTCAAACCCACTCTAAAAGGGAATTTCAAAAACAGAACAAAGAAACAGGGAAATTCTTCAAAATTCCTTCAGGGTCTCTGATGCAACCTGGAATGACCCTATCTACAATGACAGCTGGATGTGGCATAAGGCTGGACACTTGGGACTGAGAGGATTGGTGAGATTGGGTGAGCAAATGCAGACCCTTTAAAGCAATAATGCATGGCACCCATTCCCTGGGTCCCAGCTCTCCAGGTTGAAGGGAATATTACTACAGCTATAACGTGTACGGGAAACCTAGAGAATGGACACACTGTGAATACGACAGGTTTCTAAAACTCAACGAAGAGCCCCTCTCCTGGTGCTCCGGTTTGACTTTCCAACTGCTTTCCTAGCAATCTCCCAACTTGGAGAGACAGCCCCTTTAAGCTCCTGGTTCGCACAGGTTGCCAATTTGGCAGAGGATGAAAGGGAAGAGGGAGAACCAATGAGAGAGTAGCCGCTAGGCATTTGGATGGGCACATGTCACTCTAATTTCCCGGCAGGAAGAAGAATTAACCAAAGTCTCAGCCACCCACCGGGAACCAGTATAGGTCCTGAACCAAAAGTTTGGACTTGCGTTCAGCTCACAAAAAAAGAGTTGAAAAATGGAGCTCAGGGGCACAGCAATTCACAAACTGGCAGAGTAATCAAGGCCAACTATCGTCCAAAAATCTGTTGAGGGAAGGCAACGAGGCGGACTTGAAAGCGAGGCAGAATAGCAGGAAACAGATTTCAAGAGGTACGTTGGAATCGCCTGTAAAGCACAGGAAGAGGGGCACAACTTCGACAATGATGCACTTGGCTAAAAAGGGCGTATGCGTTTTCTCCTGAATATATTCAGTGGAAAACGCATACGCCCTTTTTGGCCAAGCAAGCAAGCGGGCAATGCAAATCTGCACTACACAGAAGTATCACTTCCCACCGGTCAAAAGGGACATCCACAAAATGTGTAAAAACCAGAAAGGCAAGACAGGCCCTGGAGAACAGGGAGCCTTGTTATGCTGATGGGCGGGATGTAAGTTGCCAACTGCCTCACTGGAGGAGTGCATTGTGTCCCCTAAAACAAGTAAACAACAGAGCTACAGAGCCAAGGGCGCTTCCAGTCTAGGGAATATACCTTGGGAAAACTGAAAATCCATAAGACAGAGCCACCCCCAAATTGAGGGCTGCACTGCTTACAAGAACCTCAACCTGGGTACACCTGAAATATCCCAGGCAATATAAAAATGGTTCCAAACATTGTGGAACTTACGTACGATGGAATATCCCTCAGCCACGAAATCAATGTCATAAGACCAGTAGCAGCAAAATGAGTGGATTCAGGTACGATGATTCTAAGTGAAAGAAGTCACACAGGAAAAGAAACTTATCATAAGATATCACTTAGGATGATCCTGTAAACATGGCTACACATGAACTGAGTTAGGCAAGAGAACAGAGTCTCACATTTAGAAAACACTCTTATGCCTGCTTAAGGGGGAAGGAGAGGTGGGGTGATGCATCAAACCCGAGTTTGATATAAGCACAGGTACCGTTCCAAAAACCAACTATGGAATAGACAAGACTTACACCTTCCTCAGTGAAAGGGACTCAAAACCCCATATTTCCCGCAGAGGAATAGATCTGACTAGTAAGAATCTTAAAACCTATGTATTGATATGTCTCCGTAAGGGAATCAAGTGTGTCTAGACTGGCATAAACAGGGCAGCGAGAATCAGCTCAAACCCACTCTAAAAGGGAATTTCAAAAACAGAACAAAGAAACAGGGAAATTCTTCAAAATTCCTTCAGGGTCTCTGATGCAACCTGGAATGACCCTATCTACAATGACAGCTGGATGTGGCATAAGGCTGGACACTTGGGACTGAGAGGATTGGTGAGATTGGGTGAGCAAATGCAGACCCTTTAAAGCAATAATGCATGGCACCCATTCCCTGGGTCCCAGCTCTCCAGGTTGAAGGGTATATTACTACAGCTATAACGTGTACGGGAAACCTAGAGAATGGACACACTGTGAATACGACAGGTTTCTAAAACTCAACGAAGAGCCCCGCTCCTGGTGCTCCGGTTTGACTTTCCAACTGCTTTCCTAGCAATCTCCCAACTTGGAGAGACAGCCCCTTTAAGCTCCTGGTTCGCACAGGTTGCCAATTTGGCAGAGGATGAAAGGGAAGAGGGAGAACCAATGAGAGAGTAGCCGCTAGGCATTTGGATGGGCACATGTCACTCTAATTTCCCGGCAGGAAGAAGAATTAACCAAAGTCTCAGCCACCCACCGGGAACCAGTATAGGTCCTGAACCAAAAGTTTGGACTTGCGTTCAGCTCACAGAAAACGAGTTGAAAAATGGAGCTCAGGGGCACAGCAATTCACAAACTGGCAGAGTAATCAAGGCCAACTATCGTCCAAAAATCTGTTGAGGGAAGGCAACGAGGCGGACTTGAAAGCGAGGCAGAATAGCAGGAAACAGATTTCAAGAGGTACGTTGGAATCGCCTGTAAAGCACAGGAAGAGGGGCACAACTTCGACAATGATGCACTTGGCCAAAAAGGGCGTATGCGTTTTCTCCTGAATATATTCAGGAGAAAACGCATACGCCCTTTTTGGCCAAGCAAGCAAGCGGGCAATGCAAATCTGCACTACACAGAAGTATCACTTCCCACCGGTCAAAAGGGACATCCACAAAATGTGTAAAAACAAGAAAGGCAAGACAGGCCCTGGAGAACAGGGAGCCTTGTTATGCTGATGGGCGGGATGTAAGTTGCCAACTGCCTCACTGGAGGAGTGCATTGTGTCCCCTAAAACAAGTAAACAACAGAGCTACAGAGCCAAGGGCACTTCCAGTCTAGGGAATATACCTTGGGAAAACTGAAAATCCATAAGACAGAGCCACCCCCAAATTGAGGGCTGCACTGCTTACAAGAACCTCAACCTGGGTACACCTGAAATATCCCAGGCAATATAAAAATGGTTCCAAACATTGTGGAACTTACGTACGATGGAATATCCCTCCGCCACGAAATCAATGTCATAAGACCAGTAGCAGCAAAATGAGTGGATTCAGGTACGATGATTCTAAGTGAAAGAAGTCACACAGGAAAAGAAACTTATCATAAGATATCACTTAGGATGATCCTGTAAACATGGCTACACATGAACTGAGTTAGGCAAGAGAACAGAGTCTCACATTTAGAAAACACTCTTATGCCTGCTTAAGGGGGAAGGAGAGGTGGGGTGATGCATCAAACCCGAGTTTGATATAAGCACAGGTACCGTTCCAAAAACCAACTATGGAATAGACAAGACTTACACCTTCCTCAGTGAAAGGGACTCAAAACCCCATATTTCCCGCAGAGGAATAGATCTGACTAGTAAGAATCTTAAAACCTATGTATTGATATGTCTCCGTAAGGGAATCAAGTGTGTCTAGACTGGCATAAACAGGGCAGCGAGAATCAGCTCAAACCCACTCTAAAAGGGAATTTCAAAAACAGAACAAAGAAACAGGGAAATTCTTCAAAATTCCTTCAGGGTCTCTGATGCAACCTGGAATGACCCTATCTACAATGACAGCTGGATGTGGCATAAGGCTGGACACTTGGGACTGAGAGGATTGGTGAGATTGGGTGAGCAAATGCAGACCCTTTAAAGCAATAATGCATGGCACCCATTCCCTGGGTCCCAGCTCTCCAGGTTGAAGGGAATATTACTACAGCTATAACGTGTACGGGAAACCTAGAGAATGGACACACTGTGAATACGACAGGTTTCTAAAACTCAACGAAGAGCCCCTCTCCTGGTGCTCCGGTTTGACTTTCCAACTGCTTTCCTAGCAATCTCCCAACTTGGAGAGACAGCCCCTTTAAGCTCCTGGTTCGCACAGGTTGCCAATTTGGCAGAGGATGAAAGGGAAGAGGGAGAACCAATGAGAGAGTAGCCGCTAGGCATTTGGATGGGCACATGTCACTCTAATTTCCCGGCAGGAAGAAGAATTAACCAAAGTCTCAGCCACCCACCGGGAACCAGTATAGGTCCTGAACCAAAAGTTTGGACTTGCGTTCAGCTCACAAAAAAAGAGTTGAAAAATGGAGCTCAGGGGCACAGCAATTCACAAACTGGCAGAGTAATCAAGGCCAACTATCGTCCAAAAATCTGTTGAGGGAAGGCAACGAGGCGGACTTGAAAGCGAGGCAGAATAGCAGGAAACAGATTTCAAGAGGTACGTTGGAATCGCCTGTAAAGCACAGGAAGAGGGGCACAACTTCGACAATGATGCACTTGGCTAAAAAGGGCGTATGCGTTTTCTCCTGAATATATTCAGTGGAAAACGCATACGCCCTTTTTGGCCAAGCAAGCAAGCGGGCAATGCAAATCTGCACTACACAGAAGTATCACTTCCCACCGGTCAAAAGGGACATCCACAAAATGTGTAAAAACCAGAAAGGCAAGACAGGCCCTGGAGAACAGGGAGCCTTGTTATGCTGATGGGCGGGATGTAAGTTGCCAACTGCCTCACTGGAGGAGTGCATTGTGTCCCCTAAAACAAGTAAACAACAGAGCTACAGAGCCAAGGGCACTTCCAGTCTAGGGAATATACCTTGGGAAAACTGAAAATCCATAAGACAGAGCCACCCCCAAATTGAGGGCTGCACTGCTTACAAGAACCTCAACCTGGGTACACCTGAAATATCCCAGGCAATATAAAAATGGTTCCAAACATTGTGGAACTTACGTACGATGGAATATCCCTCAGCCACGAAATCAATGTCATAAGACCAGTAGCAGCAAAATGAGTGGATTCAGGTACGATGATTCTAAGTGAAAGAAGTCACACAGGAAAAGAAACTTATCATAAGATATCACTTAGGATGATCCTGTAAACATGGCTACACATGAACTGAGTTAGGCAAGAGAACAGAGTCTCACATTTAGAAAACACTCTTATGCCTGCTTAAGGGGGAAGGAGAGGTGGGGTGATGCATCAAACCCGAGTTTGATATAAGCACAGGTACCGTTCCAAAAACCAACTATGGAATAGACAAGACTTACACCTTCCTCAGTGAAAGGGACTCAAAACCCCATATTTCCCGCAGAGGAATAGATCTGACTAGTAAGAATCTTAAAACCTATGTATTGATATGTCTCCGTAAGGGAATCAAGTGTGTCTAGACTGGCATAAACAGGGCAGCGAGAATCAGCTCAAACCCACTCTAAAAGGGAATTTCAAAAACAGAACAAAGAAACAGGGAAATTCTTCAAAATTCCTTCAGGGTCTCTGATGCAACCTGGAATGACCCTATCTACAATGACAGCTGGATGTGGCATAAGGCTGGACACTTGGGACTGAGAGGATTGGTGAGATTGGGTGAGCAAATGCAGACCCTTTAAAGCAATAATGCATGGCACCCATTCCATGGGTCCCAGCTCTCCAGGTTGAAGGGAATATTACTACAGCTATAACGTGTACGGGAAACCTAGAGAATGGACACACTGTGAATACGACAGGTTTCTAAAACTCAACGAAGAGCCCCTCTCCTGGTGCTCCGGTTTGACTTTCCAACTGCTTTCCTAGCAATCTCCCAACTTGGAGAGACAGCCCCTTTAAGCTCCTGGTTCGCACAGGTTGCCAATTTGGCAGAGGATGAAAGGGAAGAGGGAGAACCAATGAGAGAGTAGCCGCTAGGCATTTGGATGGGCACATGTCACTCTAATTTCCCGGCAGGAAGAAGAATTAACCAAAGTCTCAGCCACCCACCGGGAACCAGTATAGGTCCTGAACCAAAAGTTTGGACTTGCGTTCAGCTCACAAAAAAAGAGTTGAAAAATGGAGCTCAGGGGCACAGCAATTCACAAACTGGCAGAGTAATCAAGGCCAACTATCGTCCAAAAATCTGTTGAGGGAAGGCAACGAGGCGGACTTGAAAGCGAGGCAGAATAGCAGGAAACAGATTTCAAGAGGTACGTTGGAATCGCCTGTAAAGCACAGGAAGAGGGGCACAACTTCGACAATGATGCACTTGGCCAAAAAGGGCGTATGTGTTTTCTCCTGAATATATTCAGGAGAAAACGCATACGCCCTTTTTGGCCAAGCAAGCAAGCGGGCAATGCAAATCTGCACTACACAGAAGTATCACTTCCCACCGGTCAAAAGGGACATCCACAAAATGTGTAAAAACCAGAAAGGCAAGACAGGCCCTGGAGAACAGGGAGCCTTGTTATGCTGATGGGCGGGATGTAAGTTGCCAACTGCCTCACTGGAGGAGTGCATTGTGTTCCCTAAAACAAGTAAACAACAGAGCTACAGAGCCAAGGGCACTTCCAGTCTAGGGAATATACCTTGGGAAAACTGAAAATCCATAAGACAGAGCCACCCCCAAATTGAGGGCTGCACTGCTTACAAGAACCTCAACCTGGGTACACCTGAAATATCCCAGGCAATATAAAAATGGTTCCAAACATTGTGGAACTTACGTACGATGGAATATCCCTCAGCCACGAAAT
Organism: Mesoplodon mirus; assembly: GCF_964341445.2. Classification (NCBI taxonomy): domain Eukaryota; kingdom Metazoa; phylum Chordata; class Mammalia; order Artiodactyla; family Ziphiidae; genus Mesoplodon; species Mesoplodon mirus. The sequence continues at coordinate 1,492,645 of NW_028295722.1, forward strand.
CAATGTCATAAGACCAGTAGCAGCAAAATGAGTGGATTCAGGTACGATGATTCTAAGTGAAAGAAGTCACACAGGAAAAGAAACTTATCATAAGATATCACTTAGGAAGATCCTGTAAACATGGCTACACATGAACTGAGTTAGGCAAGAGAACAGAGTCTCACATTTAGAAAACACTCTTATGCCTGCTTAAGGGGGAAGGAGAGGTGGGGTGATGCATCAAACCCGAGTTTGATATAAGCACAGGTACCTTTCCAAAAACCAACTATGGAATAGACAAGACTTACACCTTCCTCAGTGAAAGGGACTCAAAACCCCATATTTCCCGCAGAGGAATAGATCTGACTAGTAAGAATCTTAAAACCTATGTATTGATATGTCTCCGTAAGGGAATCAAGTGTGTCTAGACTGGCATAAACAGGGCAGCGAGAATCAGCTCAAACCCACTCTAAAAGGGAATTTCAAAAACAGAACAAAGAAACAGGGAAATTCTTCAAAATTCCTTCAGGGTCTCTGATGCAACCTGGAATGACCCTATCTACAATGACAGCTGGATGTGGCATAAGGCTGGACACTTGGGACTGAGAGGATTGGTGAGATTGGGTGAGCAAATGCAGACCCTTTAAAGCAATAATGCATGGCACCCATTCCCTGGGTCCCAGCTCTCCAGGTTGAAGGGTATATTACTACAGCTATAACGTGTACGGGAAACCTAGAGAATGGACACACTGTGAATACGACAGGTTTCTAAAACTCAACGAAGAGCCCCGCTCCTGGTGCTCCGGTTTGACTTTCCAACTGCTTTCCTAGCAATCTCCCAACTTGGAGAGACAGCCCCTTTAAGCTCCTGGTTCGCACAGGTTGCCAATTTGGCAGAGGATGAAAGGGAAGAGGGAGAACCAATGAGAGAGTAGCCGCTAGGCATTTGGATGGGCACATGTCACTCTAATTTCCCGGCAGGAAGAAGAATTAACCAAAGTCTCAGCCACCCACCGGGAACCAGTATAGGTCCTGAACCAAAAGTTTGGACTTGCGTTCAGCTCACAGAAAACGAGTTGAAAAATGGAGCTCAGGGGCACAGCAATTCACAAACTGGCAGAGTAATCAAGGCCAACTATCGTCCAAAAATCTGTTGAGGGAAGGCAACGAGGCGGACTTGAAAGCGAGGCAGAATAGCAGGAAACAGATTTCAAGAGGTACGTTGGAATCGCCTGTAAAGCACAGGAAGAGGGGCACAACTTCGACAATGATGCACTTGGCCAAAAAGGGCGTATGCGTTTTCTCCTGAATATATTCAGGAGAAAACGCATACGCCCTTTTTGGCCAAGCAAGCAAGCGGGCAATGCAAATCTGCACTACAAAGAAGTATCACTTCCCAACGGTCAAAAGGGACATCCACAAAATGTGTAAAAGCCAGAAAGGCAAGACAGGCCCTGGAGAACAGGGAGCCTTGTTATGCTGATGGGCGGGATGTAAGTTGCCAACTGCCTCACTGGAGGAGTGCATTGTGTTCCCTAAAACAAGTAAACAACAGAGCTACAGAGCCAAGGGCACTTCCAGTCTAGGGAATATACCTTGGGAAAACTGAAAATCCATAAGACAGAGCCACCCCCAAATTGAGGGCTGCACTGCTTACAAGAACCTCAACCTGGGTACACCTGAAATATCCCAGGAAATATAAAAATGGTTCCAAACATTGTGGAACTTACGTACGATGGAATATCCCTCCGCCATGAAATCAATGTCATAAGACCAGTAGCAGCAAAATGAGTGGATTCAGGTACGATGATTCTAAGTGAAAGAAGTCACACAGGAAAAGAAACTTATCATAAGATATCACTTAGGATGATCCTGTAAACATGGCTACACATGAACTGAGTTAGGCAAGAGAACAGAGTCTCACATTTAGAAAACACTCTTATGCCTGCTTAAGGGGGAAGGAGAGGTGGGGTGATGCATCAAACCCGAGTTTGATATAAGCACAGGTACCGTTCCAAAAACCAACTATGGAATAGACAAGACTTACACCTTCCTCAGTGAAAGGGACTCAAAACCCCATATTTCCCGCAGAGGAATAGATCTGACTAGTAAGAATCTTAAAACCTATGTATTGATATGTCTCCGTAAGGGAATCAAGTGTGTCTAGACTGGCATAAACAGGGCAGCGAGAATCAGCTCAAACCCACTCTAAAAGGGAATTTCAAAAACAGAACAAAGAAACAGGGAAATTCTTCAAAATTCCTTCAGGGTCTCTGATGCAACCTGGAATGACCCTATCTACAATGACAGCTGGATGTGGCATAAGGCTGGACACTTGGGACTGAGAGGATTGGTGAGATTGGGTGAGCAAATGCAGACCCTTTAAAGCAATAATGCATGGCACCCATTCCATGGGTCCCAGCTCTCCAGGTTGAAGGGAATATTACTACAGCTATAACGTGTACGGGAAACCTAGAGAATGGACACACTGTGAATACGACAGGTTTCTAAAACTCAACGAAGAGCCCCTCTCCTGGTGCTCCGGTTTGACTTTCCAACTGCTTTCCTAGCAATCTCCCAACTTGGAGAGACAGCCCCTTTAAGCTCCTGGTTCGCACAGGTTGCCAATTTGGCAGAGGATGAAAGGGAAGAGGGAGAACCAATGAGAGAGTAGCCGCTAGGCATTTGGATGGGCACATGTCACTCTAATTTCCCGGCAGGAAGAAGAATTAACCAAAGTCTCAGCCACCCACCGGGAACCAGTATAGGTCCTGAACCAAAAGTTTGGACTTGCGTTCAGCTCACAAAAAAAGAGTTGAAAAATGGAGCTCAGGGGCACAGCAATTCACAAACTGGCAGAGTAATCAAGGCCAACTATCGTCCAAAAATCTGTTGAGGGAAGGCAACGAGGCGGACTTGAAAGCGAGGCAGAATAGCAGGAAACAGATTTCAAGAGGTACGTTGGAATCGCCTGTAAAGCACAGGAAGAGGGGCACAACTTCGACAATGATGCACTTGGCCAAAAAGGGCGTATGTGTTTTCTCCTGAATATATTCAGGAGAAAACGCATACGCCCTTTTTGGCCAAGCAAGCAAGCGGGCAATGCAAATCTGCACTACACAGAAGTATCACTTCCCACCGGTCAAAAGGGACATCCACAAAATGTGTAAAAACCAGAAAGGCAAGACAGGCCCTGGAGAACAGGGAGCCTTGTTATGCTGATGGGCGGGATGTAAGTTGCCAACTGCCTCACTGGAGGAGTGCATTGTGTTCCCTAAAACAAGTAAACAACAGAGCTACAGAGCCAAGGGCACTTCCAGTCTAGGGAATATACCTTGGGAAAACTGAAAATCCATAAGACAGAGCCACCCCCAAATTGAGGGCTGCACTGCTTACAAGAACCTCAACCTGGGTACACCTGAAATATCCCAGGCAATATAAAAATGGTTCCAAACATTGTGGAACTTACGTACGATGGAATATCCCTCAGCCACGAAATCAATGTCATAAGACCAGTAGCAGCAAAATGAGTGGATTCAGGTACGATGATTCTAAGTGAAAGAAGTCACACAGGAAAAGAAACTTATCATAAGATATCACTTAGGAAGATCCTGTAAACATGGCTACACATGAACTGAGTTAGGCAAGAGAACAGAGTCTCACATTTAGAAAACACTCTTATGCCTGCTTAAGGGGGAAGGAGAGGTGGGGTGATGCATCAAACCCGAGTTTGATATAAGCACAGGTACCTTTCCAAAAACCAACTATGGAATAGACAAGACTTACACCTTCCTCAGTGAAAGGGACTCAAAACCCCATATTTCCCGCAGAGGAATAGATCTGACTAGTAAGAATCTTAAAACCTATGTATTGATATGTCTCCGTAAGGGAATCAAGTGTGTCTAGACTGGCATAAACAGGGCAGCGAGAATCAGCTCAAACCCACTCTAAAAGGGAATTTCAAAAACAGAACAAAGAAACAGGGAAATTCTTCAAAATTCCTTCAGGGTCTCTGATGCAACCTGGAATGACCCTATCTACAATGACAGCTGGATGTGGCATAAGGCTGGACACTTGGGACTGAGAGGATTGGTGAGATTGGGTGAGCAAATGCAGACCCTTTAAAGCAATAATGCATGGCACCCATTCCCTGGGTCCCAGCTCTCCAGGTTGAAGGGTATATTACTACAGCTATAACGTGTACGGGAAACCTAGAGAATGGACACACTGTGAATACGACAGGTTTCTAAAACTCAACGAAGAGCCCCGCTCCTGGTGCTCCGGTTTGACTTTCCAACTGCTTTCCTAGCAATCTCCCAACTTGGAGAGACAGCCCCTTTAAGCTCCTGGTTCGCACAGGTTGCCAATTTGGCAGAGGATGAAAGGGAAGAGGGAGAACCAATGAGAGAGTAGCCGCTAGGCATTTGGATGGGCACATGTCACTCTAATTTCCCGGCAGGAAGAAGAATTAACCAAAGTCTCAGCCACCCACCGGGAACCAGTATAGGTCCTGAACCAAAAGTTTGGACTTGCGTTCAGCTCACAGAAAACGAGTTGAAAAATGGAGCTCAGGGGCACAGCAATTCACAAACTGGCAGAGTAATCAAGGCCAACTATCGTCCAAAAATCTGTTGAGGGAAGGCAACGAGGCGGACTTGAAAGCGAGGCAGAATAGCAGGAAACAGATTTCAAGAGGTACGTTGGAATCGCCTGTAAAGCACAGGAAGAGGGGCACAACTTCGACAATGATGCACTTGGCCAAAAAGGGCGTATGCGTTTTCTCCTGAATATATTCAGGAGAAAACGCATACGCCCTTTTTGGCCAAGCAAGCAAGCGGGCAATGCAAATCTGCACTACAAAGAAGTATCACTTCCCAACGGTCAAAAGGGACATCCACAAAATGTGTAAAAGCCAGAAAGGCAAGACAGGCCCTGGAGAACAGGGAGCCTTGTTATGCTGATGGGCGGGATGTAAGTTGCCAACTGCCTCACTGGAGGAGTGCATTGTGTTCCCTAAAACAAGTAAACAACAGAGCTACAGAGCCAAGGGCACTTCCAGTCTAGGGAATATACCTTGGGAAAACTGAAAATCCATAAGACAGAGCCACCCCCAAATTGAGGGCTGCACTGCTTACAAGAACCTCAACCTGGGTACACCTGAAATATCCCAGGAAATATAAAAATGGTTCCAAACATTGTGGAACTTACGTACGATGGAATATCCCTCCGCCATGAAATCAATGTCATAAGACCAGTAGCAGCAAAATGAGTGGATTCAGGTACGATGATTCTAAGTGAAAGAAGTCACACAGGAAAAGAAACTTATCATAAGATATCACTTAGGATGATCCTGTAAACATGGCTACACATGAACTGAGTTAGGCAAGAGAACAGAGTCTCACATTTAGAAAACACTCTTATGCCTGCTTAAGGGGGAAGGAGAGGTGGGGTGATGCATCAAACCCGAGTTTGATATAAGCACAGGTACCGTTCCAAAAACCAACTATGGAATAGACAAGACTTACACCTTCCTCAGTGAAAGGGACTCAAAACCCCATATTTCCCGCAGAGGAATAGATCTGACTAGTAAGAATCTTAAAACCTATGTATTGATATGTCTCCGTAAGGGAATCAAGTGTGTCTAGACTGGCATAAACAGGGCAGCGAGAATCAGCTCAAACCCACTCTAAAAGGGAATTTCAAAAACAGAACAAAGAAACAGGGAAATTCTTCAAAATTCCTTCAGGGTCTCTGATGCAACCTGGAATGACCCTATCTACAATGACAGCTGGATGTGGCATAAGGCTGGACACTTGGGACTGAGAGGATTGGTGAGATTGGGTGAGCAAATGCAGACCCTTTAAAGCAATAATGCATGGCACCCATTCCATGGGTCCCAGCTCTCCAGGTTGAAGGGAATATTACTACAGCTATAACGTGTACAGGAAACCTAGAGAATGGACACACTGTGAATACGACAGGTTTCTAAAACTCAACGAAGAGCCCCTCTCCTGGTGCTCCGGTTTGACTTTCCAACTGCTTTCCTAGCAATCTCCCAACTTGGAGAGACAGCCCCTTTAAGCTCCTGGTTCGCACAGGTTGCCAATTTGGCAGAGGATGAAAGGGAAGAGGGAGAACCAATGAGAGAGTAGCCGCTAGGCATTTGGATGGGCACATGTCACTCTAATTTCCCGGCAGGAAGAAGAATTAACCAAAGTCTCAGCCACCCACCGGGAACCAGTATAGGTCCTGAACCAAAAGTTTGGACTTGCGTTCAGCTCACAAAAAAAGAGTTGAAAAATGGAGCTCAGGGGCACAGCAATTCACAAACTGGCAGAGTAATCAAGGCCAACTATCGTCCAAAAATCTGTTGAGGGAAGGCAACGAGGCGGACTTGAAAGCGAGGCAGAATAGCAGGAAACAGATTTCAAGAGGTACGTTGGAATCGCCTGTAAAGCACAGGAAGAGGGGCACAACTTCGACAATGATGCACTTGGCCAAAAAGGGCGTATGCGTTTTCTCCTGAATATATTCAGTGGAAAACGCATACGCCCTTTTTGGCCAAGCAAGCAAGTGGGCAATGCAAATCTGCACTACACAGAAGTATCACTTCCCACCGGTCAAAAGGGACATCCACAAAATGTGTAAAAACCAGAAAGGCAAGACAGGCCCTGGAGAACAGGGAGCCTTGTTATGCTGATGGGCGGGATGTAAGTTGCCAACTGCCTCACTGGAGGAGTGCATTGTGTTCCCTAAAACAAGTAAACAACAGAGCTACAGAGCCAAGGGCACTTCCAGTCTAGGGAATATACCTTGGGAAAACTGAAAATCCATAAGACAGAGCCACCCCCAAATTGAGGGCTGCACTGCTTACAAGAACCTCAACCTGGGTACACCTGAATTATCCCAGGCAATATAAAAATGGTTCCAAACATTGTGGAACTTATGTACGATGGAATATCCCTCAGCCACGAAATCAATGTTATAAGACCAGTAGCAGCAAAATGAGTGGATTCAGGTACGATGATTCTAAGTGAAAGAAGTCACACAGGAAAAGAAACTTATCATAAGATATCACTTAGGATGATCCTGTAAACATGGCTACACATGAACTGAGTTAGGCAAGAGAACAGAGTCTCACATTTAGAAAACACTCTTATGCCTGCTTAAGGGGGAAGGAGAGGTGGGGTGATGCATCAAACCCGAGTTTGATATAAGCACAGGTACCGTTCCAAAAACCAACTATGGAATAGACAAGACTTACACCTTCCTCAGTGAAAGGGACTCAAAACCCCATATTTCCCACAGAGGAATAGATCTGACTAGTAAGAATCTTAAAACCTATGTATTGATATGTCTCCGTAAGGGAATCAAGTGTGTCTAGACTGGCATAAACAGGGCAGCGAGAATCAGCTCAAACCCACTCTAAAAGGGAATTTCAAAAACAGAACAAAGAAACAGGGAAATTCTTCAAAATTCCTTCAGGGTCTCTGATGCAACCTGGAATGACCCTATCTACAATGACAGCTGGATGTGGCATAAGGCTGGACACTTGGGACTGAGAGGATTGGTGAGATTGGGTGAGCAAATGCAGACCCTTTAAAGCAATAATGCATGGCACCCATTCCATGGGTCCCAGCTCTCCAGGTTGAAGGGAATATTACTACAGCTATAACGTGTACGGGAAACCTAGAGAATGGACACACTGTGAATACGACAGGTTTCTAAAACTCAACGAAGAGCCCCTCTCCTGGTGCTCCGGTTTGACTTTCCAACTGCTTTCCTAGCAATCTCCCAACTTGGAGAGACAGCCCCTTTAAGCTCCTGGTTCGCACAGGTTGCCAATTTGGCAGAGGATGAAAGGGAAGATGGAGAACCAATGAGAGAGTAGCCGCTAGGCATTTGGATGGGCACATGTCACTCTAATTTCCCGGCAGGAAGAAGAATTAACCAAAGTCTCAGCCACCCACCGGGAACCAGTATAGGTCCTGAACCAAAAGTTTGGACTTGCGTTCAGCTCACAAAAAAAGAGTTGAAAAATGGAGCTCAGGGGCACAGCAATTCACAAACTGGCAGAGTAATCAAGGCCAACTATCGTCCAAAAATCTGTTGAGGGAAGGCAACGAGGCGGACTTGAAAGCAAGGCAGAATAGCAGGAAACAGATTTCAAGAGGTACGTTGGAATCGCCTGTAAAGCACAGGAAGAGGGGCACAACTTCGACAATGATGCACTTGGCCAAAAAGGGCGTATGCGTTTTCTCCTGAATATATTCAGGAGAAAACGCATACGCCCTTTTTGGCCAAGCAAGCAAGCGGGCAATGCAAATCTGCACTACACAGAAGTATCACTTCCCACCGGTCAAAAGGGACATCCACAAAATGTGTAAAAACCAGAAAGGCAAGACAGGCCCTGGAGAACAGGGAGCCTTGTTATGCTGATGGGCGGGATGTAAGTTGCCAACTGCCTCACTGGAGGAGTGCATTGTGTCCCCTAAAACAAGTAAACAACAGAGCTACAGAGCCAAGGGCACTTCCAGTCTAGGGAATATACCTTGGGAAAACTGAAAATCCATAAGACAGAGCCACCCCCAAATTGAGGGCTGCACTGCTTACAAGAACCTCAACCTGGGTACACCTGAAATATCCCAGGCAATATAAAAATGGTTCCAAACATTGAGGAACTTACGTACGATGGAATATCCCTCAGCCACGAAATCAATGTCATAAGACCAGTAGCAGCAAAATGAGTGGATTCAGGTACGATGATTCTAAGTGAAAGAAGTCACACAGGAAAAGAAACTTATCATAAGATATCACTTAGGAAGATCCTGTAAACATGGCTACACATGAACTGAGTTAGGCAAGAGAACAGAGTCTCACATTTAGAAAACACTCTTATGCCTGCTTAAGGGGGAAGGAGAGGTGGGGTGATGCATCAAACCCGAGTTTGATATAAGCACAGGTACCGTTCCAAAAAACAACTATGGAATAGACAAGACCTACACCTTCCTCAGTGAAAGGGACTCAAAACCCCATATTTCCCGCAGAGGAATAGATCTGACTAGTAAGAATCTTAAAACCTATGTATTGATATGTCTCCGTAAGGGAATCAAGTGTGTCTAGACTGGCATAAACAGGGCAGCGAGAATCAGCTCAAACCCACTCTAAAAGGGAATTTCAAAAACAGAACAAAGAAACAGGGAAATTCTTCAAAATTCCTTCAGGGTCTCTGATGCAACCTGGAATGACCCTATCTACAATGACAGCTGGATGTGGCATAAGGCTGGACACTTGGGACTGAGAGGATTGGTGAGATTGGGTGAGCAAATGCAGACCCTTTAAAGCAATAATGCATGGCACCCATTCCATGGGTCCCAGCTCTCCAGGTTGAAGGGAATATTACTACAGCTATAACGTGTACGGGAAACCTAGAGAATGGACACACTGTGAATACGACAGGTTTCTAAAACTCAACGAAGAGCCCCTCTCCTGGTGCTCCGGTTTGACTTTCCAACTGCTTTCCTAGCAATCTCCCAACTTGGAGAGACAGCCCCTTTAAGCTCCTGGTTCGCACAGGTTGCCAATTTGGCAGAGGATGAAAGGGAAGAGGGAGAACCAATGAGAGAGTAGCCGCTAGGCATTTGGATGGGCACATGTCACTCTAATTTCCCGGCAGGAAGAAGAATTAACCAAAGTCTCAGCCTCCCACCGGGAACCAGTATAGGTCCTGAACCAAAAGTTTGGACTTGCGTTCAGCTCACAAAATACGAGTTTGAAAATGGAGCTCAGGGGCACAGCAATTCACAAACAGGCAGAGTAATCAAGGCCAACAATCGTCCAAAACTCTGTTGAGGGAAGTCAACGAGGCGGACTTGAAATCAAGGCAGAATAGCAGGAAACAGATTTCAAGGGGTACGTTGGAATCACATGTAAAGCACAGGAAGAGGGGCACAACTTCGACAATGATGCACTTGGCCAAAAAGGGCGTATGCATTTTCTCCTGAATATATTCAGGAGAACACGCATACGCCCTTTTGGCCAAGCAAGCAAGCGGGCAATGCAAATCTGCACTACAAAGAAGTATCACTTCCCACGGGTCAAAAGGGATATCCACAAAATGTGTAAAAACCAGAAAGGCAAGACAGGCCGTGGCGAAATGGGAGCCTTGTTATGCTGATGGGCAGGATGTAAGTTGCCAACTGCCTCACTGGAGGAGTGCATTGTGCTCCCTAAAACAAGTAAACAACAGAGCTACAGAGCCAAGGGCACTTCCAGTCTAGGGAATATACCTTGGGAAAACTGAAAATCAATAAGACAGAGCCACCCCCAAATTGAGGGCTGCACTGCTTACAAGAACCTCAACCTGGGTACACCGTAAATACCCCAGGAAATATAAAAATGGTTCAAAAAATTGTGGAAATTACATACGATGGAATATCCCTCAGCCATGAAATCAATGTCATAAGACCAGTAGCAGCAAAATGAGTGGATTCAGGTACGATGATTCTAAGTAAAAGAAGTCACACAGAAAAAGAAACTTATCATAAGATATCACTTAGGAAGATCCTGTAAACATGGCTACACATGAACTGAGTTAGGAAAGAGAACAGAGTCTCACATTTAGAAAACACTCTTATGCCTGCTTAAGGGGGAAGGAGAGGTGGGGTGATGCATCAAACCAGAGTTTGATATAATCACAGGTACTGTTCCAAAAACCAACTATGGAATAGACAAGACCTACACCTTCCTCAGTGAAAGGGAGTCAAAACCCCATATTTCCCACAGAGGAATAGATCTGACTAGTAAGAATCTTAAAACCTATGTATTGATATGTCTCCGTAAGGGAATCAAGTGTGTCTAGACTGGCATAAACATGGCAGCGAGAATCAGCTCAAACCCACTCTAAAAAGGAATTTCAAAAACAGAACAAAGAAACAGGCAAATTCTTTACAATTCCTTCAGGGTCTCTGATGCAACCTGGAATGACCCTATCTACGATGACAGCTGGATGTGGCATGAGGCTGGACACTTGGGACTGAGAGGATTGGTGAGATTGGGTGAGCAAATGCAGACCCTTTAAAGCAATAATGCATGGCAACCATTCCATGGGTCCCACCTCTCCAGGTTGAAGGGAATATTACTACAGCTATAACATGTACGGGAAACCTAGAGAATGGACACACTGTGAATACGAAAGGTTTCTAAAACTCAACGAAGAGTCCCTCTCCTGGTGCTCCGGTTTGACTTTCCAACAGCTTTACTATCAATCTCCCAACTTGGAGAGACAGCCCCTTTAAGCTCCTGGTTCACACAGGTTGCCCATTTGGCAGAGGAGGAAAGGGAAGAGGGAGAACCAATGAGAGAGTAGCTGTTAGGCATTTGGATGGGCACATGTCACTCTAATTTCCCGGCAGGAAGAAGAATTCACCAAAGTCTCAGCCACCCACCGGGAACCAGTATAGGTCCTGAACCAAATGTTTGGACTTGCGTTCAGCTCACAAAAAACGAGTTGAAAAATGGAGCTCAGGGGCACAGCAATTCACAAACTGGCAGAGTAATCAAGGCCAACTATCGTCCAAAAATCTGTTGAGGGAAGGCAACGAGGCGGACTTGAATGCGAGGCAGAATAGCAGGAAACAGATTTCAAGAGGTACGTTAGAATCGCCTGTAAAGCACAGGAAGAGGGGCACAACTTCGACAATGATGCACTTGGCCAAAAAGGGCGTATGCGTTTTCTCCTGAATATATTCAGGAGAAAACGCATACGCCCTTTTTGGCCAAGCAAGCAAGCGGGCAATGCAAATCTGCACTACAAAGAAGTATCACTTCCCACCGGTCAAAAGGGACATCCACAAAATGTGTAAAAACCAGAAAGGCAAGACAGGCCCTGGAGAACAGGGAGCCTTGTTATGCTGATGGGCGGGATGTAAGTTGCCAACTGCCTCACTGGAGGAGTGCATTGTGTTCCCTAAAACAAGTAAACAACAGAGCTACAGAGCCAAGGGCACTTCCAGTCTAGGGAATATACCTTGGGAAAACTGAAAATCCATAAGACAGAGCCACCCCCAAATTGAGGGCTGCACTGCTTACAAGAACCTCAACCTGGGTACACCTGAAATATCCCAGGAAATGTAAAAATGGTTCAAAACATTGTGGAACTTACGTACGATGGAATATCCCTCAGCCACGAAATCAATGTCATAAGACCAGTAGCAGCAAAATGAGTGGATTCAGGTACGATGATTCTAAGTGAAAGAAGTCACACAGAAAAAGAAACTTATCATAAGATATCACTTAGGAAGATCCTGTAAACATGGCTACACATGAACTGAGTTAGGAAAGATAACAGAGTCTCACATTTAGAAAACACTCTTATGCCTGCTTAAGGGGGAAGGAGAGGTGGGGTGATGCATCAAACCAGAGTTTGATATAAGCACAGGTACTGTTCCAAAAACCAACTATGGAATAGACAAGACCTACACCTTCCTCAGTGAAAGGGACTCAAAACCCCATATTTCCCACAGAGGAATAGATCTGACTAGTAAGAATCTTAAAACCTATGTATTGATATGTCTCCGTAAGGGAATCAAGTGTGTCTAGACTGGCATAAACATGGCAGCGAGAATCAGCTCAAACCCACTCTAAAAAGGAATTTCAAAAACAGAACAAAGAAACAGGGAAATTCTTTACAATTCCTTCAGGGTCTCTGATGCAACCTGGAATGACCCTATCTACGATGACAGCTGGATGTGGCATGAGGCTGGACACTTGGGACTGAGAGGATTGGTGAGATTGGGTGAGCAAATGCAGACCCTTTAAAGCAATAATGCATGGCAACCATTCCATGGGTCCCACCTCTCCAGGTTGAAGGGAATATTACTACAGCTATAACATGTACGGGAAACCTAGAGAATGGACACACTGTGAATACGAAAGGTTTCTAAAACTCAACGAAGAGTCCCTCTCCTGGTGCTCCGGTTTGACTTTCCAACAGCTTTACTATCAATCTCCCAACTTGGAGAGACAGCCCCTTTAAGCTCCTGGTTCACACAGGTTGCCCATTTGGCAGAGGAGGAAAGGGAAGAGGGAGAACCAATGAGAGAGTAGCTGTTAGGCATTTGGATGGGCACATGTCACTCTAATTTCCCGGCAGGAAGAAGAATTCACCAAAGTCTCAGCCACCCACCGGGAACCAGTATAGGTCCTGAACCAAATGTTTGGACTTGCGTTCAGCTCACAAAAAACGAGTTGAAAAATGGAGCTCAGGGGCACAGCAATTCACAAACTGGCAGAGTAATCAAGGCCAACTATCGTCCAAAAATCTGTTGAGGGAAGGCAACGAGGCGGACTTGAAAGCGAGGCAGAATAGCAGGAAACAGATTTCAAGAGGTACATTAGAATCGCCTGTAAAGCACAGGAAGAGGGGCACAACTTCGACAATGATGCACTTGGCCAAAAAGGGCGTATGCGTTTTCTCCTGAATATATTCAGGAGAAAACGCATACGCCCTTTTTGGCCAAGCAAGCAAGCGGGCAATGCAAATCTGCACTACAAAGAAGTATCACTTCCCACCGGTCAAAAGGGACATCCACAAAATGTGTAAAAACCAGAAAGGCAAGACAGGCCCTGGAGAACAGGGAGCCTTGTTATGCTGATGGGCGGGATGTAAGTTGCCAACTGCCTCACTGGAGGAGTGCATTGTGTTCCCTAAAACAAGTAAACAACAGAGCTACAGAGCCAAGGGCACTTCCAGTCTAGGGAATATACCTTGGGAAAACTGAAAATCCATAAGACAGAGCCACCCCCAAATTGAGGGCTGCACTGCTTACAAGAACCTCAACCTGGGTACACCTGAAATATCCCAGGAAATATAAAAATGGTTCAAAACATTGTGGAACTTACGTACGATGGAATATCCCTCAGCCACGAAATCAATGTCATAAGACCAGTAGCAGCAAAATGAGTGGATTCAGGTACGATGATTCTAAGTGAAAGAAGTCACACAGAAAAAGAAACTTATCATAAGATATCACTTAGGAAGATCCTGTAAACATGGCTACACATGAACTGAGTTAGGAAAGAGAACAGAGTCTCACATTTAGAAAACACTCTTATGCCTGCTTAAGGGGGAAGGAGAGGTGGGGTGATGCATCAAACCAGAGTTTGATATAAGCACAGGTACTGTTCCAAAAACCAACTATGGAATAGACAAGACCTACACCTTCCTCAGTGAAAGGGACTCAAAACCCCATATTTCCCGCAGAGGAATAGATCTGACTAGTAAGAATCTTAAAACCTATGTATTGATATGTCTCCGTAAGGGAATCAAGTGTGTCTAGACTGGCATAAACATGGCCGCGAGAATCAGCTCAAACCCACTCTAAAAAGTAATTTCAAAAACAGAACAAAGAAACAGGGAAATTCTTTACAATTCCTTCAGGGTCTCTGATGCAACCTGGAATGACCCTATCTACGATGACAGCTGGATGTGGCATGAGGCTGGACACTTGGGACTGAGAGGATTGGTGAGATTGGGTGAGCAAATGCAGACCCTTTAAAGCAATAATGCATGGCAACCATTCCATGGGTCCCACCTCTCCAGGTTGAAGGGAATATTACTACAGCTATAACATGTACGGGAAACCTAGAGAATGGACACACTGTGAATACGAAAGGTTTCTAAAACTCAACGAAGAGTCCCTCTCCTGGTGCTCCGGTTTGACTTTCCAACAGCTTTACTATCAATCTCCCAACTTGGAGAGACAGCCCCTTTAAGCTGCTGGTTCACACAGGTTGCCCATTAGGCAGAGGAGGAAAGGGAAGAGGGAGAACCAATGAGAGAGTAGCTGTTAGGCATTTGGATGGGCACATGTCACTCTAATTTCCCGGCAGGAAGAAGAATTCACCAAAGTCTCAGCCACCCACCGGGAACCAGTATAGGTCCTGAACCAAATGTTTGGACTTGCGTTCAGCTCACAAAAAACGAGTTGAAAAATGGAGCTCAGGGGCACAGCAATTCACAAACTGGCAGAGTAATCAAGGCCAACTATCGTCCAAAAATCTGTTGAGGGAAGGCAACGAGGCGGACTTGAATGCGAGGCAGAATAGCAGGAAACAGATTTCAAGAGGTACGTTAGAATCGCCTGTAAAGCACAGGAAGAGGGGCACAACTTCGACAATGATGCACTTGGCCAAAAAGGGCGTATGCGTTTTCTCCTGAATATATTCAGGAGAAAACGCATACGCCCTTTTTGGCCAAGCAAGCAAGCGGGCAATGCAAATCTGCACTACAAAGAAGTATCACTTCCCACCGGTCAAAAGGGACATCCACAAAATGTGTAAAAACCAGAAAGGCAAGACAGGCCCTGGAGAACAGGGAGCCTTGTTATGCTGATGGGCGGGATGTAAGTTGCCAACTGCCTCACTGGAGGAGTGCATTGTGTTCCCTAAAACAAGTAAACAACAGAGCTACAGAGCCAAGGGCACTTCCAGTCTAGGGAATATACCTTGGGAAAACTGAAAATCCATAAGACAGAGCCACCCCCAAATTGAGGGCTGCACTGCTTACAAGAACCTCAACCTGGGTACACCTGAAATATCCCAGGAAATATAAAAATGGTTCAAAACATTGTGGAACTTACGTACGATGGAATATCCCTCAGCCATGAAATCAATGTCATAAGACCAGTAGCAGCAAAATGAGTGGATTCAGGTACGATGATTCTAAGTGAAAGAAGTCACACAGAAAAAGAAACTTATCATAAGATATCACTTAGGAAGATCCTGTAAACATGGCAACACATGAACTGAGTTAGGAAAGAGAACAGAGTCTCACATTTAGAAAACACTCTTATGCCTGCTTAAGGGGGAAGGAGAGGTGGGGTGATGCATCAAACCAGAGTTTGATATAAGCACAGGTACTGTTCCAAAAACCAACTATGGAATAGACAAGACCTACACCTTCCTCAGTGAAAGGGACTCAAAACCCCATATTACCCGCAGAGGAATAGATCTGACTAGTAAGAATCTTAAAACCTATGTATTGATATGTCTCCGTAAGGGAATCAAGTGTGTCTAGACTGGCATAAACATGGCAGCGAGAATCAGCTCAAACCCACTCTAAAAAGGAATTTCAAAAACAGAACAAAGAAACAGGGAAATTCTTTACAATTCCTTCAGGGTCTCTGATGCAACCTGAAATGACCCTATCTACGATGACAGCTGGATGTGGCATGAGGCTGGACACTTGGGACTGAGAGGATTGGTGAGATTGGGTGAGCAAATGCAGACCCTTTAAAGCAATAATGCATGGCAACCATTCCATGGGTCCCACCTCTCCAGGTTGAAGGGAATATTACTACAGCTATAACATGTACGGGAAACCTAGAGAATGGACACACTGTGAATACGAAAGGTTTCTAAAACTCAACGAAGAGTCCCTCTCCTGGTGCTCCGGTTTGACTTTCCAACAGCTTTACTATCAATCTCCCAACTTGGAGAGACAGCCCCTTTAAGCTCCTGGTTCACACAGGTTGCCCATTTGGCAGAGGAGGAAAGGGAAGAGGGAGAACCAATGAGAGAGTAGCTGTTAGGCATTTGGATGGGCACATGTCACTCTAATTTCCCGGCAGGAAGAAGAATTAACCAAAGTCTCAGCCACCCACCGGGAACCAGTATAGGTCCTGAACCAAATGTTTGGACTTGCGTTCAGCTCACAAAAAACGAGTTGAAAAATGGAGCTCAGGGGCACAGCAATTCACAAACTGGCAGAGTAATCAAGGCCAACTATCGTCCAAAAATCTGTTGAGGGAAGGCAACGAGGCGGACTTGAATGCGAGGCAGAATAGCAGGAAACAGATTTCAAGAGGTACGTTAGAATCGCCTGTAAAGCACAGGAAGAGGGGCACAACTTCGACAATGATGCACTTGGCCAAAAAGGGCGTATGCGTTTTCTCCTGAATATATTCAGGAGAAAACGCATACGCCCTTTTTGGCCAAGCAAGCAAGCGGGCAATGCAAATCTGCACTACAAAGAAGTATCACTTCCCACCGGTCAAAAGGGACATCCACAAAATGTGTAAAAACCAGAAAGGCAAGACAGGCCCTGGAGAACAGGGAGCCTTGTTATGCTGATGGGCGGGATGTAAGTTGCCAACTGCCTCACTGGAGGAGTGCATTGTGTTCCCTAAAACAAGTAAACAACAGAGCTACAGAGCCAAGGGCACTTCCAGTCTAGGGAATATACCTTGGGAAAACTGAAAATCCATAAGACAGAGCCACCCCCAAATTGAGGGCTGCACTGCTTACAAGAACCTCAACCTGGGTACACCTGAAATATCCCAGGAAATATAAAAATGGTTCCAAACATTGTGGAACTTACGTACGATGGAATATCCCTCAGCCATGAAATCAATGTCATAAGACCAGTAGCAGCAAAATGAGTGGATTCAGGTACGATGATTCTAAGTGAAAGAAGTCACACAGAAAAAGAAACTTATCATAAGATATCACTTAGGAAGATCCTGTAAACATGGCAACACATGAACTGAGTTAGGAAAGAGAACAGAGTCTCACATTTAGAAAACACTCTTATGCCTGCTTAAGGGGGAAGGAGAGGTGGGGTGATGCATCAAACCAGAGTTTGATATAAGCACAGGTACTGTTCCAAAAACCAACTATGGAATAGACAAGACCTACACCTTCCTCAGTGAAAGGGACTCAAAACCCCATATTACCCGCAGAGGAATAGATCTGACTAGTAAGAATCTTAAAACCTATGTATTGATATGTCTCCGTAAGGGAATCAAGTGTGTCTAGACTGGCATAAACATGGCAGCGAGAATCAGCTCAAACCCACTCTAAAAAGGAATTTCAAAAACAGAACAAAGAAACAGGGAAATTCTTTACAATTCCTTCAGGGTCTCTGATGCAACCTGAAATGACCCTATCTACGATGACAGCTGGATGTGGCATGAGGCTGGACACTTGGGACTGAGAGGATTGGTGAGATTGGGTGAGCAAATGCAGACCCTTTAAAGCAATAATGCATGGCAACCATTCCATGGGTCCCACCTCTCCAGGTTGAAGGGAATATTACTACAGCTATAACATGTACGGGAAACCTAGAGAATGGACACACTGTGAATACGAAAGGTTTCTAAAACTCAACGAAGAGTCCCTCTCCTGGTGCTCCGGTTTGACTTTCCAACAGCTTTACTATCAATCTCCCAACTTGGAGAGACAGCCCCTTTAAGCTCCTGGTTCACACAGGTTGCCCATTTGGCAGAGGAGGAAAGGGAAGAGGGAGAACCAATGAGAGAGTAGCTGTTAGGCATTTGGATGGGCACATGTCACTCTAATTTCCCGGCAGGAAGAAGAATTAACCAAAGTCTCAGCCACCCACCGGGAACCAGTATAGGTCCTGAACCAAATGTTTGGACTTGCGTTCAGCTCACAAAAAACGAGTTGAAAAATGGAGCTCAGGGGCACAGCAATTCACAAACTGGCAGAGTAATCAAGGCCAACTATCGTCCAAAAATCTGTTGAGGGAAGGCAACGAGGCGGACTTGAATGCGAGGCAGAATAGCAGGAAACAGATTTCAAGAGGTACGTTAGAATCGCCTGTAAAGCACAGGAAGAGGGGCACAACTTCGACAATGATGCACTTGGTCAAAAAGGGCGTATGCGTTTTCTCCTGAATATATTCAGGAGAAAACGCATACGCCCTTTTTGGCCAAGCAAGCAAGCGGGCAATGCAAATCTGCACTACAAAGAAGTATCACTTCCCACCGGTCAAAAGGGACATCCACAAAATGTGTAAAAACCAGAAAGGCAAGACAGGCCCTGGAGAACAGGGAGCCTTGTTATGCTGATGGGCGGGATGTAAGTTGCCAACTGCCTCACTGGAGGAGTGCATTGTGTTCCCTAAAACAAGTAAACAACAGAGCTACAGAGCCAAGGGCACTTCCAGTCTAGGGAATATACCTTGGGAAAACTGAAAATCCATAAGACAGAGCCACCCCCAAATTGAGGGCTGCACTGCTTACAAGAACCTCAACCTGGGTACACCTGAAATATCCCAGGAAATATAAAAATGGTTCCAAACATTGTGGAACTTACGTACGATGGAATATCCCTCAGCCACGAAATCAATGTCATAAGACCAGTAGCAGCAAAATGAGTGGATTCAGGTACGATGATTCTAAGGGAAAGAAGTCACACAGGAAAAGAAACTTATCATAAGATATCACTTAGGAAGATCCTGTAAACATGGCTACACATGAACTGAGTTAGGAAAGAGAACAGAGTCTCACATTTAGAAAACACTCTTATGCCTGCTTAAGGGGGAAGGAGAGGTGGGGTGATGCATCAAACCAGAGTTTGATATAAGCACAGGTACTGTTCCAAAAACCAACTATGGAATAGACAAGACCTACACCTTCCTCAGTGAAAGGGACTCAAAACCCCATATTTCCCACAGAGGAATAGATCTGACTAGTAAGAATCTTAAAACCTACGTATTGATATGTCTCCGTAAGGGAATCAAGTGTGTCTAGACTGGCATAAACATGGCAGCGAGAATCAGCTCAAACCCACTCTAAAAAGGAATTTCAAAAACAGAACAAAGAAACAGGGAAATTCTTTACAATTCCTTCAGGGTCTCTGATGCAACCTGGAATGACCCTATCTACGATGACAGCTGGATGTGGCATGAGGCTGGACACTTGGGACTGAGAGGATTGGTGAGATTGGGTGAGCAAATGCAGACCCTTTAAAGCAATAATGCATGGCAACCATTCCATGGGTCCCACCTCTCCAGGTTGAAGGGAATATTACTACAGCTATAACATGTACGGGAAACCTAGAGAATGGACACACTGTGAATACGAAAGGTTTCTAAAACTCAACGAAGAGTCCCTCTCCTGGTGCTCCGGTTTGACTTTCCAACAGCTTTACTATCAATCTCCCAACTTGGAGAGACAGCCCCTTTAAGCTCCTGGTTCACACAGGTTGCCCATTTGGCAGAGGAGGAAAGGGAAGAGGGAGAACCAATGAGAGAGTCGCTGTTAGGCATTTGGATGGGCACATGTCACTCTAATTTCCCGGCAGGAAGAAGAATTCACCAAAGTCTCAGCCACCCACCGGGAACCAGTATAGGTCCTGAACCAAATGTTTGGACTTGCGTTCAGCTCACAAAAAACGAGTTGAAAAATGGAGCTCAGGGGCACAGCAATTCACAAACTGGCAGAGTAATCAAGGCCAACTATCGTCCAAAAATCTGTTGAGGGAAGGCAACGAGGCGGACTTGAATGCGAGGCAGAATAGCAGGAAACAGATTTCAAGAGGTACGTTAGAATCGCCTGTAAAGCACAGGAAGAGGGGCACAACTTCGACAATGATGCACTTGGCCAAAAAGGGCGTATGCGTTTTCTCCTGAATATATTCAGGAGAAAACGCATACGCCCTTTTTGGCCAAGCAAGCAAGCGGGCAATGCAAATCTGCACTACAAAGAAGTATCACTTCCCAACGGTCAAAAGGGACATCCACAAAATGTGTAAAAACCAGAAAGGCAAGACAGGCCCTGGAGAACAGGGAGCCTTGTTATGCTGATGGGCGGGATGTAAGTTGCCAACTGCCTCACTGGAGGAGTGCATTGTGTTCCCTAAAACAAGTAAACAACAGAGCTACAGAGCCAAGGGCACTTCCAGTCTAGGGAATATACCTTGGGAAAACTGAAAATCCATAAGACAGAGCCACCCCCAAATTGAGGGCTGCACTGCTTACAAGAACCTCAACCTGGGTACACCTGAAATATCCCAGGAAATATAAAAATGGTTCCAAACATTGTGGAACTTACGTACGATGGAATATCCCTCAGCCATGAAATCAATGTCATAAGACCAGTAGCAGCAAAATGAGTGGATTCAGGTACGATGATTCTAAGTGAAAGAAGTCACACAGAAAAAGAAACTTATCATAAGATATCACTTAGGAAGATCCTGTAAACATGGCAACACATGAACTGAGTTAGGCAAGAGAACAGAGTCTCACATTTAGAAAACACTCTTATGCCTGCTTAAGGGGGAAGGAGAGGTGGGGTGATGCATCAAACCAGAGTTTGATATAAGCACAGGTACTGTTCCAAAAACCAACTATGGAATAGACAAGACCTACACCTTCCTCAGTGAAAGGGACTCAAAACCCCATATTTCCCGCAGAGGAATAGATCTGACTAGTAAGAATCTTAAAACTTACGTATTGATATGTCTCCGTAAGGGAATCAAGTGTGTCTAGACTGGCATAAACATGGCCGCGAGAATCAGCTCAAACCCACTCTAAAAAGGAATTTCAAAAACAGAACAAAGAAACAGGGAAATTCTTTACAATTCCTTCAGGGTCTCTGATGCAACCTGTAATGACCCTATCTACGATGACAGCTGGATGTGGCATGAGGCTGGACACTTGGGACTGAGAGGATTGGTGAGATTGGGTGAGCAAATGCAGACCCTTTAAAGCAATAATGCATGGCAACCATTCCATGGGTCCCAACTCTCCAGGTTGAAGGGAATATTACTACAGCTATAACATGTACGGGAAACCTAGAGAATGGACACACTGTGAATACGAAAGGTTTCTAAAACTCAACGAAGAGTCCCTCTCCTGGTGCTCCGGTTTGACTTTCCAACAGCTTTACTATCAATCTCCCAACTTGGAGAGACAGCCCCTTTAAGCTCCTGGTTCACACAGGTTGCCCATTTGGCAGAGGAGGAAAGGGAAGAGGGAGAACCAATGAGAGAGTAGCTGTTAGGCATTTGGATGGGCACATGTCACTCTAATTTCCCGGCAGGAAGAAGAATTCACCAAAGTCTCAGCCACCCACCGGGAACCAGTATAGGTCCTGAACCAAATGTTTGGACTTGCGTTCAGCTCACAAAAAACGAGTTGAAAAATGGAGCTCAGGGGCACAGCAATTCACAAACTGGCAGAGTAATCAAGGCCAACTATCGTCCAAAAATCTGTTGAGGGAAGGCAACGAGGCGGACTTGAATGCGAGGCAGAATAGCAGGAAACAGATTTCAAGAGGTACGTTAGAATCGCCTGTAAAGCACAGGAAGAGGGGCACAACTTCGACAATGATGCACTTGGCCAAAAAGGGCGTATGCGTTTTCTCCTGAATATATTCAGGAGAAAACGCATACGCCCTTTTTGGCCAAGCAAGCAAGCGGGCAATGCAAATCTGCACTACAAAGAAGTATCACTTCCCAACGGTCAAAAGGGACATCCACAAAATGTGTAAAAACCAGAAAGGCAAGACAGGCCCTGGAGAACAGGGAGCCTTGTTATGCTGATGGGCGGGATGTAAGTTGCCAACTGCCTCACTGGAGGAGTGCATTGTGTTCCCTAAAACAAGTAAACAACAGAGCTACAGAGCCAAGGGCACTTCCAGTCTAGGGAATATACCTTGGGAAAACTGAAAATCCATAAGACAGAGCCACCCCCAAATTGAGGGCTGCACTGCTTACAAGAACCTCAACCTGGGTACACCTGAAATATCCCAGGAAATATAAAAATGGTTCCAAACATTGTGGAACTTACGTACGATGGAATATCCCTCAGCCACGAAATCAATGTCATAAGACCAGTAGCAGCAAAATGAGTGGATTCAGGTACGATGATTCTAAGGGAAAGAAGTCACACAGGAAAAGAAACTTATCATAAGATATCACTTAGGAAGATCCTGTAAACATGGCTACACATGAACTGAGTTAGGAAAGAGAACAGAGTCTCACATTTAGAAAACACTCTTATGCCTGCTTAAGGGGGAAGGAGAGGTGGGGTGATGCATCAAACCAGAGTTTGATATAAGCACAGGTACTGTTCCAAAAACCAACTATGGAATAGACAAGACCTACACCTTCCTCAGTGAAAGGGACTCAAAACCCCATATTTCCCGCAGAGGAATAGATCTGACTAGTAAGAATCTTAAAACCTACGTATTGATATGTCTCCGTAAGGGAATCAAGTGTGTCTAGACTGGCATAAACATGGCAGCGAGAATCAGCTCAAACCCACTCTAAAAAGGAATTTCAAAAACAGAACAAAGAAACAGGGAAATTCTTTACAATTCCTTCAGGGTCTCTGATGCAACCTGGAATGACCCTATCTACGATGACAGCTGGATGTGGCATGAGGCTGGACACTTGGGACTGAGAGGATTGGTGAGATTGGGTGAGCAAATGCAGACCCTTTAAAGCAATAATGCATGGCAACCATTCCATGGGTCCCACCTCTCCAGGTTGAAGGGAATATTACTACAGCTATAACATGTACGGGAAACCTAGAGAATGGACACACTGTGAATACGAAAGGTTTCTAAAACTCAACGAAGAGTCCCTCTCCTGGTGCTCCGGTTTGACTTTCCAACAGCTTTACTATCAATCTCCCAACTTGGAGAGACAGCCCCTTTAAGCTCCTGGTTCACACAGGTTGCCCATTTGGCAGAGGAGGAAAGGGAAGAGGGAGAACCAATGAGAGAGTCACTGTTAGGCATTTGGATGGGCACATGTCACTCTAATTTCCCGGCAGGAAGAAGAATTCACCAAAGTCTCAGCCACCCACCGGGAACCAGTATAGGTCCTGAACCAAATGTTTGGACTTGCGTTCAGCTCACAAAAAACGAGTTGAAAAATGGAGCTCAGGGGCACAGCAATTCACAAACTGGCAGAGTAATCAAGGCCAACTATCGTCCAAAAATCTGTTGAGGGAAGGCAACGAGGCGGACTTGAATGCGAGGCAGAATAGCAGGAAACAGATTTCAAGAGGTACGTTAGAATCGCCTGTAAAGCACAGGAAGAGGGGCACAACTTCGACAATGATGCACTTGGCCAAAAAGGGCGTATGCGTTTTCTCCTGAATATATTCAGGAGAAAACGCATACGCCCTTTTTGGCCAAGCAAGCAAGCGGGCAATGCAAATCTGCACTACAAAGAAGTATCACTTCCCAACGGTCAAAAGGGACATCCACAAAATGTGTAAAAACCAGAAAGGCAAGACAGGCCCTGGAGAACAGGGAGCCTTGTTATGCTGATGGGCGGGATGTAAGTTGCCAACTGCCTCACTGGAGGAGTGCATTGTGTTCCCTAAAACAAGTAAACAACAGAGCTACAGAGCCAAGGGCACTTCCAGTCTAGGGAATATACCTTGGGAAAACTGAAAATCCATAAGACAGAGCCACCCCCAAATTGAGGGCTGCACTGCTTACAAGAACCTCAACCTGGGTACACCTGAAATATCCCAGGAAATATAAAAATGGTTCCAAACATTGTGGAACTTACGTACGATGGAATATCCCTCAGCCATGAAATCAATGTCATAAGACCAGTAGCAGCAAAATGAGTGGATTCAGGTACGATGATTCTAAGTGAAAGAAGTCACACAGAAAAAGAAACTTATCATAAGATATCACTTAGGAAGATCCTGTAAACATGGCAACACATGAACTGAGTTAGGCAAGAGAACAGAGTCTCACATTTAGAAAACACTCTTATGCCTGCTTAAGGGGGAAGGAGAGGTGGGGTGATGCATCAAACCAGAGTTTGATATAAGCACAGGTACTGTTCCAAAAACCAACTATGGAATAGACAAGACCTACACCTTCCTCAGTGAAAGGGACTCAAAACCCCATATTTCCCGCAGAGGAATAGATCTGACTAGTAAGAATCTTAAAACTTACGTATTGATATGTCTCCGTAAGGGAATCAAGTGTGTCTAGACTGGCATAAACATGGCCGCGAGAATCAGCTCAAACCCACTCTAAAAAGGAATTTCAAAAACAGAACAAAGAAACAGGGAAATTCTTTACAATTCCTTCAGGGTCTCTGATGCAACCTGTAATGACCCTATCTACGATGACAGCTGGATGTGGCATGAGGCTGGACACTTGGGACTGAGAGGATTGGTGAGATTGGGTGAGCAAATGCAGACCCTTTAAAGCAATAATGCATGGCAACCATTCCATGGGTCCCAACTCTCCAGGTTGAAGGGAATATTACTACAGCTATAACATGTACGGGAAACCTAGAGAATGGACACACTGTGAATACGAAAGGTTTCTAAAACTCAACGAAGAGTCCCTCTCCTGGTGCTCCGGTTTGACTTTCCAACAGCTTTACTATCAATCTCCCAACTTGGAGAGACAGCCCCTTTAAGCTCCTGGTTCACACAGGTTGCCCATTTGGCAGAGGAGGAAAGGGAAGAGGGAGAACCAATGAGAGAGTAGCTGTTAGGCATTTGGATGGGCACATGTCACTCTAATTTCCCGGCAGGAAGAAGAATTCACCAAAGTCTCAGCCACCCACCGGGAACCAGTATAGGTCCTGAACCAAATGTTTGGACTTGCGTTCAGCTCACAAAAAACGAGTTGAAAAATGGAGCTCAGGGGCACAGCAATTCACAAACTGGCAGAGTAATCAAGGCCAACTATCGTCCAAAAATCTGTTGAGGGAAGGCAACGAGGCGGACTTGAATGCGAGGCAGAATAGCAGGAAACAGATTTCAAGAGGTACGTTAGAATCGCCTGTAAAGCACAGGAAGAGGGGCACAACTTCGACAATGATGCACTTGGCCAAAAAGGGCGTATGCGTTTTCTCCTGAATATATTCAGGAGAAAACGCATACGCCCTTTTTGGCCAAGCAAGCAAGCGGGCAATGCAAATCTGCACTACAAAGAAGTATCACTTCCCAACGGTCAAAAGGGACATCCACAAAATGTGTAAAAACCAGAAAGGCAAGACAGGCCCTGGAGAACAGGGAGCCTTGTTATGCTGATGGGCGGGATGTAAGTTGCCAACTGCCTCACTGGAGGAGTGCATTGTGTTCCCTAAAACAAGTAAACAACAGAGCTACAGAGCCAAGGGCACTTCCAGTCTAGGGAATATACCTTGGGAAAACTGAAAATCCATAAGACAGAGCCACCCCCAAATTGAGGGCTGCACTGCTTACAAGAACCTCAACCTGGGTACACCTGAAATATCCCAGGAAATATAAAAATGGTTCCAAACATTGTGGAACTTACGTACGATGGAATATCCCTCAGCCACGAAATCAATGTCATAAGACCAGTAGCAGCAAAATGAGTGGATTCAGGTACGATGATTCTAAGGGAAAGAAGTCACACAGGAAAAGAAACTTATCATAAGATATCACTTAGGAAGATCCTGTAAACATGGCTACACATGAACTGAGTTAGGAAAGAGAACAGAGTCTCACATTTAGAAAACACTCTTATGCCTGCTTAAGGGGGAAGGAGAGGTGGGGTGATGCATCAAACCAGAGTTTGATATAAGCACAGGTACTGTTCCAAAAACCAACTATGGAATAGACAAGACCTACACCTTCCTCAGTGAAAGGGACTCAAAACCCCATATTTCCCGCAGAGGAATAGATCTGACTAGTAAGAATCTTAAAACCTACGTATTGATATGTCTCCGTAAGGGAATCAAGTGTGTCTAGACTGGCATAAACATGGCAGCGAGAATCAGCTCAAACCCACTCTAAAAAGGAATTTCAAAAACAGAACAAAGAAACAGGGAAATTCTTTACAATTCCTTCAGGGTCTCTGATGCAACCTGGAATGACCCTATCTACGATGACAGCTGGATGTGGCATGAGGCTGGACACTTGGGACTGAGAGGATTGGTGAGATTGGCTGAGCAAATGCAGACCCTTTAAAGCAATAATGCATGGCAACCATTCCATGGGTCCCAACTCTCCAGGTTGAAGGGAATATTACTACAGCTATAACATGTACGGGAAACCTAGAGAATGGACACACTGTGAATACGAAAGGTTTCTAAAACTCAACGAAGAGTCCCTCTCCTGGTGCTCCGGTTTGACTTTCCAACAGCTTTACTATCAATCTCCCAACTTGGAGAGACAGCCCCTTTAAGCTCCTGGTTCACACAGGTTGCCCATTTGGCAGAGGAGGAAAGGGAAGAGGGAGAACCAATGAGAGAGTAGCTGTTAGGCATTTGGATGGGCACATGTCACTCTAATTTCCCGGCAGGAAGAAGAATTTACCAAAGTCTCAGCCACCCACCGGGAACCAGTATAGGTCCTGAACCAAATGTTTGGACTTGCGTTCAGCTCACAAAAAACGAGTTGAAAAATGGAGCTCAGGGGCACAGCAATTCACAAACTGGCAGAGTAATCAAGGCCAACTATCGTCCAAAAATCTGTTGAGGGAAGGCAACGAGGCGGACTTGAATGCGAGGCAGTATAGCAGGAAACAGATTTCAAGAGGTACGTTAGAATCGCCTGTAATGCACAGGAAGAGGGGCACAACTTCGACAATGATGCACTTGGCCAAAAAGGGCGTATGCGTTTTCTCCTGAATATATTCAGGAGAAAACGCATACGCCCTTTTTGGCCAAGCAAGCAAGCGGGCAATGCAAATCTGCACCACAAAGAAGTATCACTTCCCAACGGTCAAAAGGGACATCCACAAAATGTGTAAAAACCAGAAAGGCAAGACAGGCCCTGGAGAACAGGGAGCCTTGTTATGCTGATGGGCGGGATGTAAGTTGCCAACTGCCTCACTGGAGGAGTGCATTGTGTTCCCTAAAACAAGTAAACAACAGAGCTACAGAGCCAAGGGCACTTCCAGTCTAGGGAATATACCTTGGGAAAACTGAAAATCCATAAGACAGAGCCACCCCCAAATTGAGGGCTGCACTGCTTACAAGAACCTCAACCTGGGTACACCTGAAATATCCCAGGAAATATAAAAATGGTTCCAAACATTGTGGAACTTACGTACGATGGAATATCCCTCAGCCACGAAATCAATGTCATAAGACCAGTAGCAGCAAAATGAGTGGATTCAGGTACGATGATTCTAAGGGAAAGAAGTCACACAGGAAAAGAAACTTATCATAAGATATCACTTAGGAAGATCCTGTAAACATGGCTACACATGAACTGAGTTAGGAAAGAGAACAGAGTCTCACATTTAGAAAACACTCTTATGCCTGCTTAAGGGGGAAGGAGAGGTGGGGTGATGCATCAAACCAGAGTTTGATATAAGCACAGGTACTGTTCCAAAAACCAACTATGGAATAGACAAGACCTACACCTTCCTCAGTGAAAGGGACTCAAAACCCCATATTTCCCACAGAGGAATAGATCTGACTAGTAAGAATCTTAAAACCTATGTATTGATATGTCTCCGTAAGGGAATCAAGTGTGTCTAGACTGGCATAAACATGGCAGCGAGAATCAGCTCAAACCCACTCTAAAAAGGAATTTCAAAAACAGAACAAAGAAACAGGTAAATTCTTTACAATTCCTTCAGGGTCTCTGATGCAACCTGGAATGACCCTATCTACGATGACACCTGGATGTGGCATGAGGCTGGACACTTGGGACTGAGAGGATTGGTGAGATTGGGTGAGCAAATGCAGACCCTTTAAAGCAATAATGCATGGCAACCATTCCATGGGTCCCACCTCTCCAGGTTGAAGGGAATATTACTACAGCTATAACATGTACGGGAAACCTAGAGAATGGACACACTGTGAATACGAAAGGTTTCTAAAACTCAACGAAGAGTCCCTCTCCTGGTGCTCCGGTTTGACTTTCCAACAGCTTTACTATCAATCTCCCAACTTGGAGAGACAGCCCCTTTAAGCTCCTGGTTCACACAGGTTGCCCATTTGGCAGAGGAGGAAAGGGAAGAGGGAGAACCAATGAGAGAGTAGCTGTTAGGCATTTGGATGGGCACATGTCACTCTAATTTCCCGGCAGGAAGAAGAATTCACCAAAGTCTCAGCCACCCACCGGGAACCAGTATAGGTCCTGAACCAAATGTTTGGACTTGCGTTCAGCTCACAAAAAACGAGTTGAAAAATGGAGCTCAGGGGCACAGCAATTCACAAACTGGCAGAGTAATCAAGGCCAACTATCGTCCAAAAATCTGTTGAGGGAAGGCAACGAGGCGGACTTGAATGCGAGGCAGAATAGCAGGAAACAGATTTCAAGAGGTACGTTAGAATCGCCTGTAAAGCACAGGAAGAGGGGCACAACTTCGACAATGATGCACTTGGCCAAAAAGGGCGTATGCGTTTTCTCCTGAATATATTCAGGAGAAAACACATACGCCCTTTTTTCGCCAAGCAAGCAAGCGGGCAATGCAAATCTGCACTACAAAGAAGTATCACTTCCCACCGGTCAAAAGGGACATCCACAAAATGTGTAAAAACCAGAAAGGCAAGACAGGCCCTGGAGAACAGGGAGCCTTGTTATGCTGATGGGCGGGATGTAAGTTGCCAACTGCCTCACTGGAGGAGTGCATTGTGTTCCCTAAAACAAGTAAACAACAGAGCTACAGAGCCAAGGGCACTTCCAGTCTAGGGAATATACCTTGGGAAAACTGAAAATCCATAAGACAGAGCCACCCCCAAATTGAGGGCTGCACTGCTTACAAGAACCTCAACCTGGGTACACCTGAAATATCCCAGGAAATATAAAAATGGTTCCAAACATTGTGGAACTTACGTACGATGGAATATCCCTCAGCCACGAAATCAATGTCATAAGACCAGTAGCAGCAAAATGAGTGGATTCAGGTACGATGATTCTAAGTGAAAGAAGTCACACAGAAAAAGAAACTTATCATAAGATATCACTTAGGAAGATCCTGTAAACATGGCAACACATGAACTGAGTTAGGAAAGAGAACAGAGTCTCACATTTAGAAAACACTCTTATGCCTGCTTAAGGGGGAAGGAGAGGTGGGGTGATGCATCAAACCAGAGTTTGATATAAGCACAGGTACTGTTCCAAAAACCAACTATGGAATAGACAAGACCTACACCTTCCTCAGTGAAAGGGACTCAAAACCCCATATTTCCCGCAGAGGAATAGATCTGACTAGTAAGAATCTTAAAACTTACGTATTGATATGTCTCCGTAAGGGAATCAAGTGTGTCTAGACCTGCATAAACATGGCAGCGAGAATCAGCTCAAACCCACTCTAAAAAGGAATTTCAAAAACAGAACAAAGAAACAGGGAAATTCTTTACAATTCCTTCAGGGTCTCTGATGCAACCTGGAATGACCCTATCTACGATGACAGCTGGATGTGGCATGAGGCTGGACACTTGGGACTGAGAGGATTGGTGAGATTGGGTGAGCAAATGCAGACCCTTTAAAGCAATAATGCATGGCAACCATTCCATGGGTCCCAACTCTCCAGGTTGAAGGGAATATTACTACAGCTATAACATGTACGGGAAACCTAGAGAATGGACACACTGTGAATACGAAAGGTTTCTAAAACTCAACGAAGAGTCCCTCTCCTGGTGCTCCGGTTTGACTTTCCAACAGCTTTACTATCAATCTCCCAACTTGGAGAGACAGCCCCTTTAAGCTCCTGGTTCACACAGGTTGCCCATTTGGCAGAGGAGGAAAGGGAAGAGGGAGAACCAATGAGAGAGTAGCTGTTAGGCATTTGGATGGGCACATGTCACTCTAATTTCCCGGCAGGAAGAAGAATTCACCAAAGTCTCAGCCACCCACCAGGAACCAGTATAGGTCCTGAACCAAATGTTTGGACTTGCGTTCAGCTCACAAAAAACGAGTTGAAAAATGGAGCTCAGGGGCACAGCAATTCACAAACTGGCAGAGTAATCAAGGCCAACTATCGTCCAAAAATCTGTTGAGGGAAGGCAACGAGGCGGACTTGAATGCGAGGCAGAATAGCAGGAAACAGATTTCAAGAGGTACGTTAGAATCGCCTGTAAAGCACAGGAAGAGGGGCACAACTTCGACAATGATGCACTTGGTCAAAAAGGGCGTATGCGTTTTCTCCTGAATATATTCAGGAGAAAACGCATACGCCCTTTTTGGCCAAGCAAGCAAGCGGGCAATGCAAATCTGCACTACAAAGAAGTATCACTTCCCACCGGTCAAAAGGGACATCCACAAAATGTGTAAAAACCAGAAAGGCAAGACAGGCCCTGGAGAACAGGGAGCCTTGTTATGCTGATGGGCGGGATGTAAGTTGCCAACTGCCTCACTGGAGGAGTGCATTGTGTTCCCTAAAACAAGTAAACAACAGAGCTACAGAGCCAAGGGCACTTCCAGTCTAGGGAATATACCTTGGGAAAACTGAAAATCCATAAGACAGAGCCACCCCCAAATTGAGGGCTGCACTGCTTACAAGAACCTCAACCTGGGTACACCTGAAATATCCCAGGAAATATAAAAATGGTTCCAAACATTGTGGAACTTACGTACGATGGAATATCCCTCAGCCACGAAATCAATGTCATAAGACCAGTAGCAGCAAAATGAGTGGATTCAGGTACGATGATTCTAAGGGAAAGAAGTCACACAGGAAAAGAAACTTATCATAAGATATCACTTAGGAAGATCCTGTAAACATGGCTACACATGAACTGAGTTAGGAAAGAGAACAGAGTCTCACATTTAGAAAACACTCTTATGCCTGCTTAAGGGGGAAGGAGAGGTGGGGTGATGCATCAAACCAGAGTTTGATATAAGCACAGGTACTGTTCCAAAAACCAACTATGGAATAGACAAGACCTACACCTTCCTCAGTGAAAGGGACTCAAAACCCCATATTTCCCACAGAGGAATAGATCTGACTAGTAAGAATCTTAAAACCTATGTATTGATATGTCTCCGTAAGGGAATCAAGTGTGTCTAGACTGGCATAAACATGGCAGCGAGAATCAGCTCAAACCCACTCTAAAAAGGAATTTCAAAAACAGAACAAAGAAACAGGTAAATTCTTTACAATTCCTTCAGGGTCTCTGATGCAACCTGGAATGACCCTATCTACGATGACACCTGGATGTGGCATGAGGCTGGACACTTGGGACTGAGAGGATTGGTGAGATTGGGTGAGCAAATGCAGACCCTTTAAAGCAATAATGCATGGCAACCATTCCATGGGTCCCACCTCTCCAGGTTGAAGGGAATATTACTACAGCTATAACATGTACGGGAAACCTAGAGAATGGACACACTGTGAATACGAAAGGTTTCTAAAACTCAACGAAGAGTCCCTCTCCTGGTGCTCCGGTTTGACTTTCCAACAGCTTTACTATCAATCTCCCAACTTGGAGAGACAGCCCCTTTAAGCTCCTGGTTCACACAGGTTGCCCATTTGGCAGAGGAGGAAAGGGAAGAGGGAGAACCAATGAGAGAGTCGCTGTTAGGCATTTGGATGGGCACATGTCACTCTAATTTCCCGGCAGGAAGAAGAATTCACCAAAGTCTCAGCCACCCACCGGGAACCAGTATAGGTCCTGAACCAAATGTTTGGACTTGCGTTCAGCTCACAAAAAACGAGTTGAAAAATGGAGCTCAGGGGCACAGCAATTCACAAACTGGCAGAGTAATCAAGGCCAACTATCGTCCAAAAATCTGTTGAGGGAAGGCAACGAGGCGGACTTGAATGCGAGGCAGAATAGCAGGAAACAGATTTCAAGAGGTACGTTAGAATCGCCTGTAAAGCACAGGAAGAGGGGCACAACTTCGACAATGATGCACTTGGCCAAAAAGGGCGTATGCGTTTTCTCCTGAATATATTCAGGAGAAAACGCATACGCCCTTTTTTCGCCAAGCAAGCAAGCGGGCAATGCAAATCTGCACTACAAAGAAGTATCACTTCCCACCGGTCAAAAGGGACATCCACAAAATGTGTAAAAACCAGAAAGGCAAGACAGGCCCTGGAGAACAGGGAGCCTTGTTATGCTGATGGGCGGGATGTAAGTTGCCAACTGCCTCACTGGAGGAGTGCATTGTGTCCCCTAAAACAAGTAAACAACAGAGCTACAGAGCCAAGGGCACTTCCAGTCTAGGGAATATACCTTGGGAAAACTGAAAATCCATAAGACAGAGCCACCCCCAAATTGAGGGCTGCACTGCTTACAAGAACCTCAACCTGGGTACACCTGAAATATCCCAGGAAATATAAAAATGGTTCCAAACATTGTGGAACTTACGTACGATGGAATATCCCTCAGCCACGAAATCAATGTCATAAGACCAGTAGCAGCAAAATGAGTGGATTCAGGTACGATGATTCTAAGGGAAAGAAGTCACACAGGAAAAGAAACTTATCATAAGATATCACTTAGGAAGATCCTGTAAACATGGCTACACATGAACTGAGTTAGGAAAGAGAACAGAGTCTCACATTTAGAAAACACTCTTATGCCTGCTTAAGGGGGAAGGAGAGGTGGGGTGATGCATCAAACCAGAGTTTGATATAAGCACAGGTACTGTTCCAAAAACCAACTATGGAATAGACAAGACCTACACCTTCCTCAGTGAAAGGGACTCAAAACCCCATATTTCCCACAGAGGAATAGATCTGACTAGTAAGAATCTTAAAACCTATGTATTGATATGTCTCCGTAAGGGAATCAAGTGTGTCTAGACTGGCATAAACATGGCAGCGAGAATCAGCTCAAACCCACTCTAAAAAGGAATTTCAAAAACAGAACAAAGAAACAGGTAAATTCTTTACAATTCCTTCAGGGTCTCTGATGCAACCTGGAATGACCCTATCTACGATGACACCTGGATGTGGCATGAGGCTGGACACTTGGGACTGAGAGGATTGGTGAGATTGGGTGAGCAAATGCAGACCCTTTAAAGCAATAATGCATGGCAACCATTCCATGGGTCCCACCTCTCCAGGTTGAAGGGAATATTACTACAGCTATAACATGTACGGGAAACCTAGAGAATGGACACACTGTGAATACGAAAGGTTTCTAAAACTCAACGAAGAGTCCCTCTCCTGGTGCTCCGGTTTGACTTTCCAACAGCTTTACTATCAATCTCCCAACTTGGAGAGACAGCCCCTTTAAGCTCCTGGTTCACACAGGTTGCCCATTTGGCAGAGGAGGAAAGGGAAGAGGGAGAACCAATGAGAGAGTAGCTGTTAGGCATTTGGATGGGCACATGTCACTCTAATTTCCCGGCAGGAAGAAGAATTCACCAAAGTCTCAGCCACCCACCGGGAACCAGTATAGGTCCTGAACCAAATGTTTGGACTTGCGTTCAGCTCACAAAAAACGAGTTGAAAAATGGAGCTCAGGGGCACAGCAATTCACAAACTGGCAGAGTAATCAAGGCCAACTATCGTCCAAAAATCTGTTGAGGGAAGGCAACGAGGCGGACTTGAATGCGAGGCAGAATAGCAGGAAACAGATTTCAAGAGGTACGTTAGAATCGCCTGTAAAGCACAGGAAGAGGGGCACAACTTCGACAATGATGCACTTGGCCAAAAAGGGCGTATGCGTTTTCTCCTGAATATATTCAGGAGAAAACGCATACGCCTTTTTTCGCCAAGCAAGCAAGCGGGCAATGCAAATCTGCACTACAAAGAAGTATCACTTCCCACCGGTCAAAAGGGACATCCACAAAATGTGTAAAAACCAGAAAGGCAAGACAGGCCCTGGAGAACAGGGAGCCTTGTTATGCTGATGGGCGGGATGTAAGTTGCCAACTGCCTCACTGGAGGAGTGCATTGTGTTCCCTAAAACAAGTAAACAACAGAGCTACAGAGCCAAGGGCACTTCCAGTCTAGGGAATATACCTTGGGAAAACTGAAAATCCATAAGACAGAGCCACCCCCAAATTGAGGGCTGCACTGCTTACAAGAACCTCAACCTGGGTACACCTGAAATATCCCAGGAAATATAAAAATGGTTCCAAACATTGTGGAACTTACGTACGATGGAATATCCCTCAGCCACGAAATCAATGTCATAAGACCAGTAGCAGCAAAATGAGTGGATTCAGGTACGATGATTCTAAGGGAAAGAAGTCACACAGAAAAAGAAACTTATCATAAGATATCACTTAGGAAGATCCTGTAAACATGGCAACACATGAACTGAGTTAGGAAAGAGAACAGAGTCTCACATTTAGAAAACACTCTTATGCCTGCTTAAGGGGGAAGGAGAGGTGGGGTGATGCATCAAACCAGAGTTTGATATAAGCACAGGTACTGTTCCAAAAACAAACTATGGAATAGACAAGACCTACACCTTCCTCAGTGAAAGGGACTCAAAACCCCATATTTCCCGCAGAGGAATAGATCTGACTAGTAAGAATCTTAAAACTTACGTATTGATATGTCTCCGTAAGGGAATCAAGTGTGTCTAGACCTGCATAAACATGGCAGCGAGAATCAGCTCAAACCCACTCTAAAAAGGAATTTCAAAAACAGAACAAAGAAACAGGGAAATTCTTTACAATTCCTTCAGGGTCTCTGATGCAACCTGGAATGACCCTATCTACGATGACAGCTGGATGTGGCATGAGGCTGGACACTTGGGACTGAGAGGATTGGTGAGATTGGGTGAGCAAATGCAGACCCTTTAAAGCAATAATGCATGGCAACCATTCCATGGGTCCCACCTCTCCAGGTTGAAGGGAATATTACTACAGCTATAACATGTACGGGAAACCTAGAGAATGGACACACTGTGAATACGAAAGGTTTCTAAAACTCAACGAAGAGTCCCTCTCCTGGTGCTCCGGTTTGACTTTCCAACAGCTTTACTATCAATCTCCCAACTTGGAGAGACAGCCCCTCTAAGCTCCTGGTTCACACAGGTTGCCCATTTGGCAGAGGAGGAAAGGGAAGAGGGAGAACCAATGAGAGAGTAGCTGTTAGGCATTTGGATGGGCACATGTCACTCTAATTTCCCGGCAGGAAGAAGAATTCACCAAAGTCTCAGCCACCCACCAGGAACCAGTATAGGTCCTGAACCAAATGTTTGGACTTGCGTTCAGCTCACAAAAAACGAGTTGAAAAATGGAGCTCAGGGGCACAGCAATTCACAAACTGGCAGAGTAATCAAGGCCAACTATCGTCCAAAAATCTGTTGAGGGAAGGCAACGAGGCGGACTTGAATGCGAGGCAGAATAGCAGGAAACAGATTTCAAGAGGTACGTTAGAATCGCCTGTAAAGCACAGGAAGAGGGGCACAACTTCGACAATGATGCACTTGGTCAAAAAGGGCGTATGCGTTTTCTCCTGAATATATTCAGGAGAAAACGCATACGCCCTTTTTGGCCAAGCAAGCAAGCGGGCAATGCAAATCTGCACTACAAAGAAGTATCACTTCCCAACGGTCAAAAGGGACATCCACAAAATGTGTAAAAACCAGAAAGGCAAGACAGGCCCTGGAGAACAGGGAGCCTTGTTATGCTGATGGGCGGGATGTAAGTTGCCAACTGCCTCACTGGAGGAGTGCATTGTGTTCCCTAAAACAAGTAAACAACAGAGCTACAGAGCCAAGGGCACTTCCAGTCTAGGGAATATACCTTGGGAAAACTGAAAATCCATAAGACAGAGCCACCCCCAAATTGAGGGCTGCACTGCTTACAAGAACCTCAACCTGGGTACACCTGAAATATCCCAGGAAATATAAAAATGGTTCCAAACATTGTGGAACTTACGTACGATGGAATATCCCTCAGCCACGAAATCAATGTCATAAGACCAGTAGCAGCAAAATGAGTGGATTCAGGTACGATGATTCTAAGGGAAAGAAGTCACACAGGAAAAGAAACTTATCATAAGATATCACTTAGGAAGATCCTGTAAACATGGCTACACATGAACTGAGTTAGGAAAGAGAACAGAGTCTCACATTTAGAAAACACTCTTATGCCTGCTTAAGGGGGAAGGAGAGGTGGGGTGATGCATCAAACCAGAGTTTGATATAAGCACAGGTACTGTTCCAAAAACCAACTATGGAATAGACAAGACCTACACCTTCCTCAGTGAAAGGGACTCAAAACCCCATATTTCCCGCAGAGGAATAGATCTGACTAGTAAGAATCTTAAAACCTACGTATTGATATGTCTCCGTAAGGGAATCAAGTGTGTCTAGACTGGCATAAACATGGCAGCGAGAATCAGCTCAAACCCACTCTAAAAAGGAATTTCAAAAACAGAACAAAGAAACAGGGAAATTCTTTACAATTCCTTCAGGGTCTCTGATGCAACCTGGAATGACCCTATCTACGATGACAGCTGGATGTGGCATGAGGCTGGACACTTGGGACTGAGAGGATTGGTGAGATTGGGTGAGCAAATGCAGACCCTTTAAAGCAATAATGCATGGCAACCATTCCATGGGTCCCACCTCTCCAGGTTGAAGGGAATATTACTACAGCTATAACATGTACGGGAAACCTAGAGAATGGACACACTGTGAATACGAAAGGTTTCTAAAACTCAACGAAGAGTCCCTCTCCTGGTGCTCCGGTTTGACTTTCCAACAGCTTTACTATCAATCTCCCAACTTGGAGAGACAGCCCCTTTAAGCTCCTGGTTCACACAGGTTGCCCATTTGGCAGAGGAGGAAAGGGAAGAGGGAGAACCAATGAGAGAGTAGCTGTTAGGCATTTGGATGGGCACATGTCACTCTAATTTCCCGGCAGGAAGAAGAATTTACCAAAGTCTCAGCCACCCACCGGGAACCAGTATAGGTCCTGAACCAAATGTTTGGACTTGCGTTCAGCTCACAAAAAACGAGTTGAAAAATGGAGCTCAGGGGCACAGCAATTCACAAACTGGCAGAGTAATCAAGGCCAACTATCGTCCAAAAATCTGTTGAGGGAAGGCAACGAGGCGGACTTGAATGCGAGGCAGAATAGCAGGAAACAGATTTCAAGAGGTACGTTAGAATCGCCTGTAAAGCACAGGAAGAGGGGCACAACTTCGACAATGATGCACTTGGCCAAAAAGGGCGTATGCGTTTTCTCCTGAATATATTCAGGAGAAAACGCATACGCCCTTTTTGGCCAAGCAAGCAAGCGGGCAATGCAAATCTGCACTACAAAGAAGTATCACTTCCCAACGGTCAAAAGGGACATCCACAAAATGTGTAAAAACCAGAAAGGCAAGACAGGCCCTGGAGAACAGGGAGCCTTGTTATGCTGATGGGCGGGATGTAAGTTGCCAACTGCCTCACTGGAGGAGTGCATTGTGTTCCCTAAAACAAGTAAACAACAGAGCTACAGAGCCAAGGGCACTTCCAGTCTAGGGAATATACCTTGGGAAAACTGAAAATCCATAAGACAGAGCCACCCCCAAATTGAGGGCTGCACTGCTTACAAGAACCTCAACCTGGGTACACCTGAAATATCCCAGGAAATATAAAAATGGTTCCAAACATTGTGGAACTTACGTACGATGGAATATCCCTCAGCCACGAAATCAATGTCATAAGACCAGTAGCAGCAAAATGAGTGGATTCAGGTACGATGATTCTAAGGGAAAGAAGTCACACAGGAAAAGAAACTTATCATAAGATATCACTTAGGAAGATCCTGTAAACATGGCTACACATGAACTGAGTTAGGAAAGAGAACAGAGTCTCACATTTAGAAAACACTCTTATGCCTGCTTAAGGGGGAAGGAGAGGTGGGGTGATGCATCAAACCAGAGTTTGATATAAGCACAGGTACTGTTCCAAAAACCAACTATGGAATAGACAAGACCTACACCTTCCTCAGTGAAAGGGACTCAAAACCCCATATTTCCCGCAGAGGAATAGATCTGACTAGTAAGAATCTTAAAACCTACGTATTGATATGTCTCCGTAAGGGAATCAAGTGTGTCTAGACTGGCATAAACATGGCAGCGAGAATCAGCTCAAACCCACTCTAAAAAGGAATTTCAAAAACAGAACAAAGAAACAGGGAAATTCTTTACAATTCCTTCAGGGTCTCTGATGCAACCTGGAATGACCCTATCTACGATGACAGCTGGATGTGGCATGAGGCTGGACACTTGGGACTGAGAGGATTGGTGAGATTGGGTGAGCAAATGCAGACCCTTTAAAGCAATAATGCATGGCAACCATTCCATGGGTCCCACCTCTCCAGGTTGAAGGGAATATTACTACA
Organism: Mesoplodon mirus; assembly: GCF_964341445.2. NCBI lineage: Eukaryota > Metazoa > Chordata > Mammalia > Artiodactyla > Ziphiidae > Mesoplodon > Mesoplodon mirus. The sequence continues at coordinate 1,531,595 of NW_028295722.1, forward strand.
GCTATAACATGTACGGGAAACCTAGAGAATGGACACACTGTGAATACGAAAGGTTTCTAAAACTCAACGAAGAGTCCCTCTCCTGGTGCTCCGGTTTGACTTTCCAACAGCTTTACTATCAATCTCCCAACTTGGAGAGACAGCCCCTTTAAGCTCCTGGTTCACACAGGTTGCCCATTTGGCAGAGGAGGAAAGGGAAGAGGGAGAACCAATGAGAGAGTCGCTGTTAGGCATTTGGATGGGCACATGTCACTCTAATTTCCCGGCAGGAAGAAGAATTCACCAAAGTCTCAGCCACCCACCGGGAACCAGTATAGGTCCTGAACCAAATGTTTGGACTTGCGTTCAGCTCACAAAAAACGAGTTGAAAAATGGAGCTCAGGGGCACAGCAATTCACAAACTGGCAGAGTAATCAAGGCCAACTATCGTCCAAAAATCTGTTGAGGGAAGGCAACGAGGCGGACTTGAATGCGAGGCAGAATAGCAGGAAACAGATTTCAAGAGGTACGTTAGAATCGCCTGTAAAGCACAGGAAGAGGGGCACAACTTCGACAATGATGCACTTGGCCAAAAAGGGCGTATGCGTTTTCTCCTGAATATATTCAGGAGAAAACGCATACGCCCTTTTTGGCCAAGCAAGCAAGCGGGCAATGCAAATCTGCACTACAAAGAAGTATCACTTCCCAACGGTCAAAAGGGACATCCACAAAATGTGTAAAAACCAGAAAGGCAAGACAGGCCCTGGAGAACAGGGAGCCTTGTTATGCTGATGGGCGGGATGTAAGTTGCCAACTGCCTCACTGGAGGAGTGCATTGTGTTCCCTAAAACAAGTAAACAACAGAGCTACAGAGCCAAGGGCACTTCCAGTCTAGGGAATATACCTTGGGAAAACTGAAAATCCATAAGACAGAGCCACCCCCAAATTGAGGGCTGCACTGCTTACAAGAACCTCAACCTGGGTACACCTGAAATATCCCAGGAAATATAAAAATGGTTCCAAACATTGTGGAACTTACGTACGATGGAATATCCCTCAGCCACGAAATCAATGTCATAAGACCAGTAGCAGCAAAATGAGTGGATTCAGGTACGATGATTCTAAGGGAAAGAAGTCACACAGGAAAAGAAACTTATCATAAGATATCACTTAGGAAGATCCTGTAAACATGGCTACACATGAACTGAGTTAGGCAAGAGAACAGAGTCTCACATTTAGAAAACACTCTTATGCCTGCTTAAGGGGGAAGGAGAGGTGGGGTGATGCATCAAACCAGAGTTTGATATAAGCACAGGTACTGTTCCAAAAACCAACTATGGAATAGACAAGACCTACACCTTCCTCAGTGAAAGGGACTCAAAACCCCATATTTCCCGCAGAGGAATAGATCTGACTAGTAAGAATCTTAAAACCTATGTATTGATATGTCTCCGTAAGGGAATCAAGTGTGTCTAGACTGGCATAAACATGGCAGCGAGAATCAGCTCAAACCCACTCTAAAAAGGAATTTCAAAAACAGAACAAAGAAACAGGGAAATTCTTTACAATTCCTTCAGGGTCTCTGATGCAACCTGGAATGACCCTATCTACGATGACAGCTGGATGTGGCATGAGGCTGGACACTTGGGACTGAGAGGATTGGTGAGATTGGGTGAGCAAATGCAGACCCTTTAAAGCAATAATGCATGGCAACCATTCCATGGGTCCCACCTCTCCAGGTTGAAGGGAATATTACTACAGCTATAACATGTACGGGAAACCTAGAGAATGGACACACTGTGAATACGAAAGGTTTCTAAAACTCAACGAAGAGTCCCTCTCCTGGTGCTCCGGTTTGACTTTCCAACAGCTTTACTATCAATCTCCCAACTTGGAGAGACAGCCCCTTTAAGCTCCTGGTTCACACAGGTTGCCCATTTGGCAGAGGAGGAAAGGGAAGAGGGAGAACCAATGAGAGAGTAGCTGTTAGGCATTTGGATGGGCACATGTCACTCTAATTTCCCGGCAGGAAGAAGAATTCACCAAAGTCTCAGCCACCCACCGGGAACCAGTATAGGTCCTGAACCAAATGTTTGGACTTGCGTTCAGCTCACAAAAAACGAGTTGAAAAATGGAGCTCAGGGGCACAGCAATTCACAAACTGGCAGAGTAATCAAGGCCAACTATCGTCCAAAAATCTGTTGAGGGAAGGCAACGAGGCGGACTTGAATGCGAGGCAGAATAGCAGGAAACAGATTTCAAGAGGTACGTTAGAATCGCCTGTAAAGCACAGGAAGAGGGGCACAACTTCGACAATGATGCACTTGGCCAAAAAGGGCGTATGCGTTTTCTCCTGAATATATTCAGGAGAAAACGCATACGCCCTTTTTGGCCAAGCAAGCAAGCGGGCAATGCAAATCTGCACTACAAAGAAGTATCACTTCCCAACGGTCAAAAGGGACATCCACAAAATGTGTAAAAACCAGAAAGGCAAGACAGGCCCTGGAGAACAGGGAGCCTTGTTATGCTGATGGGCGGGATGTAAGTTGCCAACTGCCTCACTGGAGGAGTGCATTGTGTTCCCTAAAACAAGTAAACAACAGAGCTACAGAGCCAAGGGCACTTCCAGTCTAGGGAATATACCTTGGGAAAACTGAAAATCCATAAGACAGAGCCACCCCCAAATTGAGGGCTGCACTGCTTACAAGAACCTCAACCTGGGTACACCTGAAATATCCCAGGAAATATAAAAATGGTTCCAAACATTGTGGAACTTACGTACGATGGAATATCCCTCAGCCACGAAATCAATGTCATAAGACCAGTAGCAGCAAAATGAGTGGATTCAGGTACGATGATTCTAAGGGAAAGAAGTCACACAGGAAAAGAAACTTATCATAAGATATCACTTAGGAAGATCCTGTAAACATGGCTACACATGAACTGAGTTAGGCAAGAGAACAGAGTCTCACATTTAGAAAACACTCTTATGCCTGCTTAAGGGGGAAGGAGAGGTGGGGTGATGCATCAAACCAGAGTTTGATATAAGCACAGGTACTGTTCCAAAAACCAACTATGGAATAGACAAGACCTACACCTTCCTCAGTGAAAGGGACTCAAAACCCCATATTTCCCGCAGAGGAATAGATCTGACTAGTAAGAATCTTAAAACCTATGTATTGATATGTCTCCGTAAGGGAATCAAGTGTGTCTAGACTGGCATAAACATGGCAGCGAGAATCAGCTCAAACCCACTCTAAAAAGGAATTTCAAAAACAGAACAAAGAAACAGGGAAATTCTTTACAATTCCTTCAGGGTCTCTGATGCAACCTGGAATGACCCTATCTACGATGACAGCTGGATGTGGCATGAGGCTGGACACTTGGGACTGAGAGGATTGGTGAGATTGGGTGAGCAAATGCAGACCCTTTAAAGCAATAATGCATGGCAACCATTCCATGGGTCCCACCTCTCCAGGTTGAAGGGAATATTACTACAGCTATAACATGTACGGGAAACCTAGAGAATGGACACACTGTGAATACGAAAGGTTTCTAAAACTCAACGAAGAGTCCCTCTCCTGGTGCTCCGGTTTGACTTTCCAACAGCTTTACTATCAATCTCCCAACTTGGAGAGACAGCCCCTTTAAGCTCCTGGTTCACACAGGTTGCCCATTTGGCAGAGGAGGAAAGGGAAGAGGGAGAACCAATGAGAGAGTCGCTGTTAGGCATTTGGATGGGCACATGTCACTCTAATTTCCCGGCAGGAAGAAGAATTCACCAAAGTCTCAGCCACCCACCGGGAACCAGTATAGGTCCTGAACCAAATGTTTGGACTTGCGTTCAGCTCACAAAAAACGAGTTGAAAAATGGAGCTCAGGGGCACAGCAATTCACAAACTGGCAGAGTAATCAAGGCCAACTATCGTCCAAAAATCTGTTGAGGGAAGGCAACGAGGCGGACTTGAATGCGAGGCAGAATAGCAGGAAACAGATTTCAAGAGGTACGTTAGAATCGCCTGTAAAGCACAGGAAGAGGGGCACAACTTCGACAATGATGCACTTGGCCAAAAAGGGCGTATGCGTTTTCTCCTGAATATATTCAGGAGAAAACGCATACGCCCTTTTTGGCCAAGCAAGCAAGCGGGCAATGCAAATCTGCACTACAAAGAAGTATCACTTCCCAACGGTCAAAAGGGACATCCACAAAATGTGTAAAAACCAGAAAGGCAAGACAGGCCCTGGAGAACAGGGAGCCTTGTTATGCTGATGGGCGGGATGTAAGTTGCCAACTGCCTCACTGGAGGAGTGCATTGTGTTCCCTAAAACAAGTAAACAACAGAGCTACAGAGCCAAGGGCACTTCCAGTCTAGGGAATATACCTTGGGAAAACTGAAAATCCATAAGACAGAGCCACCCCCAAATTGAGGGCTGCACTGCTTACAAGAACCTCAACCTGGGTACACCTGAAATATCCCAGGAAATATAAAAATGGTTCAAAACATTGTGGAACTTACGTACGATGGAATATCCCTCAGCCACAAAATCAATGTCATAAGACCAGTAGCAGCAAATTGAGTGGATTCAGGTACGATGATTCTAAGGGAAAGAAGTCACACAGGAAAAGAAACTTATCATAAGATATCACTTAGGAAGATCCTGTAAACATGGCTACACATGAACTGAGTTAGGAAAGAGAACAGAGTCTCACATTTAGAAAACACTCTTATGCCTGCTTAAGGGGGAAGGAGAGGTGGGGTGATGCATCAAACCAGAGTTTGATATAAGCACAGGTACTGTTCCAAAAACCAACTATGGAATAGACAAGACCTACACCTTCCTCAGTGAAAGGGACTCAAAACCCCATATTTCCCGCAGAGGAATAGATCTGACTAGTAATAATCTTAAAACCTATGTATTGATATGTCTCCGTAAGGGAATCAAGTGTGTCTAGACTGGCATAAATATGGCAGCGAGAATCAGCTCAAACCCACTCTAAAAAGGAATTTCAAAAACAGAACAAAGAAACAGGGAAATTCTTTACAATTCCTTCAGGGTCTCTGATGCAACCTGGAATGACCCTATCTACGATGACAGCTGGATGTGGCATGAGGCTGGACACTTGGGACTGAGAGGATTGGTGAGATTGGGTGAGCAAATGCAGACCCTTTAAAGCAATAATGCATGGCAACCATTCCATGGGTCCCACCTCTCCAGGTTGAAGGGAATATTACTACAGCTATAACATGTACGGGAAACCTAGAGAATGGACACACTGTGAATACGAAAGGTTTCTAAAACTCAACGAAGAGTCCCTCTCCTGGTGCTCCGGTTTGACTTTCCAACAGCTTTACTATCAATCTCCCAACTTGGAGAGACAGCCCCTTTAAGCTCCTGGTTCACACAGGTTGCCCATTTGGCAGAGGAGGAAAGGGAAGAGGGAGAACCAATGAGAGAGTCGCTGTTAGGCATTTGGATGGGCACATGTCACTCTAATTTCCCGGCAGGAAGAAGAATTCACCAAAGTCTCAGCCACCCACCGGGAACCAGTATAGGTCCTGAACCAAATGTTTGGACTTGCGTTCAGCTCACAAAAAACGAGTTGAAAAATGGAGCTCAGGGGCACAGCAATTCACAAACTGGCAGAGTAATCAAGGCCAACTATCGTCCAAAAATCTGTTGAGGGAAGGCAACGAGGCGGACTTGAATGCGAGGCAGAATAGCAGGAAACAGATTTCAAGAGGTACGTTAGAATCGCCTGTAAAGCACAGGAAGAGGGGCACAACTTCGACAATGATGCACTTGGCCAAAAAGGGCGTATGCGTTTTCTCCTGAATATATTCAGGAGAAAACGCATACGCCCTTTTTTCGCCAAGCAAGCAAGCGGGCAATGCAAATCTGCACTACAAAGAAGTATCACTTCCCACCGGTCAAAAGGGACATCCACAAAATGTGTAAAAACCAGAAAGGCAAGACAGGCCCTGGAGAACAGGGAGCCTTGTTATGCTGATGGGCGGGATGTAAGTTGCCAACTGCCTCACTGGAGGAGTGCATTGTGTTCCCTAAAACAAGTAAACAACAGAGCTACAGAGCCAAGGGCACTTCCAGTTTAGGGAATATACCTTGGGAAAACTGAAAATCCATAAGACAGAGCCACCCCCAAATTGAGGGCTGCACTGCTTACAAGAACCTCAACCTGGGTACACCTGAAATATCCCAGGAAATATAAAAATGGTTCCAAACATTGTGGAACTTACGTACGATGGAATATCCCTCAGCCACGAAATCAATGTCATAAGACCAGTAGCAGCAAAATGAGTGGATTCAGGTACGATGATTCTAAGGGAAAGAAGTCACACAGGAAAAGAAACTTATCATAAGATATCACTTAGGAAGATCCTGTAAACATGGCTACACATGAACTGAGTTAGGAAAGAGAACAGAGTCTCACATTTAGAAAACACTCTTATGCCTGCTTAAGGGGGAAGGAGAGGTGGGGTGATGCATCAAACCAGAGTTTGATATAAGCACAGGTACTGTTCCAAAAACCAACTATGGAATAGACAAGACCTACACCTTCCTCAGTGAAAGGGACTCAAAACCCCATATTTCCCGCAGAGGAATAGATCTGACTAGTAAGAATCTTAAAACCTATGTATTGATATGTCTCCGTAAGGGAATCAAGTGTGTCTAGACTGGCATAAACATGGCAGCGAGAATCAGCTCAAACCCACTCTAAAAAGGAATTTCAAAAACAGAACAAAGAAACAGGGAAATTCTTTACAATTCCTTCAGGGTCTCTGATGCAACCTGGAATGACCCTATCTACGATGACAGCTGGATGTGGCATGAGGCTGGACACTTGGGACTGAGAGGATTGGTGAGATTGGGTGAGCAAATGCAGACCCTTTAAAGCAATAATGCATGGCAACCATTCCATGGGTCCCACCTCTCCAGGTTGAAGGGAATATTACTACAGCTATAACATGTACGGGAAACCTAGAGAATGGACACACTGTGAATACGAAAGGTTTCTAAAACTCAACGAAGAGTCCCTCTCCTGGTGCTCCGGTTTGACTTTCCAACAGCTTTACTATCAATCTCCCAACTTGGAGAGACAGCCCCTTTAAGCTCCTGGTTCACACAGGTTGCCCATTTGGCAGAGGAGGAAAGGGAAGAGGGAGAACCAATGAGAGAGTAGCTGTTAGGCATTTGGATGGGCACATGTCACTCTAATTTCCCGGCAGGAAGAAGAATTCACCAAAGTCTCAGCCACCCACCGGGAACCAGTGTAGGTCCTGAACCAAATGTTTGGACTTGCGTTCAGCTCACAAAAAACGAGTTGAAAAATGGAGCTCAGGGGCACAGCAATTCACAAACTGGCAGAGTAATCAAGGCCAACTATCGTCCAAAAATCTGTTGAGGGAAGGCAACGAGGCGGACTTGAATGCGAGGCAGAATAGCAGGAAACAGATTTCAAGAGGTACGTTAGAATCGCCTGTAAAGCACAGGAAGAGGGGCACAACTTCGACAGTGATGCACTTGGCCAAAAAGGGCGTATGCGTTTTCTCCTGAATATATTCAGGAGAAAACGCATACGCCCTTTTTGGCCAAGCAAGCAAGCGGGCAATGCAAATCTGCACTACAAAGAAGTATCACTTCCCACCGGTCAAAAGGGACATCCACAAAATGTGTAAAAACCAGAAAGGCAAGACAGGCCCTGGAGAACAGGGAGCCTTGTTATGCTGATGGGCGGGATGTAAGTTGCCAACTGCCTCACTGGAGGAGTGCATTGTGTTCCCTAAAACAAGTAAACAACAGAGCTACAGAGCCAAGGGCACTTCCAGTCTAGGGAATATACCTTGGGAAAACTGAAAATCCATAAGACAGAGCCACCCCCAAATTGAGGGCTGCACTGCTTACAAGAACCTCAACCTGGGTACACCTGAAATATCCCAGGAAATATAAAAATGGTTCCAAACATTGTGGAACTTACGTACGATGGAATATCCCTCAGCCACGAAATCAATGTCATAAGACCAGTAGCAGCAAAATGAGTGGATTCAGGTACGATGATTCTAAGGGAAAGAAGTCACACAGGAAAAGAAACTTATCATAAGATATCACTTAGGAAGATCCTGTAAACATGGCTACACATGAACTGAGTTAGGCAAGAGAACAGAGTCTCACATTTAGAAAACACTCTTATGCCTGCTTAAGGGGGAAGGAGAGGTGGGGTGATGCATCAAACCAGAGTTTGATATAAGCACAGGTACTGTTCCAAAAACCAACTATGGAATAGACAAGACCTACACCTTCCTCAGTGAAAGGGACTCAAAACCCCATATTTCCCGCAGAGGAATAGATCTGACTAGTAATAATCTTAAAACCTATGTATTGATATGTCTCCGTAAGGGAATCAAGTGTGTCTAGACTGGCATAAACATGGCAGCGAGAATCAGCTCAAACCCACTCTAAAAAGGAATTTCAAAAACAGAACAAAGAAACAGGGAAATTCTTTACAATTCCTTCAGGGTCTCTGATGCAACCTGGAATGACCCTATCTACGATGACAGCTGGATGTGGCATGAGGCTGGACACTTGGGACTGAGAGGATTGGTGAGATTGGGTGAGCAAATGCAGACCCTTTAAAGCAATAATGCATGGCAACCATTCCATGGGTCCCACCTCTCCAGGTTGAAGGGAATATTACTACAGCTATAACATGTACGGGAAACCTAGAGAATGGACACACTGTGAATACGAAAGGTTTCTAAAACTCAACGAAGAGTCCCTCTCCTGGTGCTCCGGTTTGACTTTCCAACAGCTTTACTATCAATCTCCCAACTTGGAGAGACAGCCCCTTTAAGCTCCTGGTTCACACAGGTTGCCCATTTGGCAGAGGAGGAAAGGGAAGAGGGAGAACCAATGAGAGAGTCGCTGTTAGGCATTTGGATGGGCACATGTCACTCTAATTTCCCGGCAGGAAGAAGAATTCACCAAAGTCTCAGCCACCCACCGGGAACCAGTGTAGGTCCTGAACCAAATGTTTGGACTTGCGTTCAGCTCACAAAAAACGAGTTGAAAAATGGAGCTCAGGGGCACAGCAATTCACAAACTGGCAGAGTAATCAAGGCCAACTATCGTCCAAAAATCTGTTGAGGGAAGGCAACGAGGCGGACTTGAATGCGAGGCAGAATAGCAGGAAACAGATTTCAAGAGGTAAGTTAGAATCGCCTGTAAAGCACAGGAAGAGGGGCACAACTTCGACAGTGATGCACTTGGCCAAAAAGGGCGTATGCGTTTTCTCCTGAATATATTCAGGAGAAAACGCATACGCCCTTTTTGGCCAAGCAAGCAAGCGGGCAATGCAAATCTGCACTACAAAGAAGTATCACTTCCCACCGGTCAAAAGGGACATCCACAAAATGTGTAAAAACCAGAAAGGCAAGACAGGCCCTGGAGAACAGGGAGCCTTGTTATGCTGATGGGCGGGATGTAAGTTGCCAACTGCCTCACTGGAGGAGTGCATTGTGTTCCCTAAAACAAGTAAACAACAGAGCTACAGAGCCAAGGGCACTTCCAGTCTAGGGAATATACCTTGGGAAAACTGAAAATCCATAAGACAGAGCCACCCCCAAATTGAGGGCTGCACTGCTTACAAGAACCTCAACCTGGGTACACCTGAAATATCCCAGGAAATATAAAAATGGTTCCAAACATTGTGGAACTTACGTACGATGGAATATCCCTCAGCCACGAAATCAATGTCATAAGACCAGTAGCAGCAAAATGAGTGGATTCAGGTACGATGATTCTAAGGGAAAGAAGTCACACAGGAAAAGAAACTTATCATAAGATATCACTTAGGAAGATCCTGTAAACATGGCTACACATGAACTGAGTTAGGAAAGAGAACAGAGTCTCACATTTAGAAAACACTCTTATGCCTGCTTAAGGGGGAAGGAGAGGTGGGGTGATGCATCAAACCAGAGTTTGATATAAGCACAGGTACTGTTCCAAAAACCAACTATGGAATAGACAAGACCTACACCTTCCTCAGTGAAAGGGACTCAAAACCCCATATTTCCCGCAGAGGAATAGATCTGACTAGTAAGAATCTTAAAACCTACGTATTGATATGTCTCCGTAAGGGAATCAAGTGTGTCTAGACTGGCATAAACATGGCAGCGAGAATCAGCTCAAACCCACTCTAAAAAGGAATTTCAAAAACAGAACAAAGAAACAGGGAAATTCTTTACAATTCCTTCAGGGTCTCTGATGCAACCTGGAATGACCCTATCTACGATGACAGCTGGATGTGGCATGAGGCTGGACACTTGGGACTGAGAGGATTGGTGAGATTGGGTGAGCAAATGCAGACCCTTTAAAGCAATAATGCATGGCAACCATTCCATGGGTCCCACCTCTCCAGGTTGAAGGGAATATTACTACAGCTATAACATGTACGGGAAACCTAGAGAATGGACACACTGTGAAAACGACAGGTTTCTAAAACTCAACGAAGAGTCCCTCTCCTGGTGCTCCGGTTTGACTTTCCAACAGCTTTACTATCAATCTCCCAACTTGGAGAGACAGCCCCTTTAAGCTCCTGGTTCACACAGGTTGCCCATTTGGCAGAGGAGGAAAGGGAAGAGGGAGAACCAATGAGAGAGTTGCTGTTAGGCATTTGGATGGGCACATGTCACTCTAATTTCCCGGCAGGAAGAAGAATTCACCAAAGTCTCAGCCACCCACCGGGAACCAGTGTAGGTCCTGAACCAAATGTTTGGACTTGCGTTCAGCTCACAAAAAACGAGTTGAAAAATGGAGCTCAGGGGCACAGCAATTCACAAACTGGCAGAGTAATCAAGGCCAACTATCGTCCAAAAATCTGTTGAGGGAAGGCAACGAGGCGGACTTGAATGCGAGGCAGAATAGCAGGAAACAGATTTCAAGAGGTACGTTAGAATCGCCTGTAAAGCACAGGAAGAGGGGCACAACTTCGACAGTGATGCACTTGGCCAAAAAGGGCGTATGCGTTTTCTCCTGAATATATTCAGGAGAAAACGCATACGCCCTTTTTGGCCAAGCAAGCAAGCGGGCAATGCAAATCTGCACTACAAAGAAGTATCACTTCCCACCGGTCAAAAGGGACATCCACAAAATGTGTAAAAACCAGAAAGGCAAGACAGGCCCTGGAGAACAGGGAGCCTTGTTATGCTGATGGGCGGGATGTAAGTTGCCAACTGCCTCACTGGAGGAGTGCATTGTGTTCCCTAAAACAAGTAAACAACAGAGCTACAGAGCCAAGGGCACTTCCAGTCTAGGGAATATACCTTGGGAAAACTGAAAATCCATAAGACAGAGCCACCCCCAAATTGAGGGCTGCACTGCTTACAAGAACCTCAACCTGGGTACACCTGAAATATCCCAGGAAATATAAAAATGGTTCCAAACATTGTGGAACTTACGTACGATGGAATATCCCTCAGCCACGAAATCAATGTCATAAGACCAGTAGCAGCAAAATGAGTGGATTCAGGTACGATGATTCTAAGGGAAAGAAGTCACACAGGAAAAGAAACTTATCATAAGATATCACTTAGGAAGATCCTGTAAACATGGCTACACATGAACTGAGTTAGGCAAGAGAACAGAGTCTCACATTTAGAAAACACTCTTATGCCTGCTTAAGGGGGAAGGAGAGGTGGGGTGATGCATCAAACCAGAGTTTGATATAAGCACAGGTACTGTTCCAAAAACCAACTATGGAATAGACAAGACCTACACCTTCCTCAGTGAAAGGGACTCAAAACCCCATATTTCCCGCAGAGGAATAGATCTGACTAGTAAGAATCTTAAAACCTATGTATTGATATGTCTCCGTAAGGGAATCAAGTGTGTCTAGACTGGCATAAACATGGCAGCGAGAATCAGCTCAAACCCACTCTAAAAAGGAATTTCAAAAACAGAACAAAGAAACAGGGAAATTCTTTACAATTCCTTCAGGGTCTCTGATGCAACCTGGAATGACCCTATCTACGATGACAGCTGGATGTGGCATGAGGCTGGACACTTGGGACTGAGAGGATTGGTGAGATTGGGTGAGCAAATGCAGACCCTTTAAAGCAATAATGCATGGCAACCATTCCATGGGTCCCACCTCTCCAGGTTGAAGGGAATATTACTACAGCTATAACATGTACGGGAAACCTAGAGAATGGACACACTGTGAAAACGACAGGTTTCTAAAACTCAACGAAGAGTCCCTCTCCTGGTGCTCCGGTTTGACTTTCCAACAGCTTTACTATCAATCTCCCAACTTGGAGAGACAGCCCCTTTAAGCTCCTGGTTCACACAGGTTGCCCATTTGGCAGAGGAGGAAAGGGAAGAGGGAGAACCAATGAGAGAGTTGCTGTTAGGCATTTGGATGGGCACATGTCACTCTAATTTCCCGGCAGGAAGAAGAATTCACCAAAGTCTCAGCCACCCACCGGGAACCAGTATAGGTCCTGAACCAAATGTTTGGACTTGCGTTCAGCTCACAAAAAACGAGTTGAAAAATGGAGCTCAGGGGCACAGCAATTCACAAACTGGCAGAGTAATCAAGGCCAACTATCGTCCAAAAATCTGTTGAGGGAAGGCAACGAGGCGGACTTGAATGCGAGGCAGAATAGCAGGAAACAGATTTCAAGAGGTAAGTTAGAATCGCCTGTAAAGCACAGGAAGAGGGGCACAACTTCGACAATGATGCACTTGGCCAAAAAGGGCGTATGCGTTTTCTCCTGAATATATTCAGGAGAAAACGCATACGCCCTTTTTGGCCAAGCAAGCAAGCGGGCAATGCAAATCTGCACTACAAAGAAGTATCACTTCCCACCGGTCAAAAGGGACATCCACAAAATGTGTAAAAACCAGAAAGGCAAGACAGGCCCTGGAGAACAGGGAGCCTTGTTATGCTGATGGGCGGGATGTAAGTTGCCAACTGCCTCACTGGAGGAGTGCATTGTGTTCCCTAAAACAAGTAAACAACAGAGCTACAGAGCCAAGGGCACTTCCAGTCTAGGGAATATACCTTGGGAAAACTGAAAATCCATAAGACAGAGCCACCCCCAAATTGAGGGCTGCACTGCTTACAAGAACCTCAACCTGGGTACACCTGAAATATCCCAGGAAATATAAAAATGGTTCCAAACATTGTGGAACTTACGTACGATGGAATATCCCTCAGCCACGAAATCAATGTCATAAGACCAGTAGCAGCAAAATGAGTGGATTCAGGTACGATGATTCTAAGGGAAAGAAGTCACACAGGAAAAGAAACTTATCATAAGATATCACTTAGGAAGATCCTGTAAACATGGCTACACATGAACTGAGTTAGGCAAGAGAAGAGAGTCTCACATTTAGAAAACACTCTTATGCCTGCTTAAGGGGGAAGGAGAGGTGGGGTGATGCATCAAACCAGAGTTTGATATAAGCACAGGTACTGTTCCAAAAACCAACTATGGAATAGACAAGACCTACACCTTCCTCAGTGAAAGGGACTCAAAACCCCATATTTCCCGCAGAGGAATAGATCTGACTAGTAAGAATCTTAAAACCTATGTATTGATATGTCTCCGTAAGGGAATCAAGTGTGTCTAGACTGGCATAAACATGGCAGCGATAATCAGCTCAAACCCACTCTAAAAAGGAATTTCAAAAACAGAACAAAGAAACAGGGAAATTCTTTACAATTCCTTCAGGGTCTCTGATGCAACCTGGAATGACCCTATCTACGATGACAGCTGGATGTGGCATGAGGCTGGACACTTGGGACTGAGAGGATTGGTGAGATTGGGTGAGCAAATGCAGACCCTTTAAAGCAATAATGCATGGCAACCATTCCATGGGTCCCACCTCTCCAGGTTGAAGGGAATATTACTACAGCTATAACATGTACGGGAAACCTAGAGAATGGACACACTGTGAATACGAAAGGTTTCTAAAACTCAACGAAGAGTCCCTCTCCTGGTGCTCCGGTTTGACTTTCCAACAGCTTTACTATCAATCTCCCAACTTGGAGAGACAGCCCCTTTAAGCTCCTGGTTCACACAGGTTGCCCATTTGGCAGAGGAGGAAAGGGAAGAGGGAGAACCAATGAGAGAGTAGCTGTTAGGCATTTGGATGGGCACATGTCACTCTAATTTCCCGGCAGGAAGAAGAATTCACCAAAGTCTCAGCCACCCACCGGGAACCAGTATAGGTCCTGAACCAAATGTTTGGACTTGCGTTCAGCTCACAAAAAACGAGTTGAAAAATGGAGCTCAGGGGCACAGCAATTCACAAACTGGCAGAGTAATCAAGGCCAACTATCGTCCAAAAATCTGTTGAGGGAAGGCAACGAGGCGGACTTGAATGCGAGGCAGAATAGCAGGAAACAGATTTCAAGAGGTACGTTAGAATCGCCTGTAAAGCACAGGAAGAGGGGCACAACTTCGACAGTGATGCACTTGGCCAAAAAGGGCGTATGCGTTTTCTCCTGAATATATTCAGGAGAAAACGCATACGCCCTTTTTGGCCAAGCAAGCAAGCGGGCAATGCAAATCTGCACTACAAAGAAGTATCACTTCCCACCGGTCAAAAGGGACATCCACAAAATGTGTAAAAACCAGAAAGGCAAGACAGGCCCTGGAGAACAGGGAGCCTTGTTATGCTGATGGGCGGGATGTAAGTTGCCAACTGCCTCACTGGAGGAGTGCATTGTGTTCCCTAAAACAAGTAAACAACAGAGCTACAGAGCCAAGGGCACTTCCAGTCTAGGGAATATACCTTGGGAAAACTGAAAATCCATAAGACAGAGCCACCCCCAAATTGAGGGCTGCACTGCTTACAAGAACCTCAACCTGGGTACACCTGAAATATCCCAGGAAATATAAAAATGGTTCCAAACATTGTGGAACTTACGTACGATGGAATATCCCTCAGCCACGAAATCAATGTCATAAGACCAGTAGCAGCAAAATGAGTGGATTCAGGTACGATGATTCTAAGGGAAAGAAGTCACACAGGAAAAGAAACTTATCATAAGATATCACTTAGGAAGATCCTGTAAACATGGCTACACATGAACTGAGTTAGGCAAGAGAAGAGAGTCTCACATTTAGAAAACACTCTTATGCCTGCTTAAGGGGGAAGGAGAGGTGGGGTGATGCATCAAACCAGAGTTTGATATAAGCACAGGTACTGTTCCAAAAACCAACTATGGAATAGACAAGACCTACACCTTCCTCAGTGAAAGGGACTCAAAACCCCATATTTCCCGCAGAGGAATAGATCTGACTAGTAAGAATCTTAAAACCTATGTATTGATATGTCTCCGTAAGGGAATCAAGTGTGTCTAGACTGGCATAAACATGGCAGCGAGAATCAGCTCAAACCCACTCTAAAAAGGAATTTCAAAAACAGAACAAAGAAACAGGGAAATTCTTTACAATTCCTTCAGGGTCTCTGATGCAACCTGGAATGACCCTATCTACGATGACAGCTGGATGTGGCATGAGGCTGGACACTTGGGACTGAGAGGATTGGTGAGATTGGGTGAGCAAATGCAGACCCTTTAAAGCAATAATGCATGGCAACCATTCCATGGGTCCCACCTCTCCAGGTTGAAGGGAATATTACTACAGCTATAACATGTACGGGAAACCTAGAGAATGGACACACTGTGAATACGACAGGTTTCTAAAACTCAACGAAGAGTCCCTCTCCTGGTGCTCCGGTTTGACTTTCCAACAGCTTTACTATCAATCTCCCAACTTGGAGAGACAGCCCCTTTAAGCTCCTGGTTCACACAGGTTGCCCATTTGGCAGAGGAGGAAAGGGAAGAGGGAGAACCAATGAGAGAGTCGCTGTTAGGCATTTGGATGGGCACATGTCACTCTAATTTCCCGGCAGGAAGAAGAATTCACCAAAGTCTCAGCCACCCACCGGGAACCAGTATAGGTCCTGAACCAAATGTTTGGACTTGCGTTCAGCTCACAAAAAACGAGTTGAAAAATGGAGCTCAGGGGCACAGCAATTCACAAACTGGCAGAGTAATCAAGGCCAACTATCGTCCAAAAATCTGTTGAGGGAAGGCAACGAGGCGGACTTGAATGCGAGGCAGAATAGCAGGAAACAGATTTCAAGAGGTACGTTAGAATCGCCTGTAAAGCACAGGAAGAGGGGCACAACTTCGACAGTGATGCACTTGGCCAAAAAGGGCGTATGCGTTTTCTCCTGAATATATTCAGGAGAAAACGCATACGCCCTTTTTGGCCAAGCAAGCAAGCGGGCAATGCAAATCTGCACTACAAAGAAGTATCACTTCCCACCGGTCAAAAGGGACATCCACAAAATGTGTAAAAACCAGAAAGGCAAGACAGGCCCTGGAGAACAGGGAGCCTTGTTATGCTGATGGGCGGGATGTAAGTTGCCAACTGCCTCACTGGAGGAGTGCATTGTGTTCCCTAAAACAAGTAAACAACAGAGCTACAGAGCCAAGGGCACTTCCAGTCTAGGGAATATACCTTGGGAAAACTGAAAATCCATAAGACAGAGCCACCCCCAAATTGAGGGCTGCACTGCTTACAAGAACCTCAACCTGGGTACACCTGAAATATCCCAGGAAATATAAAAATGGTTCCAAACATTGTGGAACTTACGTACGATGGAATATCCCTCAGCCACGAAATCAATGTCATAAGACCAGTAGCAGCAAAATGAGTGGATTCAGGTACGATGATTCTAAGGGAAAGAAGTCACACAGGAAAAGAAACTTATCATAAGATATCACTTAGGAAGATCCTGTAAACATGGCTACAGATGAACTGAGTTAGGCAAGAGAACAGAGTCTCACATTTAGAAAACACTCTTATGCCTGCTTAAGGGGGAAGGAGAGGTGGGGTGATGCATCAAACCCGAGTTTGATATAAGCACAGGTACTGTTCCAAAAACCAACTATGGAATAGACAAGACCTACACCTTCCTCAGTGAAAGGGACTCAAAACCCCATATTTCCCGCAGAGGAATAGATCTGACTAGTAAGAATCTTAAAACCTATGTATTGATATGTCTCCGTAAGGGAATCAAGTGTGTCTAGACTGGCATAAACATGGCAGCGAGAATCAGCTCAAACCCACTCTAAAAAGGAATTTCAAAAACAGAACAAAGAAACAGGGAAATTCTTTACAATTCCTTCAGGGTCTCTGATGCAACCTGGAATGACCCTATCTACGATGACAGCTGGATGTGGCATGAGGCTGGACACTTGGGACTGAGAGGATTGGTGAGATTGGGTGAGCAAATGCAGACCCTTTAAAGCAATAATGCATGGCAACCATTCCATGGGTCCCACCTCTCCAGGTTGAAGGGAATATTACTACAGCTATAACATGTACGGGAACCCTAGAGAATGGACACACTGTGAATACGAAAGGTTTCTAAAACTCAACGAAGAGTCCCTCTCCTGGTGCTCCGGTTTGACTTTCCAACAGCTTTACTATCAATCTCCCAACTTGGAGAGACAGCCCCTTTAAGCTCCTGGTTCACACAGGTTGCCCATTTGGCAGAGGAGGAAAGGGAAGAGGGAGAACCAATGAGAGAGTCGCTGTTAGGCATTTGGATGGGCACATGTCACTCTAATTTCCCGGCAGGAAGAAGAATTCACCAAAGTCTCAGCCACCCACCGGGAACCAGTATAGGTCCTGAACCAAATGTTTGGACTTGCGTTCAGCTCACAAAAAACGAGTTGAAAAATGGAGCTCAGGGGCACAGCAATTCACAAACTGGCAGAGTAATCAAGGCCAACTATCGTCCAAAAATCTGTTGAGGGAAGGCAACGAGGCGGACTTGAATGCGAGGCAGAATAGCAGGAAACAGATTTCAAGAGGTACGTTAGAATCGCCTGTAAAGCACAGGAAGAGGGGCACAACTTCGACAGTGATGCACTTGGCCAAAAAGGGCGTATGCGTTTTCTCCTGAATATATTCAGGAGAAAACGCATACGCCCTTTTTGGCCAAGCAAGCAAGCGGGCAATGCAAATCTGCACTACAAAGAAGTATCACTTCCCACCGGTCAAAAGGGACATCCACAAAATGTGTAAAAACCAGAAAGGCAAGACAGGCCCTGGAGAACAGGGAGCCTTGTTATGCTGATGGGCGGGATGTAAGTTGCCAACTGCCTCACTGGAGGAGTGCATTGTGTTCCCTAAAACAAGTAAACAACAGAGCTACAGAGCCAAGGGCACTTCCAGTCTAGGGAATATACCTTGGGAAAACTGAAAATCCATAAGACAGAGCCACCCCCAAATTGAGGGCTGCACTGCTTACAAGAACCTCAACCTGGGTACACCTGAAATATCCCAGGAAATATAAAAATGGTTCCAAACATTGTGGAACTTACGTACGATGGAATATCCCTCAGCCACGAAATCAATGTCATAAGACCAGTAGCAGCAAAATGAGTGGATTCAGGTACGATGATTCTAAGGGAAAGAAGTCACACAGGAAAAGAAACTTATCATAAGATATCACTTAGGAAGATCCTGTAAACATGGCTACAGATGAACTGAGTTAGGCAAGAGAACAGAGTCTCACATTTAGAAAACACTCTTATGCCTGCTTAAGGGGGAAGGAGAGGTGGGGTGATGCATCAAACCCGAGTTTGATATAAGCACAGGTACTGTTCCAAAAACCAACTATGGAATAGACAAGACCTACACCTTCCTCAGTGAAAGGGACTCAAAACCCCATATTACCCGCAGAGGAATAGATCTGACTAGTAAGAATCTTAAAACCTATGTATTGATATGTCTCCGTAAGGAAATCAAGTGTGTCTAGACTGGCATAAACATGGCAGCGAGAATCAGCTCAAACCCACTCTAAAAAGGAATTTCAAAAACAGAACAAAGAAACAGGGAAATTCTTTACAATTCCTTCAGGGTCTCTGATGCAACCTGGAATGACCCTATCTACGATGACAGCTGGATGTGGCATGAGGCTGGACACTTGGGACTGAGAGGATTGGTGAGATTGGGTGAGCAAATGCAGACCCTTTAAAGCAATAATGCATGGCAACCATTCCATGGGTCCCACCTCTCCAGGTTGAAGGGAATATTACTACAGCTATAACATGTACGGGAAACCTAGAGAATGGACACACTGTGAATACGACAGGTTTCTAAAACTCAACGAAGAGTCCCTCTCCTGGTGCTCCGGTTTGACTTTCCAACAGCTTTACTATCAATCTCCCAACTTGGAGAGACAGCCCCTTTAAGCTCCTGGTTCACACAGGTTGCCCATTTGGCAGAGGAGGAAAGGGAAGAGGGAGAACCAATGAGAGAGTCGCTGTTAGGCATTTGGATGGGCACATGTCACTCTAATTTCCCGGCAGGAAGAAGAATTCACCAAAGTCTCAGCCACCCACCGGGAACCAGTATAGGTCCTGAACCAAATGTTTGGACTTGCGTTCAGCTCACAAAAAACGAGTTGAAAAATGGAGCTCAGGGGCACAGCAATTCACAAACTGGCAGAGTAATCAAGGCCAACTATCGTCCAAAAATCTGTTGAGGGAAGGCAACGAGGCGGACTTGAATGCGAGGCAGAATAGCAGGAAACAGATTTCAAGAGGTACGTTAGAATCGCCTGTAAAGCACAGGAAGAGGGGCACAACTTCGACAGTGATGCACTTGGCCAAAAAGGGCGTATGCGTTTTCTCCTGAATATATTCAGGAGAAAACGCATACGCCCTTTTTGGCCAAGCAAGCAAGCGGGCAATGCAAATCTGCACTACAAAGAAGAATCACTTCCCACCGGTCAAAAGGGACATCCACAAAATGTGTAAAAACCAGAAAGGCAAGACAGGCCCTGGAGAACAGGGAGCCTTGTTATGCTGATGGGCGGGATGTAAGTTGCCAACTGCCTCACTGGAGGAGTGCATTGTGTTCCCTAAAACAAGTAAACAACAGAGCTACAGAGCCAAGGGCACTTCCAGTCTAGGGAATATACCTTGGGAAAACTGAAAATCCATAAGACAGAGCCACCCCCAAATTGAGGGCTGCACTGCTTACAAGAACCTCAACCTGGGTACACCTGAAATATCCCAGGAAATATAAAAATGGTTCCAAACATTGTGGAACTTACGTACGATGGAATATCCCTCAGCCACGAAATCAATGTCATAAGACCAGTAGCAGCAAAATGAGTGGATTCAGGTACGATGATTCTAAGGGAAAGAAGTCACACAGGAAAAGAAACTTATCATAAGATATCACTTAGGAAGATCCTGTAAACATGGCTACAGATGAACTGAGTTAGGCAAGAGAACAGAGTCTCACATTTAGAAAACACTCTTATGCCTGCTTAAGGGGGAAGGAGAGGTGGGGTGATGCATCAAACCCGAGTTTGATATAAGCACAGGTACTGTTCCAAAAACCAACTATGGAATAGACAAGACCTACACCTTCCTCAGTGAAAGGGACTCAAAACCCCATATTTCCCGCAGAGGAATAGATCTGACTAGTAAGAATCTTAAAACCTATGTATTGATATGTCTCCGTAAGGGAATCAAGTGTGTCTAGACTGGCATAAACATGGCAGCGAGAATCAGCTCAAACCCACTCTAAAAAGGAATTTCAAAAACAGAACAAAGAAACAGGGAAATTCTTTACAATTCCTTCAGGGTCTCTGATGCAACCTGGAATGACCCTATCTACGATGACAGCTGGATGTGGCATGAGGCTGGACACTTGGGACTGAGAGGATTGGTGAGATTGGGTGAGCAAATGCAGACCCTTTAAAGCAATAATGCATGGCAACCATTCCATGGGTCCCACCTCTCCAGGTTGAAGGGAATATTACTACAGCTATAACATGTACGGGAACCCTAGAGAATGGACACACTGTGAATACGAAAGGTTTCTAAAACTCAACGAAGAGTCCCTCTCCTGGTGCTCCGGTTTGACTTTCCAACAGCTTTACTATCAATCTCCCAACTTGGAGAGACAGCCCCTTTAAGCTCCTGGTTCACACAGGTTGCCCATTTGGCAGAGGAGGAAAGGGAAGAGGGAGAACCAATGAGAGAGTCGCTGTTAGGCATTTGGATGGGCACATGTCACTCTAATTTCCCGGCAGGAAGAAGAATTCACCAAAGTCTCAGCCACCCACCGGGAACCAGTATAGGTCCTGAACCAAATGTTTGGACTTGCGTTCAGCTCACAAAAAACGAGTTGAAAAATGGAGCTCAGGGGCACAGCAATTCACAAACTGGCAGAGTAATCAAGGCCAACTATCGTCCAAAAATCTGTTGAGGGAAGGCAACGAGGCGGACTTGAATGCGAGGCAGAATAGCAGGAAACAGATTTCAAGAGGTACGTTAGAATCGCCTGTAAAGCACAGGAAGAGGGGCACAACTTCGACAGTGATGCACTTGGCCAAAAAGGGCGTATGCGTTTTCTCCTGAATATATTCAGGAGAAAACGCATACGCCCTTTTTGGCCAAGCAAGCAAGCGGGCAATGCAAATCTGCACTACAAAGAAGTATCACTTCCCACCGGTCAAAAGGGACATCCACAAAATGTGTAAAAACCAGAAAGGCAAGACAGGCCCTGGAGAACAGGGAGCCTTGTTATGCTGATGGGCGGGATGTAAGTTGCCAACTGCCTCACTGGAGGAGTGCATTGTGTTCCCTAAAACAAGTAAACAACAGAGCTACAGAGCCAAGGGCACTTCCAGTCTAGGGAATATACCTTGGGAAAACTGAAAATCCACAAGACAGAGCCACCCCCAAATTGAGGGCTGCACTGCTTACAAGAACCTCAACCTGGGTACACCTGAAATATCCCAGGAAATATAAAAATGGTTCCAAACATTGTGGAACTTACGTACGATGGAATATCCCTCAGCCACGAAATCAATGTCATAAGACCAGTAGCAGCAAAATGAGTGGATTCAGGTACGATGATTCTAAGGGAAAGAAGTCACACAGGAAAAGAAACTTATCATAAGATATCACTTAGGAAGATCCTGTAAACATGGCTACAGATGAACTGAGTTAGGCAAGAGAACAGAGTCTCACATTTAGAAAACACTCTTATGCCTGCTTAAGGGGGAAGGAGAGGTGGGGTGATGCATCAAACCCGAGTTTGATATAAGCACAGGTACTGTTCCAAAAACCAACTATGGAATAGACAAGACCTACACCTTCCTCAGTGAAAGGGACTCAAAACCCCATATTTCCCGCAGAGGAATAGATCTGACTAGTAAGAATCTTAAAACCTATGTATTGATATGTCTCCGTAAGGGAATCAAGTGTGTCTAGACTGGCATAAACATGGCAGCGAGAATCAGCTCAAACCCACTCTAAAAAGGAATTTCAAAAACAGAACAAAGAAACAGGGAAATTCTTTACAATTCCTTCAGGGTCTCTGATGCAACCTGGAATGACCCTATCTACGATGACAGCTGGATGTGGCATGAGGCTGGACACTTGGGACTGAGAGGATTGGTGAGATTGGGTGAGCAAATGCAGACCCTTTAAAGCAATAATGCATGGCAACCATTCCATGGGTCCCACCTCTCCAGGTTGAAGGGAATATTACTACAGCTATAACATGTACGGGAACCCTAGAGAATGGACACACTGTGAATACGAAAGGTTTCTAAAACTCAACGAAGAGTCCCTCTCCCGGTGCTCCGGTTTGACTTTCCAACAGCTTTACTATCAATCTCCCAACTTGGAGAGACAGCCCCTTTAAGCTCCTGGTTCACACAGGTTGCCCATTTGGCAGAGGAGGAAAGGGAAGAGGGAGAACCAATGAGAGAGTCGCTGTTAGGCATTTGGATGGGCACATGTCACTCTAATTTCCCGGCAGGAAGAAGAATTCACCAAAGTCTCAGCCACCCACCGGGAACCAGTATAGGTCCTGAACCAAATGTTTGGACTTGCGTTCAGCTCACAAAAAACGAGTTGAAAAATGGAGCTCAGGGGCACAGCAATTCACAAACTGGCAGAGTAATCAAGGCCAACTATCGTCCAAAAATCTGTTGAGGGAAGGCAACGAGGCGGACTTGAATGCGAGGCAGAATAGCAGGAAACAGATTTCAAGAGGTACGTTAGAATCGCCTGTAAAGCACAGGAAGAGGGGCACAACTTCGACAGTGATGCACTTGGCCAAAAAGGGCGTATGCGTTTTCTCCTGAATATATTCAGGAGAAAACGCATACGCCCTTTTTGGCCAAGCAAGCAAGCGGGCAATGCAAATCTGCACTACAAAGAAGTATCACTTCCCACCGGTGAAAAGGGACATCCACAAAATGTGTAAAAACCAGAAAGGCAAGACAGGCCCTGGAGAACAGGGAGCCTTGTTATGCTGATGGGCGGGATGTAAGTTGCCAACTGCCTCACTGGAGGAGTGCATTGTGTTCCCTAAAACAAGTAAACAACAGAGCTACAGAGCCAAGGGCACTTCCAGTCTAGGGAATATACCTTGGGAAAACTGAAAATCCATAAGACAGAGCCACCCCCAAATTGAGGGCTGCACTGCTTACAAGAACCTCAACGTGGGTACACCTGAAATATCCCAGGAAATATAAAAATGGTTCCAAACATTGTGGAACTTACGTACGATGGAATATCCCTCAGCCACGAAATCAATGTCATAAGACCAGTAGCAGCAAAATGAGTGGATTCAGGTACGATGATTCTAAGGGAAAGAAGTCACACAGGAAAAGAAACTTATCATAAGATATCACTTAGGAAGATCCTGTAAACATGGCTACAGATGAACTGAGTTAGGCAAGAGAACAGAGTCTCACATTTAGAAAACACTCTTATGCCTGCTTAAGGGGGAAGGAGAGGTGGGGTGATGCATCAAACCCGAGTTTGATATAAGCACAGGTACTGTTCCAAAAACCAACTATGGAATAGACAAGACCTACACCTTCCTCAGTGAAAGGGACTCAAAACCCCATATTTCCCGCAGAGGAATAGATCTGACTAGTAAGAATCTTAAAACCTATGTATTGATATGTCTCCGTAAGGGAATCAAGTGTGTCTAGACTGGCATAAACATGGCAGCGAGAATCAGCTCAAACCCACTCTAAAAAGGAATTTCAAAAACAGAACAAAGAAACAGGGAAATTCTTTACAATTCCTTCAGGGTCTCTGATGCAACC
The DNA here is from genome assembly GCF_964341445.2 of Mesoplodon mirus. NCBI lineage: Eukaryota > Metazoa > Chordata > Mammalia > Artiodactyla > Ziphiidae > Mesoplodon > Mesoplodon mirus. The sequence continues at coordinate 1,555,775 of NW_028295722.1, forward strand.
TGGAATGACCCTATCTACGATGACAGCTGGATGTGGCATGAGGCTGGACACTTGGGACTGAGAGGATTGGTGAGATTGGGTGAGCAAATGCAGACCCTTTAAAGCAATAATGCATGGCAACCATTCCATGGGTCCCACCTCTCCAGGTTGAAGGGAATATTACTACAGCTATAACATGTACGGGAACCCTAGAGAATGGACACACTGTGAATACGAAAGGTTTCTAAAACTCAACGAAGAGTCCCTCTCCCGGTGCTCCGGTTTGACTTTCCAACAGCTTTACTATCAATCTCCCAACTTGGAGAGACAGCCCCTTTAAGCTCCTGGTTCACACAGGTTGCCCATTTGGCAGAGGAGGAAAGGGAAGAGGGAGAACCAATGAGAGAGTCGCTGTTAGGCATTTGGATGGGCACATGTCACTCTAATTTCCCGGCAGGAAGAAGAATTCACCAAAGTCTCAGCCACCCACCGGGAACCAGTATAGGTCCTGAACCAAATGTTTGGACTTGCGTTCAGCTCACAAAAAACGAGTTGAAAAATGGAGCTCAGGGGCACAGCAATTCACAAACTGGCAGAGTAATCAAGGCCAACTATCGTCCAAAAATCTGTTGAGGGAAGGCAACGAGGCGGACTTGAATGCGAGGCAGAATAGCAGGAAACAGATTTCAAGAGGTACGTTAGAATCGCCTGTAAAGCACAGGAAGAGGGGCACAACTTCGACAGTGATGCACTTGGCCAAAAAGGGCGTATGCATTTTCTCCTGAATATATTCAGGAGAAAACGCATACGCCCTTTTTGGCCAAGCAAGCAAGCGGGCAATGCAAATCTGCACTACAAAGAAGTATCACTTCCCACCGGTCAAAAGGGACATCCACAAAATGTGTAAAAACCAGAAAGGCAAGACAGGCCCTGGAGAACAGGGAGCCTTGTTATGCTGATGGGCGGGATGTAAGTTGCCAACTGCCTCACTGGAGGAGTGCATTGTGTTCCCTAAAACAAGTAAACAACAGAGCTACAGAGCCAAGGGCACTTCCAGTCTAGGGAATATACCTTGGGAAAACTGAAAATCCATAAGACAGAGCCACCCCCAAATTGAGGGCTGCACTGCTTACAAGAACCTCAACCTGGGTACACCTGAAATATCCCAGGAAATATAAAAATGGTTCCAAACATTGTGGAACTTACGTACGATGGAATATCCCTCAGCCACGAAATCAATGTCATAAGACCAGTAGCAGCAAAATGAGTGGATTCAGGTACGATGATTCTAAGGGAAAGAAGTCACACAGGAAAAGAAACTTATCATAAGATATCACTTAGGAAGATCCTGTAAACATGGCTACAGATGAACTGAGTTAGGCAAGAGAACAGAGTCTCACATTTAGAAAACACTCTTATGCCTGCTTAAGGGGGAAGGAGAGGTGGGGTGATGCATCAAACCCGAGTTTGATATAAGCACAGGTACTGTTCCAAAAACCAACTATGGAATAGACAAGACCTACACCTTCCTCAGTGAAAGGGACTCAAAACCCCATATTTCCCGCAGAGGAATAGATCTGACTAGTAAGAATCTTAAAACCTATGTATTGATATGTCTCCGTAAGGGAATCAAGTGTGTCTAGACTGGCATAAACATGGCAGCGAGAATCAGCTCAAACCCACTCTAAAAAGGAATTTCAAAAACAGAACAAAGAAACAGGGAAATTCTTTACAATTCCTTCAGGGTCTCTGATGCAACCTGGAATGACCCTATCTACGATGACAGCTGGATGTGGCATGAGGCTGGACACTTGGGACTGAGAGGATTGGTGAGATTGGGTGAGCAAATGCAGACCCTTTAAAGCAATAATGCATGGCAACCATTCCATGGGTCCCACCTCTCCAGGTTGAAGGGAATATTACTACAGCTATAACATGTACGGGAACCCTAGAGAATGGACACACTGTGAATACGAAAGGTTTCTAAAACTCAACGAAGAGTCCCTCTCCCGGTGCTCCGGTTTGACTTTCCAACAGCTTTACTATCAATCTCCCAACTTGGAGAGACAGCCCCTTTAAGCTCCTGGTTCACACAGGTTGCCCATTTGGCAGAGGAGGAAAGGGAAGAGGGAGAACCAATGAGAGAGTCGCTGTTAGGCATTTGGATGGGCACATGTCACTCTAATTTCCCGGCAGGAAGAAGAATTCACCAAAGTCTCAGCCACCCACCGGGAACCAGTATAGGTCCTGAACCAAATGTTTGGACTTGCGTTCAGCTCACAAAAAACGAGTTGAAAAATGGAGCTCAGGGGCACAGCAATTCACAAACTGGCAGAGTAATCAAGGCCAACTATCGTCCAAAAATCTGTTGAGGGAAGGCAACGAGGCGGACTTGAATGCGAGGCAGAATAGCAGGAAACAGATTTCAAGAGGTACGTTAGAATCGCCTGTAAAGCACAGGAAGAGGGGCACAACTTCGACAGTGATGCACTTGGCCAAAAAGGGCGTATGCGTTTTCTCCTGAATATATTCAGGAGAAAACGCATACGCCCTTTTTGGCCAAGCAAGCAAGCGGGCAATGCAAATCTGCACTACAAAGAAGTATCACTTCCCACCGGTGAAAAGGGACATCCACAAAATGTGTAAAAACCAGAAAGGCAAGACAGGCCCTGGAGAACAGGGAGCCTTGTTATGCTGATGGGCGGGATGTAAGTTGCCAACTGCCTCACTGGAGGAGTGCATTGTGTTCCCTAAAACAAGTAAACAACAGAGCTACAGAGCCAAGGGCACTTCCAGTCTAGGGAATATACCTTGGGAAAACTGAAAATCCATAAGACAGAGCCACCCCCAAATTGAGGGCTGCACTGCTTACAAGAACCTCAACGTGGGTACACCTGAAATATCCCAGGAAATATAAAAATGGTTCCAAACATTGTGGAACTTACGTACGATGGAATATCCCTCAGCCACGAAATCAATGTCATAAGACCAGTAGCAGCAAAATGAGTGGATTCAGGTACGATGATTCTAAGGGAAAGAAGTCACACAGGAAAAGAAACTTATCATAAGATATCACTTAGGAAGATCCTGTAAACATGGCTACAGATGAACTGAGTTAGGCAAGAGAACAGAGTCTCACATTTAGAAAACACTCTTATGCCTGCTTAAGGGGGAAGGAGAGGTGGGGTGATGCATCAAACCCGAGTTTGATATAAGCACAGGTACTGTTCCAAAAACCAACTATGGAATAGACAAGACCTACACCTTCCTCAGTGAAAGGGACTCAAAACCCCATATTTCCCGCAGAGGAATAGATCTGACTAGTAAGAATCTTAAAACCTATGTATTGATATGTCTCCGTAAGGGAATCAAGTGTGTCTAGACTGGCATAAACATGGCAGCGAGAATCAGCTCAAACCCACTCTAAAAAGGAATTTCAAAAACAGAACAAAGAAACAGGGAAATTCTTTACAATTCCTTCAGGGTCTCTGATGCAACCTGGAATGACCCTATCTACGATGACAGCTGGATGTGGCATGAGGCTGGACACTTGGGACTGAGAGGATTGGTGAGATTGGGTGAGCAAATGCAGACCCTTTAAAGCAATAATGCATGGCAACCATTCCATGGGTCCCACCTCTCCAGGTTGAAGGGAATATTACTACAGCTATAACATGTACGGGAACCCTAGAGAATGGACACACTGTGAATACGAAAGGTTTCTAAAACTCAACGAAGAGTCCCTCTCCCGGTGCTCCGGTTTGACTTTCCAACAGCTTTACTATCAATCTCCCAACTTGGAGAGACAGCCCCTTTAAGCTCCTGGTTCACACAGGTTGCCCATTTGGCAGAGGAGGAAAGGGAAGAGGGAGAACCAATGAGAGAGTCGCTGTTAGGCATTTGGATGGGCACATGTCACTCTAATTTCCCGGCAGGAAGAAGAATTCACCAAAGTCTCAGCCACCCACCGGGAACCAGTATAGGTCCTGAACCAAATGTTTGGACTTGCGTTCAGCTCACAAAAAACGAGTTGAAAAATGGAGCTCAGGGGCACAGCAATTCACAAACTGGCAGAGTAATCAAGGCCAACTATCGTCCAAAAATCTGTTGAGGGAAGGCAACGAGGCGGACTTGAATGCGAGGCAGAATAGCAGGAAACAGATTTCAAGAGGTACGTTAGAATCGCCTGTAAAGCACAGGAAGAGGGGCACAACTTCGACAGTGATGCACTTGGCCAAAAAGGGCGTATGCGTTTTCTCCTGAATATATTCAGGAGAAAACGCACACGCCCTTTTTGGCCAAGCAAGCAAGCGGGCAATGCAAATCTGCACTACAAAGAAGTATCACTTCCCACCGGTGAAAAGGGACATCCACAAAATGTGTAAAAACCAGAAAGGCAAGACAGGCCCTGGAGAACAGGGAGCCTTGTTATGCTGATGGGCGGGATGTAAGTTGCCAACTGCCTCACTGGAGGAGTGCATTGTGTTCCCTAAAACAAGTAAACAACAGAGCTACAGAGCCAAGGGCACTTCCAGTCTAGGGAATATACCTTGGGAAAACTGAAAATCCACAAGACAGAGCCACCCCCAAATTGAGGGCTGCACTGCTTACAAGAACCTCAACCTGGGTACACCTGAAATATCCCAGGAAATATAAAAATGGTTCCAAACATTGTGGAACTTACGTACGATGGAATATCCCTCAGCCACGAAATCAATGTCATAAGACCAGTAGCAGCAAAATGAGTGGATTCAGGTACGATGATTCTAAGGGAAAGAAGTCACACAGGAAAAGAAACTTATCATAAGATATCACTTAGGAAGATCCTGTAAACATGGCTACAGATGAACTGAGTTAGGCAAGAGAACAGAGTCTCACATTTAGAAAACACTCTTATGCCTGCTTAAGGGGGAAGGAGAGGTGGGGTGATGCATCAAACCAGAGTTTGATATAAGCACAGGTACTGTTCCAAAAACCAACTATGGAATAGACAAGACCTACACCTTCCTCAGTGAAAGGGACTCAAAACCCCATATTTCCCGCAGAGGAATAGATCTGACTAGTAAGAATCTTAAAACCTATGTATTGATATGTCTCCGTAAGGGAATCAAGTGTGTCTAGACTGGCATAAACATGGCAGCGAGAATCAGCTCAAACCCACTCTAAAAAGGAATTTCAAAAACAGAACAAAGAAACAGGGAAATTCTTTACAATTCCTTCAGGGTCTCTGATGCAACCTGGAATGACCCTATCTACGATGACAGCTGGATGTGGCATGAGGCTGGACACTTGGGACTGAGAGGATTGGTGAGATTGGGTGAGCAAATGCAGACCCTTTAAAGCAATAATGCATGGCAACCATTCCATGGGTCCCACCTCTCCAGGTTGAAGGGAATATTACTACAGCTATAACATGTACGGGAACCCTAGAGAATGGACACACTGTGAATACGAAAGGTTTCTAAAACTCAACGAAGAGTCCCTCTCCCGGTGCTCCGGTTTGACTTTCCAACAGCTTTACTATCAATCTCCCAACTTGGAGAGACAGCCCCTTTAAGCTCCTGGTTCACACAGGTTGCCCATTTGGCAGAGGAGGAAAGGGAAGAGGGAGAACCAATGAGAGAGTCGCTGTTAGGCATTTGGATGGGCACATGTCACTCTAATTTCCCGGCAGGAAGAAGAATTCACCAAAGTCTCAGCCACCCACCGGGAACCAGTATAGGTCCTGAACCAAATGTTTGGACTTGCGTTCAGCTCACAAAAAACGAGTTGAAAAATGGAGCTCAGGGGCACAGCAATTCACAAACTGGCAGAGTAATCAAGGCCAACTATCGTCCAAAAATCTGTTGAGGGAAGGCAACGAGGCGGACTTGAATGCGAGGCAGAATAGCAGGAAACAGATTTCAAGAGGTACGTTAGAATCGCCTGTAAAGCACAGGAAGAGGGGCACAACTTCGACAGTGATGCACTTGGCCAAAAAGGGCGTATGCGTTTTCTCCTGAATATATTCAGGAGAAAACGCATACGCCCTTTTTGGCCAAGCAAGCAAGCGGGCAATGCAAATCTGCACTACAAAGAAGTATCACTTCCCACCGGTGAAAAGGGACATCCACAAAATGTGTAAAAACCAGAAAGGCAAGACAGGCCCTGGAGAACAGGGAGCCTTGTTATGCTGATGGGCGGGATGTAAGTTGCCAACTGCCTCACTGGAGGAGTGCATTGTGTTCCCTAAAACAAGTAAACAACAGAGCTACAGAGCCAAGGGCACTTCCAGTCTAGGGAATATACCTTGGGAAAACTGAAAATCCATAAGACAGAGCCACCCCCAAATTGAGGGCTGCACTGCTTACAAGAACCTCAACCTGGGTACACCTGAAATATCCCAGGAAATATAAAAATGGTTCCAAACATTGTGGAACTTACGTACGATGGAATATCCCTCAGCCACGAAATCAATGTCATAAGACCAGTAGCAGCAAAATGAGTGGATTCAGGTACGATGATTCTAAGGGAAAGAAGTCACACAGGAAAAGAAACTTATCATAAGATATCACTTAGGAAGATCCTGTAAACATGGCTACAGATGAACTGAGTTAGGCAAGAGAACAGAGTCTCACATTTAGAAAACACTCTTATGCCTGCTTAAGGGGGAAGGAGAGGTGGGGTGATGCATCAAACCCGAGTTTGATATAAGCACAGGTACTGTTCCAAAAACCAACTATGGAATAGACAAGACCTACACCTTCCTCAGTGAAAGGGACTCAAAACCCCATATTTCCCGCAGAGGAATAGATCTGACTAGTAAGAATCTTAAAACCTATGTATTGATATGTCTCCGTAAGGGAATCAAGTGTGTCTAGACTGGCATAAACATGGCAGCGAGAATCAGCTCAAACCCACTCTAAAAAGGAATTTCAAAAACAGAACAAAGAAACAGGGAAATTCTTTACAATTCCTTCAGGGTCTCTGATGCAACCTGGAATGACCCTATCTACGATGACAGCTGGATGTGGCATGAGGCTGGACACTTGGGACTGAGAGGATTGGTGAGATTGGGTGAGCAAATGCAGACCCTTTAAAGCAATAATGCATGGCAACCATTCCATGGGTCCCACCTCTCCAGGTTGAAGGGAATATTACTACAGCTATAACATGTACGGGAACCCTAGAGAATGGACACACTGTGAATACGAAAGGTTTCTAAAACTCAACGAAGAGTCCCTCTCCCGGTGCTCCGGTTTGACTTTCCAACAGCTTTACTATCAATCTCCCAACTTGGAGAGACAGCCCCTTTAAGCTCCTGGTTCACACAGGTTGCCCATTTGGCAGAGGAGGAAAGGGAAGAGGGAGAACCAATGAGAGAGTCGCTGTTAGGCATTTGGATGGGCACATGTCACTCTAATTTCCCGGCAGGAAGAAGAATTCACCAAAGTCTCAGCCACCCACCGGGAACCAGTATAGGTCCTGAACCAAATGTTTGGACTTGCGTTCAGCTCACAAAAAACGAGTTGAAAAATGGAGCTCAGGGGCACAGCAATTCACAAACTGGCAGAGTAATCAAGGCCAACTATCGTCCAAAAATCTGTTGAGGGAAGGCAACGAGGCGGACTTGAATGCGAGGCAGAATAGCAGGAAACAGATTTCAAGAGGTACGTTAGAATCGCCTGTAAAGCACAGGAAGAGGGGCACAACTTCGACAATGATGCACTTGGCCAAAAAGGGCGTATGCGTTTTCTCCTGAATATATTCAGGAGAAAACGCATACGCCCTTTTTGGCCAAGCAAGCAAGCGGGCAATGCAAATCTGCACTACAAAGAAGTATCACTTCCCACCGGTGAAAAGGGACATCCACAAAATGTGTAAAAACCAGAAAGGCAAGACAGGCCCTGGAGAACAGGGAGCCTTGTTATGCTGATGGGCGGGATGTAAGTTGCCAACTGCCTCACTGGAGGAGTGCATTGTGTTCCCTAAAACAAGTAAACAACAGAGCTACAGAGCCAAGGGCACTTCCAGTCTAGGGAATATACCTTGGGAAAACTGAAAATCCACAAGACAGAGCCACCCCCAAATTGAGGGCTGCACTGCTTACAAGAACCTCAACCTGGGTACACCTGAAATATCCCAGGAAATATAAAAATGGTTCCAAACATTGTGGAACTTACGTACGATGGAATATCCCTCAGCCACGAAATCAATGTCATAAGACCAGTAGCAGCAAAATGAGTGGATTCAGGTACGATGATTCTAAGGGAAAGAAGTCACACAGGAAAAGAAACTTATCATAAGATATCACTTAGGAAGATCCTGTAAACATGGCAACACATGAACTGAGTTAGGAAAGAGAACAGAGTCTCACATTTAGAAAACACTCTTATGCCTGCTTAAGGGGGAAGGAGAGGTGGGGTGATGCATCAAACCAGAGTTTGATATAAGCACAGGTACTGTTCCAAAAACCAACTATGGAATAGACAAGACCTACACCTTCCTCAGTGAAAGGGACTCAAAACCCCATATTTCCCGCAGAGGAATAGATCTGACTAGTAAGAATCTTAAAACCTATGTATTGATATGTCTCCGTAAGGGAATCAAGTGTGTCTAGACTGGCATAAACATGGCAGCGAGAATCAGCTCAAACCCACTCTAAAAAGGAATTTCAAAAACAGAACAAAGAAACAGGGAAATTCTTTACAATTCCTTCAGGGTCTCTGATGCAACCTGGAATGACCCTATCTACGATGACAGCTGGATGTGGCATGAGGCTGGACACTTGGGACTGAGAGGATTGGTGAGATTGGGTGAGCAAATGCAGACCCTTTAAAGCAATAATGCATGGCAACCATTCCATGGGTCCCACCTCTCCAGGTTGAAGGGAATATTACTACAGCTATAACATGTACGGGAAACCTAGAGAATGGACACACTGTGAATACGAAAGGTTTCTAAAACTCAACGAAGAGTCCCTCTCCCGGTGCTCCGGTTTGACTTTCCAACAGCTTTACTATCAATCTCCCAACTTGGAGAGACAGCCCCTTTAAGCTCCTGGTTCACACAGGTTGCCCATTTGGCAGAGGAGGAAAGGGAAGAGGGAGAACCAATGAGAGAGTCGCTGTTAGGCATTTGGATGGGCACATGTCACTCTAATTTCCCGGCAGGAAGAAGAATTCACCAAAGTCTCAGCCACCCACCGGGAACCAGTATAGGTCCTGAACCAAATGTTTGGACTTGCGTTCAGCTCACAAAAAACGAGTTGAAAAATGGAGCTCAGGGGCACAGCAATTCACAAACTGGCAGAGTAATCAAGGCCAACTATCGTCCAAAAATCTGTTGAGGGAAGGCAACGAGGCGGACTTGAATGCGAGGCAGAATAGCAGGAAACAGATTTCAAGAGGTACGTTAGAATCGCCTGTAAAGCACAGGAAGAGGGGCACAACTTCGACAATGATGCACTTGGCCAAAAAGGGCGTATGCGTTTTCTCCTGAATATATTCAGGAGAAAACGCATACGCCCTTTTTGGCCAAGCAAGCAAGCGGGCAATGCAAATCTGCACTACAAAGAAGTATCACTTCCCACCGGTCAAAAGGGACATCCACAAAATGTGTAAAAACCAGAAAGGCAAGACAGGCCCTGGAGAACAGGGAGCCTTGTTATGCTGATGGGCGGGATGTAAGTTGCCAACTGCCTCACTGGAGGAGTGCATTGTGTTCCCTAAAACAAGTAAACAACAGAGCTACAGAGCCAAGGGCACTTCCAGTCTAGGGAATATACCTTGGGAAAACTGAAAATCCACAAGACAGAGCCACCCCCAAATTGAGGGCTGCACTGCTTACAAGAACCTCAACCTGGGTACACCTGAAATATCCCAGGAAATATAAAAATGGTTCCAAACATTGTGGAACTTACGTACGATGGAATATCCCTCAGCCACGAAATCAATGTCATAAGACCAGTAGCAGCAAAATGAGTGGATTCAGGTACGATGATTCTAAGGGAAAGAAGTCACACAGGAAAAGAAACTTATCATAAGATATCACTTAGGAAGATCCTGTAAACATGGCAACACATGAACTGAGTTAGGAAAGAGAACAGAGTCTCACATTTAGAAAACACTCTTATGCCTGCTTAAGGGGGAAGGAGAGGTGGGGTGATGCATCAAACCAGAGTTTGATATAAGCACAGGTACTGTTCCAAAAACCAACTATGGAATAGACAAGACCTACACCTTCCTCAGTGAAAGGGACTCAAAACCCCATATTCCCCGCAGAGGAATAGATCTGACTAGTAAGAATCTTAAAACCTATGTATTGATATGTCTCCGTAAGGGAATCAAGTGTGTCTAGACTGGCATAAACATGGCAGCGAGAATCAGCTCAAACCCACTCTAAAAAGGAATTTCAAAAACAGAACAAAGAAACAGGGAAATTCTTTACAATTCCTTCAGGGTCTCTGATGCAACCTGGAATGACCCTATCTACGATGACAGCTGGATGTGGCATGAGGCTGGACACTTGGGACTGAGAGGATTGGTGAGATTGGGTGAGCAAATGCAGACCCTTTAAAGCAATAATGCATGGCAACCATTCCATGGGTCCCACCTCTCCAGGTTGAAGGGAATATTACTACAGCTATAACATGTACGGGAAACCTAGAGAATGGACACACTGTGAATACGAAAGGTTTCTAAAACTCAACGAAGAGTCCCTCTCCCGGTGCTCCGGTTTGACTTTCCAACAGCTTTACTATCAATCTCCCAACTTGGAGAGACAGCCCCTTTAAGCTCCTGGTTCACACAGGTTGCCCATTTGGCAGAGGAGGAAAGGGAAGAGGGAGAACCAATGAGAGAGTAGCTGTTAGGCATTTGGATGGGCACATGTCACTCTAATTTCCCGGCAGGAAGAAGAATTCACCAAAGTCTCAGCCACCCACCGGGAACCAGTATAGGTCCTGAACCAAATGTTTGGACTTGCGTTCAGCTCACAAAAAACGAGTTGAAAAATGGAGCTCAGGGGCACAGCAATTCACAAACTGGCAGAGTAATCAAGGCCAACTATCGTCCAAAAATCTGTTGAGGGAAGGCAACGAGGCGGACTTGAATGCGAGGCAGAATAGCAGGAAACAGATTTCAAGAGGTACGTTAGAATCGCCTGTAAAGCACAGGAAGAGGGGCACAACTTCGACAATGATGCACTTGGCCAAAAAGGGCGTATGCGTTTTCTCCTGAATATATTCAGGAGAAAACGCATACGCCCTTTTTGGCCAAGCAAGCAAGCGGGCAATGCAAATCTGCACTACAAAGAAGTATCACTTCCCAACGGTCAAAAGGGACATCCACAAAATGTGTAAAAACCAGAAAGGCAAGACAGGCCCTGGAGAACAGGGAGCCTTGTTATGCTGATGGGCGGGATGTAAGTTGCCAACTGCCTCACTGGAGGAGTGCATTGTGTTCCCTAAAACAAGTAAACAACAGAGCTACAGAGCCAAGGGCACTTCCAGTCTAGGGAATATACCTTGGGAAAACTGAAAATCCATAAGACAGAGCCACCCCCAAATTGAGGGCTGCACTGCTTACAAGAACCTCAACCTGGGTACACCTGAAATATCCCAGGAAATATAAAAATGGTTCCAAACATTGTGGAACTTACGTACGATGGAATATCCCTCAGCCACGAAATCAATGTCATAAGACCAGTAGCAGCAAAATGAGTGGATTCAGGTACGATGATTCTAAGGGAAAGAAGTCACACAGGAAAAGAAACTTATCATAAGATATCACTTAGGAAGATCCTGTAAACATGGCTACACATGAACTGAGTTAGGCAAGAGAACAGAGTCTCACATTTAGAAAACACTCTTATGCCTGCTTAAGGGGGAAGGAGAGGTGGGGTGATGCATCAAACCAGAGTTTGATATAAGCACAGGTACTGTTCCAAAAACCAACTATGGAATAGACAAGACCTACACCTTCCTCAGTGAAAGGGACTCAAAACCCCATATTTCCCGCAGAGGAATAGATCTGACTAGTAAGAATCTTAAAACCTATGTATTGATATGTCTCCGTAAGGGAATCAAGTGTGTCTAGACTGGCATAAACATGGCAGCGAGAATCAGCTCAAACCCACTCTAAAAAGGAATTTCAAAAACAGAACAAAGAAACAGGGAAATTCTTTACAATTCCTTCAGGGTCTCTGATGCAACCTGGAATGACCCTATCTACGATGACAGCTGGATGTGGCATGAGGCTGGACACTTGGGACTGAGAGGATTGGTGAGATTGGGTGAGCAAATGCAGACCCTTTAAAGCAATAATGCATGGCAACCATTCCATGGGTCCCACCTCTCCAGGTTGAAGGGAATATTACTACAGCTATAACATGTACGGGAAACCTAGAGAATGGACACACTGTGAATACGAAAGGTTTCTAAAACTCAACGAAGAGTCCCTCTCCTGGTGCTCCGGTTTGACTTTCCAACAGCTTTACTATCAATCTCCCAACTTGGAGAGACAGCCCCTTTAAGCTCCTGGTTCACACAGGTTGCCCATTTGGCAGAGGAGGAAAGGGAAGAGGGAGAACCAATGAGAGAGTAGCTGTTAGGCATTTGGATGGGCACATGTCACTCTAATTTCCCGGCAGGAAGAAGAATTCACCAAAGTCTCAGCCACCCACCGGGAACCAGTATAGGTCCTGAACCAAATGTTTGGACTTGCGTTCAGCTCACAAAAAACGAGTTGAAAAATGGAGCTCAGGGGCACAGCAATTCACAAACTGGCAGAGTAATCAAGGCCAACACTCGTCCAAAAATCTGTTGAGGGAAGGCAACGAGGCGGACTTGAATGCGAGGCAGAATAGCAGGAAACAGATTTCAAGAGGTACGTTAGAATCGCCTGTAAAGCACAGGAAGAGGGGCACAACTTCGACAATGATGCACTTGGCCAAAAAGGGCGTATGCGTTTTCTCCTGAATATATTCAGGAGAAAACGCATACGCCCTTTTTGGCCAAGCAAGCAAGCGGGCAATGCAAATCTGCACTACAAAGAAGTATCACTTCCCAACGGTCAAAAGGGACATCCACAAAATGTGTAAAAACCAGAAAGGCAAGACAGGCCCTGGAGAACAGGGAGCCTTGTTATGCTGATGGGCGGGATGTAAGTTGCCAACTGCCTCACTGGAGGAGTGCATTGTGTTCCCTAAAACAAGTAAACAACAGAGCTACAGAGCCAAGGGCACTTCCAGTCTAGGGAATATACCTTGGGAAAACTGAAAATCCACAAGACAGAGCCACCCCCAAATTGAGGGCTGCACTGCTTACAAGAACCTCAACCTGGGTACACCTGAAATATCCCAGGAAATATAAAAATGGTTCCAAACATTGTGGAACTTACGTACGATGGAATATCCCTCAGCCACGAAATCAATGTCATAAGACCAGTAGCAGCAAAATGAGTGGATTCAGGTACGATGATTCTAAGGGAAAGAAGTCACACAGGAAAAGAAACTTATCATAAGATATCACTTAGGAAGATCCTGTAAACATGGCAACACATGAACTGAGTTAGGAAAGAGAACAGAGTCTCACATTTAGAAAACACTCTTATGCCTGCTTAAGGGGGAAGGAGAGGTGGGGTGATGCATCAAACCAGAGTTTGATATAAGCACAGGTACTGTTCCAAAAACCAACTATGGAATAGACAAGACCTACACCTTCCTCAGTGAAAGGGACTCAAAACCCCATATTCCCCGCAGAGGAATAGATCTGACTAGTAAGAATCTTAAAACCTATGTATTGATATGTCTCCGTAAGGGAATCAAGTGTGTCTAGACTGGCATAAACATGGCAGCGAGAATCAGCTCAAACCCACTCTAAAAAGGAATTTCAAAAACAGAACAAAGAAACAGGGAAATTCTTTACAATTCCTTCAGGGTCTCTGATGCAACCTGGAATGACCCTATCTACGATGACAGCTGGATGTGGCATGAGGCTGGACACTTGGGACTGAGAGGATTGGTGAGATTGGGTGAGCAAATGCAGACCCTTTAAAGCAATAATGCATGGCAACCATTCCATGGGTCCCACCTCTCCAGGTTGAAGGGAATATTACTACAGCTATAACATGTACGGGAAACCTAGAGAATGGACACACTGTGAATACGAAAGGTTTCTAAAACTCAACGAAGAGTCCCTCTCCCGGTGCTCCGGTTTGACTTTCCAACAGCTTTACTATCAATCTCCCAACTTGGAGAGACAGCCCCTTTAAGCTCCTGGTTCACACAGGTTGCCCATTTGGCAGAGGAGGAAAGGGAAGAGGGAGAACCAATGAGAGAGTAGCTGTTAGGCATTTGGATGGGCACATGTCACTCTAATTTCCCGGCAGGAAGAAGAATTCACCAAAGTCTCAGCCACCCACCGGGAACCAGTATAGGTCCTGAACCAAATGTTTGGACTTGCGTTCAGCTCACAAAAAACGAGTTGAAAAATGGAGCTCAGGGGCACAGCAATTCACAAACTGGCAGAGTAATCAAGGCCAACTATCGTCCAAAAATCTGTTGAGGGAAGGCAACGAGGCGGACTTGAATGCGAGGCAGAATAGCAGGAAACAGATTTCAAGAGGTACGTTAGAATCGCCTGTAAAGCACAGGAAGAGGGGCACAACTTCGACAATGATGCACTTGGCCAAAAAGGGCGTATGCGTTTTCTCCTGAATATATTCAGGAGAAAACGCATACGCCCTTTTTGGCCAAGCAAGCAAGCGGGCAATGCAAATCTGCACTACAAAGAAGTATCACTTCCCAACGGTCAAAAGGGACATCCACAAAATGTGTAAAAACCAGAAAGGCAAGACAGGCCCTGGAGAACAGGGAGCCTTGTTATGCTGATGGGCGGGATGTAAGTTGCCAACTGCCTCACTGGAGGAGTGCATTGTGTTCCCTAAAACAAGTAAACAACAGAGCTACAGAGCCAAGGGCACTTCCAGTCTAGGGAATATACCTTGGGAAAACTGAAAATCCATAAGACAGAGCCACCCCCAAATTGAGGGCTGCACTGCTTACAAGAACCTCAACCTGGGTACACCTGAAATATCCCAGGAAATATAAAAATGGTTCCAAACATTGTGGAACTTACGTACGATGGAATATCCCTCAGCCACGAAATCAATGTCATAAGACCAGTAGCAGCAAAATGAGTGGATTCAGGTACGATGATTCTAAGGGAAAGAAGTCACACAGGAAAAGAAACTTATCATAAGATATCACTTAGGAAGATCCTGTAAACATGGCTACACATGAACTGAGTTAGGCAAGAGAACAGAGTCTCACATTTAGAAAACACTCTTATGCCTGCTTAAGGGGGAAGGAGAGGTGGGGTGATGCATCAAACCAGAGTTTGATATAAGCACAGGTACTGTTCCAAAAACCAACTATGGAATAGACAAGACCTACACCTTCCTCAGTGAAAGGGACTCAAAACCCCATATTTCCCGCAGAGGAATAGATCTGACTAGTAAGAATCTTAAAACCTATGTATTGATATGTCTCCGTAAGGGAATCAAGTGTGTCTAGACTGGCATAAACATGGCAGCGAGAATCAGCTCAAACCCACTCTAAAAAGGAATTTCAAAAACAGAACAAAGAAACAGGGAAATTCTTTACAATTCCTTCAGGGTCTCTGATGCAACCTGGAATGACCCTATCTACGATGACAGCTGGATGTGGCATGAGGCTGGACACTTGGGACTGAGAGGATTGGTGAGATTGGGTGAGCAAATGCAGACCCTTTAAAGCAATAATGCATGGCAACCATTCCATGGGTCCCACCTCTCCAGGTTGAAGGGAATATTACTACAGCTATAACATGTACGGGAAACCTAGAGAATGGACACACTGTGAATACGAAAGGTTTCTAAAACTCAACGAAGAGTCCCTCTCCTGGTGCTCCGGTTTGACTTTCCAACAGCTTTACTATCAATCTCCCAACTTGGAGAGACAGCCCCTTTAAGCTCCTGGTTCACACAGGTTGCCCATTTGGCAGAGGAGGAAAGGGAAGAGGGAGAACCAATGAGAGAGTAGCTGTTAGGCATTTGGATGGGCACATGTCACTCTAATTTCCCGGCAGGAAGAAGAATTCACCAAAGTCTCAGCCACCCACCGGGAACCAGTATAGGTCCTGAACCAAATGTTTGGACTTGCGTTCAGCTCACAAAAAACGAGTTGAAAAATGGAGCTCAGGGGCACAGCAATTCACAAACTGGCAGAGTAATCAAGGCCAACACTCGTCCAAAAATCTGTTGAGGGAAGGCAACGAGGCGGACTTGAATGCGAGGCAGAATAGCAGGAAACAGATTTCAAGAGGTACGTTAGAATCGCCTGTAAAGCACAGGAAGAGGGGCACAACTTCGACAATGATGCACTTGGCCAAAAAGGGCGTATGCGTTTTCTCCTGAATATATTCAGGAGAAAACGCATACGCCCTTTTTGGCCAAGCAAGCAAGCGGGCAATGCAAATCTGCACTACAAAGAAGTATCACTTCCCAACGGTCAAAAGGGACATCCACAAAATGTGTAAAAACCAGAAAGGCAAGACAGGCCCTGGAGAACAGGGAGCCTTGTTATGCTGATGGGCGGGATGTAAGTTGCCAACTGCCTCACTGGAGGAGTGCATTGTGTTCCCTAAAACAAGTAAACAACAGAGCTACAGAGCCAAGGGCACTTCCAGTCTAGGGAATATACCTTGGGAAAACTGAAAATCCACAAGACAGAGCCACCCCCAAATTGAGGGCTGCACTGCTTACAAGAACCTCAACCTGGGTACACCTGAAATATCCCAGGAAATATAAAAATGGTTCCAAACATTGTGGAACTTACGTACGATGGAATATCCCTCAGCCACGAAATCAATGTCATAAGACCAGTAGCAGCAAATTGAGTGGATTCAGGTACGATGATTCTAAGGGAAAGAAGTCACACAGGAAAAGAAACTTATCATAAGATATCACTTAGGAAGATCCTGTAAACATGGCTACACATGAACTGAGTTAGGCAAGAGAACAGAGTCTCACATTTAGAAAACACTCTTATGCCTGCTTAAGGGGGAAGGAGAGGTGGGGTGATGCATCAAACCCGAGTTTGATATAAGCACAGGTACTGTTCCAAAAACCAACTATGGAATAGACAAGACCTACACCTTCCTCAGTGAAAGGGACTCAAAACCCCATATTTCCCGCAGAGGAATAGATCTGACTAGTAAGAATCTTAAAACCTATGTATTGATATGTCTCCGTAAGGGAATCAAGTGTGTCTAGACTGGCATAAACATGGCAGCGAGAATCAGCTCAAACCCACTCTAAAAAGGAATTTCAAAAACAGAACAAAGAAACAGGGAAATTCTTTACAATTCCTTCAGGGTCTCTGATGCAACCTGGAATGACCCTATCTACGATGACAGCTGGATGTGGCATGAGGCTGGACACTTGGGACTGAGAGGATTGGTGAGATTGGGTGAGCAAATGCAGACCCTTTAAAGCAATAATGCATGGCAACCATTCCATGGGTCCCACCTCTCCAGGTTGAAGGGAATATTACTACAGCTATAACATGTACGGGAAACCTAGAGAATGGACACACTGTGAATACGAAAGGTTTCTAAAACTCAACGAAGAGTCCCTCTCCTGGTGCTCCGGTTTGACTTTCCAACAGCTTTACTATCAATCTCCCAACTTGGAGAGACAGCCCCTTTAAGCTCCTGGTTCACACAGGTTGCCCATTTGGCAGAGGAGGAAAGGGAAGAGGGAGAACCAATGAGAGAGTAGCTGTTAGGCATTTGGATGGGCACATGTCACTCTAATTTCCCGGCAGGAAGAAGAATTCACCAAAGTCTCAGCCACCCACCGGGAACCAGTATAGGTCCTGAACCAAATGTTTGGACTTGCGTTCAGCTCACAAAAAACGAGTTGAAAAATGGAGCTCAGGGGCACAGCAATTCACAAACTGGCAGAGTAATCAAGGCCAACTATCGTCCAAAAATCTGTTGAGGGAAGGCAACGAGGCGGACTTGAATGCGAGGCAGAATAGCAGGAAACAGATTTCAAGAGGTACGTTAGAATCGCCTGTAAAGCACAGGAAGAGGGGCACAACTTCGACAATGATGCACTTGGCCAAAAAGGGCGTATGCGTTTTCTCCTGAATATATTCAGGAGAAAACGCATACGCCCTTTTTGGCCAAGCAAGCAAGCGGGCAATGCAAATCTGCACTACAAAGAAGTATCACTTCCCACCGGTCAAAAGGGACATCCACAAAATATGTAAAAACCAGAAAGGCAAGACAGGTCCGGGAGAACAGGGAGCCTTGTTATGCTGATGGGCGGGATGTAAGCTGCCAACTGCCTCCCTGGAGGAGTGCATTGTGTTCCCTAAAACAAGTAAACAACAGAGCTACAGAGCCAAGGGCACTTCCAGTCTAGGGAATATACCTTGGGAAAACTGAAGATCCATAAGACAGAGCCACCCCCAAATTGAGGGCTGCACTGCTTACAAGAACCTCAACCTGGGTACACCTGAAATATCCCAGGAAATATAAAAAGGGTTCCAAACATTGTGGAACTTACGTACGATGGAATATCCCTCAGCCACGAAATCAATGTCATAAGACCAGTAGCAGCAAAATGAGTGGATTCAGGTACGATGATTCTAAGGGAAAGAAGTCACACAGGAAAAGAAACTTATCATAAGATATCACTTAGGAAGATCCTGTAAACATGGCAACACATGAACTGAGTTAGGAAAGAGAACAGAGTCTCACATTTAGAAAACACTCTTATGCCTGCTTAAGGGGGAAGGAGAGGTGGGGTGATGCATCAAACCAGAGTTTGATATAAGCACAGGTACTGTTCCAAAAACCAACTATGGAATAGACAAGACCTACACCTTCCTCAGTGAAAGGGACTCAAAACCCCATATTTCCCGCAGAGGAATAGATCTGACTAGTAAGAATCTTAAAACCTATGTATTGATATGTCTCCGTAAGGGAATCAAGTGTGTCTAGACTGGCATAAACATGGCAGCGAGAATCAGCTCAAACCCCTCTAAAAAGGAATTTCAAAAACAGAACAAAGAAACAGGGAAATTCTTTACAATTCCTTCAGGGTCTCTGATGCAACCTGGAATGACCCTATCTACGATGACAGCTTGGTGTGGCATGAGGCTGGACACTTGGGACTGAGAGGATTGGTGAGATTGGGTGAGCAAATGCAGACCCTTTAAAGCAATAATGCATGGCAACCATTCCATGGGTCCCACCTCTCCAGGTTGAAGGGAATATTACTACAGCTATAACATGTACGGGAAACCTAGAGAATGGACACACTGTGAATACGAAAGGTTTCTAAAACTCAACGAAGAGTCCCTCTCCTGGTGCTCCGGTTTGACTTTCCAACAGCTTTACTATCAATCTCCCAACTTGGAGAGACAGCCCCTTTAAGCTCCTGGTTCACACAGGTTGCCCATTTGGCAGAGGAGGAAAGGGAAGAGGGAGAACCAATGAGAGAGTAGCCGTTAGGCATTTGGATGGGCACATGTCACTCTAATTTCCCGGCAGGAAGAAGAATTCACCAAAGTCTCAGCCACCCACCGGGAACCAGTATAGGTCCTGAACCAAATGTTTGGACTTGCGTTCAGCTCACAAAAAACGAGTTGAAAAATGGAGCTCAGGGGCACAGCAATTCACAAACTGGCAGAGTAATCAAGGCCAACTATCGTCCAAAAATCTGTTGAGGGAAGGCAACGAGGCGGACTTGAATGCGAGGCAGAATAGCAGGAAACAGATTTCAAGAGGTACGTTAGAATCGCCTGTAAAGCACAGGAAGAGGGGCACAACTTCGACAATGATGCACTTGGCCAAAAAGGGCGTATGCGTTTTCTCCTGAATATATTCAGGAGAAAACGCATACGCCCTTTTTGGCCAAGCAAGCAAGCGGGCAATGCAAATCTGCACTACAAAGAAGTATCACTTCCCACCGGTCAAAAGGGACATCCACAAAATGTGTAAAAACCAGAAAGGCAAGACAGGCCCTGGAGAACAGGGAGCCTTGTTATGCTGATGGGCGGGATGTAAGCTGCCAACTGCCTCACTGGAGGAGTGCATTGTGTTCCCTAAAACAAGTAAACAACAGAGCTACAGAGCCAAGGGCACTTCCAGTCTAGGGAATATACCTTGGGAAAACTGAAAATCCATAAGACAGAGTCACCCCCAAATTGAGGGCTGCACTGCTTACAAGAACCTCAACCTGGGTACACCTGAAATATCCCAGGAAATATAAAAATGGTTCAAAACATTGTGGAACTTACGTACGATGGAATATCCCTCAGCCACGAAATCAATGTCATAAGACCAGTAGCAGCAAAATGAGTGGATTCAGGTACGATGATTCTAAGGGAAAGAAGTCACACAGGAAAAGAAACTTATCATAAGATATCACTTAGGAAGATCCTGTAAACATGGCTACACATGAACTGAGTTAGGCAAGAGAACAGAGTCTCACATTTAGAAAACACTCTTATGCCTGCTTAAGGGGGAAGGAGAGGTGGGGTGATGCATCAAACCAGAGTTTGATATAAGCACAGGTACTGTTCCAAAAACCAACTATGGAATAGACAAGACCTACACCTTCCTCAGTGAAAGGGACTCAAAACCCCATATTTCCCGCAGAGGAATAGATCTGACTAGTAAGAATCTTAAAACCTATGTATTGATATGTCTCCGTAAGGGAATCAAGTGTGTCTAGACTGGCATAAACATGGCAGCGAGAATCAGCTCAAACCCACTCTAAAAAGGAATTTCAAAAACAGAACAAAGAAACAGGGAAATTCTTTACAATTCCTTCAGGGTCTCTGATGCAACCTGGAATGACCCTATCTACGATGACAGCTGGATGTGGCATGAGGCTGGACACTTGGGACTGAGAGGATTGGTGAGATTGGGTGAGCAAATGCAGACCCTTTAAAGCAATAATGCATGGCAACCATTCCATGGGTCCCACCTCTCCAGGTTGAAGGGAATATTACTACAGCTATAACATGTACGGGAAACCTAGAGAATGGACACACTGTGAATACGAAAGGTTTCTAAAACTCAACGAAGAGTCCCTCTCCTGGTGCTCCGGTTTGACTTTCCAACAGCTTTACTATCAATCTCCCAACTTGGAGAGACAGCCCCTTTAAGCTCCTGGTTCACACAGGTTGCCCATTTGGCAGAGGAGGAAAGGGAAGAGGGAGAACCAATGAGAGAGTAGCTGTTAGGCATTTGGATGGGCACATGTCACTCTAATTTCCCGGCAGGAAGAAGAATTCACCAAAGTCTCAGCCACCCACCGGGAACCAGTATAGGTCCTGAACCAAATGTTTGGACTTGCGTTCAGCTCACAAAAAACGAGTTGAAAAATGGAGCTCAGGGGCACAGCAATTCACAAACTGGCAGAGTAATCAAGGCCAACTATCGTCCAAAAATCTGTTGAGGGAAGGCAACGAGGCGGACTTGAATGCGAGGCAGAATAGCAGGAAACAGATTTCAAGAGGTACGTTAGAATCGCCTGTAAAGCACAGGAAGAGGGGCACAACTTCGACAATGATGCACTTGGCCAAAAAGGGCGTATGCGTTTTCTCCTGAATATATTCAGGAGAAAACGCATAAGCCCTTTTTGGCCAAGCAAGCAAGCGGGCAATGCAAATCTGCACTACAAAGAAGTATCACTTCCCACCGGTCAAAAGGGACATCCACAAAATGTGTAAAAACCAGAAAGGCAAGACAGGCCCTGGAGAACAGGGAGCCTTGTTATGCTGATGGGCGGGATGTAAGTTGCCAACTGCCTCACTGGAGGAGTGCATTGTGTTCCCTAAAACAAGTAAACAACAGAGCTACAGAGCCAAGGGCACTTCCAGTCTAGGGAATATACCTTGGGAAAACTGAAAATCCACAAGACAGAGCCACCCCCAAATTGAGGGCTGCACTGCTTACAAGAACCTCAACCTGGGTACACCTGAAATATCCCAGGAAATATAAAAATGGTTCAAAACATTGTGGAACTTACGTACGATGGAATATCCCTCAGCCACGAAATCAATGTCATAAGACCAGTAGCAGCAAAATGAGTGGATTCAGGTACGATGATTCTAAGGGAAAGAAGTCACACAGGAAAAGAAACTTATCATAAGATATCACTTAGGAAGATCCTGTAAACATGGCTACACATGAACTGAGTTAGGAAAGAGAACAGAGTCTCACATTTACAAAACACTCTTATGCCTGCTTAAGGGGGAAGGAGAGGTGGGGTGATGCATCAAACCCGAGTTTGATATAAGCACAGGTACTGTTCCAAAAACCAACTATGGAATAGACAAGACCTACACCTTCCTCAGTGAAAGGGACTCAAAACCCCATATTTCCCGCAGAGGAATAGATCTGACTAGTAAGAATCTTAAAACCTATGTATTGATATGTCTCCGTAAGGGAATCAAGTGTGTCTAGACTGGCATAAACATGGCAGCGAGAATCAGCTCAAACCCACTCTAAAAAGGAATTTCAAAAACAGAACAAAGAAACAGGGAAATTCTTTACAATTCCTTCAGGGTCTCTGATGCAACCTGGAATGACCCTATCTACGATGACAGCTGGATGTGGCATGAGGCTGGACACTTGGGACTGAGAGGATTGGTGAGATTGGGTGAGCAAATGCAGACCCTTTAAAGCAATAATGCATGGCAACCATTCCATGGGTCCCACCTCTCCAGGTTGAAGGGAATATTACTACAGCTATAACATGTACGGGAAACCTAGAGAATGGACACACTGTGAATACGAAAGGTTTCTAAAACTCAACGAAGAGTCCCTCTCCTGGTGCTCCGGTTTGACTTTCCAACAGCTTTACTATCAATCTCCCAACTTGGAGAGACAGCCCCTTTAAGCTCCTGGTTCACACAGGTTGCCCATTTGGCAGAGGAGGAAAGGGAAGAGGGAGAACCAATGAGAGAGTAGCTGTTAGGCATTTGGATGGGCACATGTCACTCTAATTTCCCGGCAGGAAGAAGAATTCACCAAAGTCTCAGCCACCCACCGGGAACCAGTATAGGTCCTGAACCAAATGTTTGGACTTGCGTTCAGCTCACAAAAAACGAGTTGAAAAATGGAGCTCAGGGGCACAGCAATTCACAAACTGGCAGAGTAATCAAGGCCAACTATCGTCCAAAAATCTGTTGAGGGAAGGCAACGAGGCGGACTTGAATGCGAGGCAGAATAGCAGGAAACAGATTTCAAGAGGTACGTTAGAATCGCCTGTAAAGCACAGGAAGAGGGGCACAACTTCGACAATGATGCACTTGGCCAAAAAGGGCGTATGCGTTTTCTCCTGAATATATTCAGGAGAAAACGCATACGCCCTTTTTGGCCAAGCAAGCAAGCGGGCAATGCAAATCTGCACTACAAAGAAGTATCACTTCCCACCGGTCAAAAGGGACATCCACAAAATGTGTAAAAACCAGAAAGGCAAGACAGGTCCGGGAGAACAGGGAGCCTTGTTATGCTGATGGGCGGGATGTAAGCTGCCAACTGCCTCCCTGGAGGAGTGCATTGTGTTCCCTAAAACAAGTAAACAACAGAGCTACAGAGCCAAGGGCACTTCCAGTCTAGGGAATATACCTCGGGAAAACTGCAGATCCATAAGACAGAGCCACCCCCAAATTGAGGGCTGCACTGCTTACAAGAACCTCAACCTGGGTACACCTGAAATATCCCAGGAAATATAAAAAGGGTTCCAAACATTGTGGAACTTACGTACGATGGAATATCCCTCAGCCACGAAATCAATGTCATAAGACCAGTAGCAGCAAAATGAGTGGATTCAGGTACGATGATTCTAAGGGAAAGAAGTCACACAGGAAAAGAAACTTATCATAAGATATCACTTAGGAAGATCCTGTAAACATGGCAACACATGAACTGAGTTAGGAAAGAGAACAGAGTCTCACATTTAGAAAACACTCTTATGCCTGCTTAAGGGGGAAGGAGAGGTGGGGTGATGCATCAAACCAGAGTTTGATATAAGCACAGGTACTGTTCCAAAAACCAACTATGGAATAGACAAGACCTACACCTTCCTCAGTGAAAGGGACTCAAAACCCCATATTTCCCGCAGAGGAATAGATCTGACTAGTAAGAATCTTAAAACCTATGTATTGATATGTCTCCGTAAGGGAATCAAGTGTGTCTAGACTGGCATAAACATGGCAGCGAGAATCAGCTCAAACCCACTCTAAAAAAGAATTTCAAAAACAGAACAAAGAAACAGGGAAATTCTTTACAATTCCTTCAGGGTCTCTGATGCAACCTGGAATGACCCTATCTACGATGACAGCTGGATGTGGCATGAGGCTGGACACTTGGGACTGAGAGGATTGGTGAGATTGGGTGAGCAAATGCAGACCCTTTAAAGCAATAATGCATGGCAACCATTCCATGGGTCCCACCTCTCCAGGTTGAAGGGAATATTACTACAGCTATAACATGTACGGGAAACCTAGAGAATGGACACACTGTGAATACGAAAGGTTTCTAAAACTCAACGAAGAGTCCCTCTCCTGGTGCTCCGGTTTGACTTTCCAACAGCTTTACTATCAATCTCCCAACTTGGAGAGACAGCCCCTTTAAGCTCCTGGTTCACACAGGTTGCCCATTTGGCAGAGGAGGAAAGGGAAGAGGGAGAACCAATGAGAGAGTAGCCGTTAGGCATTTGGATGGGCACATGTCACTCTAATTTCCCGGCAGGAAGAAGAATTCACCAAAGTCTCAGCCACCCACCGGGAACCAGTATAGGTCCTGAACCAAATGTTTGGACTTGCGTTCAGCTCACAAAAAACGAGTTGAAAAATGGAGCTCAGGGGCACAGCAATTCACAAACTGGCAGAGTAATCAAGGCCAACTATCGTCCAAAAATCTGTTGAGGGAAGGCAACGAGGCGGACTTGAATGCGAGGCAGAATAGCAGGAAACAGATTTCAAGAGGTACGTTAGAATCGCCTGTAAAGCACAGGAAGAGGGGCACAACTTCGACAGTGATGCACTTGGCCAAAAAGGGCGTATGCGTTTTCTCCTGAATATATTCAGGAGAAAACGCATACGCCCTTTTTGGCCAAGCAAGCAAGCGGGCAATGCAAGTCTGCACTACAAAGAAGTATCACTTCCCAACGGTCAAAAGGGACATCCACAAAATGTGTAAAAACCAGAAAGGCAAGACAGGCCCTGGAGAACAGGGAGCCTTGTTATGCTGATGGGCGGGATGTAAGCTGCCAACTGCCTCCCTGGAGGAGTGCATTGTGTTCCCTAAAACAAGTAAACAACAGAGCTACAGAGCCAAGGGCACTTCCAGTCTAGGGAATATACCTTGGGAAAACTGAAGATCCATAAGACAGAGCCACCCCCAAATTGAGGGCTGCACTGCTTACAAGAACCTCAACCTGGGTACACCTGAAATATCCCAGGAAATATAAAAAGGGTTCCAAACATTGTGGAACTTACGTACGATGGAATATCCCTCAGCCACGAAATCAATGTCATAAGACCAGTAGCAGCAAAATGAGTGGATTCAGGTACGATGATTCTAAGGGAAAGAAGTCACACAGGAAAAGAAACTTATCATAAGATATCACTTAGGAAGATCCTGTAAACATGGCAACACATGAACTGAGTTAGGAAAGAGAACAGAGTCTCACATTTAGAAAACACTCTTATGCCTGCTTAAGGGGGAAGGAGAGGTGGGGTGATGCATCAAACCAGAGTTTGATATAAGCACAGGTACTGTTCCAAAAACCAACTATGGAATAGACAAGACCTACACCTTCCTCAGTGAAAGGGACTCAAAACCCCATATTTCCCGCAGAGGAATAGATCTGACTAGTAAGAATCTTAAAACCTATGTATTGATATGTCTCCGTAAGGGAATCAAGTGTGTCTAGACTGGCATAAACATGGCAGCGAGAATCAGCTCAAACCCACTCTAAAAAGGAATTTCAAAAACAGAACAAAGAAACAGGGAAATTCTTTACAATTCCTTCAGGGTCTCTGATGCAACCTGGAATGACCCTATCTACGATGACAGCTGGATGTGGCATGAGGCTGGACACTTGGGACTGAGAGGATTGGTGAGATTGGGTGAGCAAATGCAGACCCTTTAAAGCAATAATGCATGGCAACCATTCCATGGGTCCCACCTCTCCAGGTTGAAGGGAATATTACTACAGCTATAACATGTACGGGAAACCTAGAGAATGGACACACTGTGAATACGAAAGGTTTCTAAAACTCAACGAAGAGTCCCTCTCCTGGTGCTCCGGTTTGACTTTCCAACAGCTTTACTATCAATCTCCCAACTTGGAGAGACAGCCCCTTTAAGCTCCTGGTTCACACAGGTTGCCCATTTGGCAGAGGAGGAAAGGGAAGAGGGAGAACCAATGAGAGAGTAGCCGTTAGGCATTTGGATGGGCACATGTCACTCTAATTTCCCGGCAGGAAGAAGAATTCACCAAAGTCTCAGCCACCCACCGGGAACCAGTATAGGTCCTGAACCAAATGTTTGGACTTGCGTTCAGCTCACAAAAAACGAGTTGAAAAATGGAGCTCAGGGGCACAGCAATTCACAAACTGGCAGAGTAATCAAGGCCAACTATCGTCCAAAAATCTGTTGAGGGAAGGCAACGAGGCGGACTTGAATGCGAGGCAGAATAGCAGGAAACAGATTTCAAGAGGTACGTTAGAATCGCCTGTAAAGCACAGGAAGAGGGGCACAACTTCGACAGTGATGCACTTGGCCAAAAAGGGCGTATGCGTTTTCTCCTGAATATATTCAGGAGAAAACGCATACGCCCTTTTTGGCCAAGCAAGCAAGCGGGCAATGCAAATCTGCACTACAAAGAAGTATCACTTCCCACCGGTCAAAAGGGACATCCACAAAATGTGTAAAAACCAGAAAGGCAAGACAGGCCCTGGAGAACAGGGAGCCTTGTTATGCTGATGGGCGGGATGTAAGCTGCCAACTGCCTCCCTGGAGGAGTGCATTGTGTTCCCTAAAACAAGTAAACAACAGAGCTACAGAGCCAAGGGCACTTCCAGTCTAGGGAATATACCTTGGGAAAAGTGAAGATCCATAAGACAGAGCCACCCCCAAATTGAGGGCTGCACTGCTTACAAGAACCTCAACCTGGGTACACCTGAAATATCCCAGGAAATATAAAAAGGGTTCCAAACATTGTGGAACTTACGTACGATGGAATATCCCTCAGCCACGAAATCAATGTCATAAGACCAGTAGCAGCAAAATGAGTGGATTCAGGTACGATGATTCTAAGGGAAAGAAGTCACACAGGAAAAGAAACTTATCATAAGATATCACTTAGGAAGATCCTGTAAACATGGCTACACATGAACTGAGTTAGGAAAGAGAACAGAGTCTCACATTTAGAAAACACTCTTATGCCTGCTTAAGGGGGAAGGAGAGGTGGGGTGATGCATCAAACCCGAGTTTGATATAAGCACAGGTACTGTTCCAAAAACCAACTGTGGAATAGACAAGACCTACACCTTCCTCAGTGAAAGGGACTCAAAACCCCATATTTCCCGCAGAGGAATAGATCTGACTAGTAAGAATCTTAAAACCTATGTATTGATATGTCTCCGTAAGGGAATCAAGTGTGTCTAGACTGGCATAAACATGGCAGCGAGAATCAGCTCAAACCCACTCTAAAAAGGAATTTCAAAAACAGAACAAAGAAACAGGGAAATTCTTTACAATTCCTTCAGGGTCTCTGATGCAACCTGGAATGACCCTATCTACGATGACAGCTGGATGTGGCATGAGGCTGGACACTTGGGACTGAGAGGATTGGTGAGATTGGGTGAGCAAATGCAGACCCTTTAAAGCAATAATGCATGGCAACCATTCCATGGGTCCCACCTCTCCAGGTTGAAGGGAATATTACTACAGCTATAACATGTACGGGAACCCTAGAGAATGGACACACTGTGAATACGAAAGGTTTCTAAAACTCAACGAAGAGTCCCTCTCCTGGTGCTCCGGTTTGACTTTCCAACAGCTTTACTATCAATCTCCCAACTTGGAGAGACAGCCCCTTTAAGCTCCTGGTTCACACAGGTTGCCCATTTGGCAGAGGAGGAAAGGGAAGAGGGAGAACCAATGAGAGAGTAGCTGTTAGGCATTTGGATGGGCACATGTCACTCTAATTTCCCGGCAGGAAGAAGAATTCACCAAAGTCTCAGCCACCCACCGGGAACCAGTATAGGTCCTGAACCAAATGTTTGGACTTGCGTTCAGCTCACAAAAAACGAGTTGAAAAATGGAGCTCAGGGGCACAGCAATTCACAAACTGGCAGAGTAATCAAGGCCAACTATCGTCCAAAAATCTGTTGAGGGAAGGCAACGAGGCGGACTTGAATGCGAGGCAGAATAGCAGGAAACAGATTTCAAGAGGTACGTTAGAATCGCCTGTAAAGCACAGGAAGAGGGGCACAACTTCGACAATGATGCACTTGGCCAAAAAGGGCGTATGCGTTTTCTCCTGAATATATTCAGGAGAAAACGCATACGCCCTTTTTGGCCAAGCAAGCAAGCGGGCAATGCAAATCTGCACTACAAAGAAGTATCACTTCCCACCGGTCAAAAGGGACATCCACAAAATATGTAAAAACCAGAAAGGCAAGACAGGTCCGGGAGAACAGGGAGCCTTGTTATGCTGATGGGCGGGATGTAAGCTGCCAACTGCCTCCCTGGAGGAGTGCATTGTGTTCCCTAAAACAAGTAAACAACAGAGCTACAGAGCCAAGGGCACTTCCAGTCTAGGGAATATACCTTGGGAAAACTGAAGATCCATAAGACAGAGCCACCCCCAAATTGAGGGCTGCACTGCTTACAAGAACCTCAACCTGGGTACACCTGAAATATCCCAGGAAATATAAAAAGGGTTCCAAACATTGTGGAACTTACGTACGATGGAATATCCCTCAGCCACGAAATCAATGTCATAAGACCAGTAGCAGCAAAATGAGTGGATTCAGGTACGATGATTCTAAGGGAAAGAAGTCACACAGGAAAAGAAACTTATCATAAGATATCACTTAGGAAGATCCTGTAAACATGGCAACACATGAACTGAGTTAGGAAAGAGAACAGAGTCTCACATTTAGAAAACACTCTTATGCCTGCTTAAGGGGGAAGGAGAGGTGGGGTGATGCATCAAACCAGAGTTTGATATAAGCACAGGTACTGTTCCAAAAACCAACTATGGAATAGACAAGACCTACACCTTCCTCAGTGAAAGGGACTCAAAACCCCATATTTCCCGCAGAGGAATAGATCTGACTAGTAAGAATCTTAAAACCTATGTATTGATATGTCTCCGTAAGGGAATCAAGTGTGTCTAGACTGGCATAAACATGGCAGCGAGAATCAGCTCAAACCCCTCTAAAAAGGAATTTCAAAAACAGAACAAAGAAACAGGGAAATTCTTTACAATTCCTTCAGGGTCTCTGATGCAACCTGGAATGACCCTATCTACGATGACAGCTTGGTGTGGCATGAGGCTGGACACTTGGGACTGAGAGGATTGGTGAGATTGGGTGAGCAAATGCAGACCCTTTAAAGCAATAATGCATGGCAACCATTCCATGGGTCCCACCTCTCCAGGTTGAAGGGAATATTACTACAGCTATAACATGTACGGGAAACCTAGAGAATGGACACACTGTGAATACGAAAGGTTTCTAAAACTCAACGAAGAGTCCCTCTCCTGGTGCTCCGGTTTGACTTTCCAACAGCTTTACTATCAATCTCCCAACTTGGAGAGACAGCCCCTTTAAGCTCCTGGTTCACACAGGTTGCCCATTTGGCAGAGGAGGAAAGGGAAGAGGGAGAACCAATGAGAGAGTAGCCGTTAGGCATTTGGTTGGGCACATGTCACTCTAATTTCCCGGCAGGAAGAAGAATTCACCAAAGTCTCAGCCACCCACCGGGAACCAGTATAGGTCCTGAACCAAATGTTTGGACTTGCGTTCAGCTCACAAAAAACGAGTTGAAAAATGGAGCTCAGGGGCACAGCAATTCACAAACTGGCAGAGTAATCAAGGCCAACTATCGTCCAAAAATCTGTTGAGGGAAGGCAACGAGGCGGACTTGAATGCGAGGCAGAATAGCAGGAAACAGATTTCAAGAGGTACGTTAGAATCGCCTGTAAAGCACAGGAAGAGGGGCACAACTTCGACAATGATGCACTTGGCCAAAAAGGGCGTATGCGTTTTCTCCTGAATATATTCAGGAGAAAACGCATACGCCCTTTTTGGCCAAGCAAGCAAGCGGGCAATGCAAATCTGCACTACAAAGAAGTATCACTTCCCACCGGTCAAAAGGGACATCCACAAAATGTGTAAAAACCAGAAAGGCAAGACAGGCCCTGGAGAACAGGGAGCCTTGTTATGCTGATGGGCGGGATGTAAGCTGCCAACTGCCTCACTGGAGGAGTGCATTGTGTTCCCTAAAACAAGTAAACAACAGAGCTACAGAGCCAAGGGCACTTCCAGTCTAGGGAATATACCTTGGGAAAACTGAAAATCCATAAGACAGAGCCACCCCCAAATTGAGGGCTGCACTGCTTACAAGAACCTCAACCTGGGTACACCTGAAATATCCCAGGAAATATAAAAATGGTTCAAAACATTGTGGAACTTACGTACGATGGAATATCCCTCAGCCACGAAATCAATGTCATAAGACCAGTAGCAGCAAAATGAGTGGATTCAGGTACGATGATTCTAAGGGAAAGAAGTCACACAGGAAAAGAAACTTATCATAAGATATCACTTAGGAAGATCCTGTAAACATGGCTACACATGAACTGAGTTAGGCAAGAGAACAGAGTCTCACATTTAGAAAACACTCTTATGCCTGCTTAAGGGGGAAGGAGAGGTGGGGTGATGCATCAAACCAGAGTTTGATATAAGCACAGGTACTGTTCCAAAAACCAACTATGGAATAGACAAGACCTACACCTTCCTCAGTGAAAGGGACTCAAAACCCCATATTTCCCGCAGAGGAATAGATCTGACTAGTAAGAATCTTAAAACCTATGTATTGATATGTCTCCGTAAGGGAATCAAGTGTGTCTAGACTGGCATAAACATGGCAGCGAGAATCAGCTCAAACCCACTCTAAAAAGGAATTTCAAAAACAGAACAAAGAAACAGGGAAATTCTTTACAATTCCTTCAGGGTCTCTGATGCAACCTGGAATGACCCTATCTACGATGACAGCTGGATGTGGCATGAGGCTGGACACTTGGGACTGAGAGGATTGGTGAGATTGGGTGAGCAAATGCAGACCCTTTAAAGCAATAATGCATGGCAACCATTCCATGGGTCCCACCTCTCCAGGTTGAAGGGAATATTACTACAGCTATAACATGTACGGGAAACCTAGAGAATGGACACACTGTGAATACGAAAGGTTTCTAAAACTCAACGAAGAGTCCCTCTCCTGGTGCTCCGGTTTGACTTTCCAACAGCTTTACTATCAATCTCCCAACTTGGAGAGACAGCCCCTTTAAGCTCCTGGTTCACACAGGTTGCCCATTTGGCAGAGGAGGAAAGGGAAGAGGGAGAACCAATGAGAGAGTAGCCGTTAGGCATTTGGATGGGCACATGTCACTCTAATTTCCCGGCAGGAAGAAGAATTCACCAAAGTCTCAGCCACCCACCGGGAACCAGTATAGGTCCTGAACCAAATGTTTGGACTTGCGTTCAGCTCACAAAAAACGAGTTGAAAAATGGAGCTCAGGGGCACAGCAATTCACAAACTGGCAGAGTAATCAAGGCCAACTATCGTCCAAAAATCTGTTGAGGGAAGGCAACGAGGCGGACTTGAATGCGAGGCAGAATAGCAGGAAACAGATTTCAAGAGGTACGTTAGAATCGCCTGTAAAGCACAGGAAGAGGGGCACAACTTCGACAATGATGCACTTGGCCAAAAAGGGCGTATGCGTTTTCTCCTGAATATATTCAGGAGAAAACGCATACGCCCTTTTTGGCCAAGCAAGCAAGCGGGCAATGCAAATCTGCACTACAAAGAAGTATCACTTCCCACCGGTCAAAAGGGACATCCACAAAATGTGTAAAAACCAGAAAGGCAAGACAGGCCCTGGAGAACAGGGAGCCTTGTTATGCTGATGGGCGGGATGTAAGCTGCCAACTGCCTCACTGGAGGAGTGCATTGTGTTCCCTAAAACAAGTAAACAACAGAGCTACAGAGCCAAGGGCACTTCCAGTCTAGGGAATATACCTTGGGAAAACTGAAAATCCATAAGACAGAGCCACCCCCAAATTGAGGGCTGCACTGCTTACAAGAACCTCAACCTGGGTACACCTGAAATATCCCAGGAAATATAAAAATGGTTCAAAACATTGTGGAACTTACGTACGATGGAATATCCCTCAGCCACGAAATCAATGTCATAAGACCAGTAGCAGCAAAATGAGTGGATTCAGGTACGATGATTCTAAGGGAAAGAAGTCACACAGGAAAAGAAACTTATCATAAGATATCACTTAGGAAGATCCTGTAAACATGGCTACACATGAACTGAGTTAGGCAAGAGAACAGAGTCTCACATTTAGAAAACACTCTTATGCCTGCTTAAGGGGGAAGGAGAGGTGGGGTGATGCATCAAACCAGAGTTTGATATAAGCACAGGTACTGTTCCAAAAACCAACTATGGAATAGACAAGACCTACACCTTCCTCAGTGAAAGGGACTCAAAACCCCATATTTCCCGCAGAGGAATAGATCTGACTAGTAAGAATCTTAAAACCTATGTATTGATATGTCTCCGTAAGGGAATCAAGTGTGTCTAGACTGGCATAAACATGGCAGCGAGAATCAGCTCAAACCCACTCTAAAAAGGAATTTCAAAAACAGAACAAAGAAACAGGGAAATTCTTTACAATTCCTTCAGGGTCTCTGATGCAACCTGGAATGACCCTATCTACGATGACAGCTGGATGTGGCATGAGGCTGGACACTTGGGACTGAGAGGATTGGTGAGATTGGGTGAGCAAATGCAGACCCTTTAAAGCAATAATGCATGGCAACCATTCCATGGGTCCCACCTCTCCAGGTTGAAGGGAATATTACTACAGCTATAACATGTACGGGAAACCTAGAGAATGGACACACTGTGAATACGAAAGGTTTCTAAAACTCAACGAAGAGTCCCTCTCCTGGTGCTCCGGTTTGACTTTCCAACAGCTTTACTATCAATCTCCCAACTTGGAGAGACAGCCCCTTTAAGCTCCTGGTTCACACAGGTTGCCCATTTGGCAGAGGAGGAAAGGGAAGAGGGAGAACCAATGAGAGAGTAGCTGTTAGGCATTTGGATGGGCACATGTCACTCTAATTTCCCGGCAGGAAGAAGAATTCACCAAAGTCTCAGCCACCCACCGGGAACCAGTATAGGTCCTGAACCAAATGTTTGGACTTGCGTTCAGCTCACAAAAAACGAGTTGAAAAATGGAGCTCAGGGGCACAGCAATTCACAAACTGGCAGAGTAATCAAGGCCAACTATCGTCCAAAAATCTGTTGAGGGAAGGCAACGAGGCGGACTTGAATGCGAGGCAGAATAGCAGGAAACAGATTTCAAGAGGTACGTTAGAATCGCCTGTAAAGCACAGGAAGAGGGGCACAACTTCGACAATGATGCACTTGGCCAAAAAGGGCGTATGCGTTTTCTCCTGAATATATTCAGGAGAAAACGCATAAGCCCTTTTTGGCCAAGCAAGCAAGCGGGCAATGCAAATCTGCACTACAAAGAAGTATCACTTCCCACCGGTCAAAAGGGACATCCACAAAATGTGTAAAAACCAGAAAGGCAAGACAGGCCCTGGAGAACAGGGAGCCTTGTTATGCTGATGGGCGGGATGTAAGTTGCCAACTGCCTCACTGGAGGAGTGCATTGTGTTCCCTAAAACAAGTAAACAACAGAGCTACAGAGCCAAGGGCACTTCCAGTCTAGGGAATATACCTTGGGAAAACTGAAAATCCACAAGACAGAGCCACCCCCAAATTGAGGGCTGCACTGCTTACAAGAACCTCAACCTGGGTACACCTGAAATATCCCAGGAAATATAAAAATGGTTCAAAACATTGTGGAACTTACGTACGATGGAATATCCCTCAGCCACGAAATCAATGTCATAAGACCAGTAGCAGCAAAATGAGTGGATTCAGGTACGATGATTCTAAGGGAAAGAAGTCACACAGGAAAAGAAACTTATCATAAGATATCACTTAGGAAGATCCTGTAAACATGGCTACACATGAACTGAGTTAGGAAAGAGAACAGAGTCTCACATTTACAAAACACTCTTATGCCTGCTTAAGGGGGAAGGAGAGGTGGGGTGATGCATCAAACCCGAGTTTGATATAAGCACAGGTACTGTTCCAAAAACCAACTATGGAATAGACAAGACCTACACCTTCCTCAGTGAAAGGGACTCAAAACCCCATATTTCCCGCAGAGGAATAGATCTGACTAGTAAGAATCTTAAAACCTATGTATTGATATGTCTCCGTAAGGGAATCAAGTGTGTCTAGACTGGCATAAACATGGCAGCGAGAATCAGCTCAAACCCACTCTAAAAAGGAATTTCAAAAACAGAACAAAGAAACAGGGAAATTCTTTACAATTCCTTCAGGGTCTCTGATGCAACCTGGAATGACCCTATCTACGATGACAGCTGGATGTGGCATGAGGCTGGACACTTGGGACTGAGAGGATTGGTGAGATTGGGTGAGCAAATGCAGACCCTTTAAAGCAATAATGCATGGCAACCATTCCATGGGTCCCACCTCTCCAGGTTGAAGGGAATATTACTACAGCTATAACATGTACGGGAAACCTAGAGAATGGACACACTGTGAATACGAAAGGTTTCTAAAACTCAACGAAGAGTCCCTCTCCTGGTGCTCCGGTTTGACTTTCCAACAGCTTTACTATCAATCTCCCAACTTGGAGAGACAGCCCCTTTAAGCTCCTGGTTCACACAGGTTGCCCATTTGGCAGAGGAGGAAAGGGAAGAGGGAGAACCAATGAGAGAGTAGCTGTTAGGCATTTGGATGGGCACATGTCACTCTAATTTCCCGGCAGGAAGAAGAATTCACCAAAGTCTCAGCCACCCACCGGGAACCAGTATAGGTCCTGAACCAAATGTTTGGACTTGCGTTCAGCTCACAAAAAACGAGTTGAAAAATGGAGCTCAGGGGCACAGCAATTCACAAACTGGCAGAGTAATCAAGGCCAACTATCGTCCAAAAATCTGTTGAGGGAAGGCAACGAGGCGGACTTGAATGCGAGGCAGAATAGCAGGAAACAGATTTCAAGAGGTACGTTAGAATCGCCTGTAAAGCACAGGAAGAGGGGCACAACTTCGACAATGATGCACTTGGCCAAAAAGGGCGTATGCGTTTTCTCCTGAATATATTCAGGAGAAAACGCATACGCCCTTTTTGGCCAAGCAAGCAAGCGGGCAATGCAAATCTGCACTACAAAGAAGTATCACTTCCCACCGGTCAAAAGGGACATCCACAAAATGTGTAAAAACCAGAAAGGCAAGACAGGTCCGGGAGAACAGGGAGCCTTGTTATGCTGATGGGCGGGATGTAAGCTGCCAACTGCCTCCCTGGAGGAGTGCATTGTGTTCCCTAAAACAAGTAAACAACAGAGCTACAGAGCCAAGGGCACTTCCAGTCTAGGGAATATACCTCGGGAAAACTGCAGATCCATAAGACAGAGCCACCCCCAAATTGAGGGCTGCACTGCTTACAAGAACCTCAACCTGGGTACACCTGAAATATCCCAGGAAATATAAAAAGGGTTCCAAACATTGTGGAACTTACGTACGATGGAATATCCCTCAGCCACGAAATCAATGTCATAAGACCAGTAGCAGCAAAATGAGTGGATTCAGGTACGATGATTCTAAGGGAAAGAAGTCACACAGGAAAAGAAACTTATCATAAGATATCACTTAGGAAGATCCTGTAAACATGGCAACACATGAACTGAGTTAGGAAAGAGAACAGAGTCTCACATTTAGAAAACACTCTTATGCCTGCTTAAGGGGGAAGGAGAGGTGGGGTGATGCATCAAACCAGAGTTTGATATAAGCACAGGTACTGTTCCAAAAACCAACTATGGAATAGACAAGACCTACACCTTCCTCAGTGAAAGGGACTCAAAACCCCATATTTCCCGCAGAGGAATAGATCTGACTAGTAAGAATCTTAAAACCTATGTATTGATATGTCTCCGTAAGGGAATCAAGTGTGTCTAGACTGGCATAAACATGGCAGCGAGAATCAGCTCAAACCCACTCTAAAAAAGAATTTCAAAAACAGAACAAAGAAACAGGGAAATTCTTTACAATTCCTTCAGGGTCTCTGATGCAACCTGGAATGACCCTATCTACGATGACAGCTGGATGTGGCATGAGGCTGGACACTTGGGACTGAGAGGATTGGTGAGATTGGGTGAGCAAATGCAGACCCTTTAAAGCAATAATGCATGGCAACCATTCCATGGGTCCCACCTCTCCAGGTTGAAGGGAATATTACTACAGCTATAACATGTACGGGAAACCTAGAGAATGGACACACTGTGAATACGAATGGTTTCTAAAACTCAACGAAGAGTCCCTCTCCTGGTGCTCCGGTTTGACTTTCCAACAGCTTTACTATCAATCTCCCAACTTGGAGAGACAGCCCCTTTAAGCTCCTGGTTCACACAGGTTGCCCATTTGGCAGAGGAGGAAAGGGAAGAGGGAGAACCAATGAGAGAGTAGCCGTTAGGCATTTGGATGGGCACATGTCACTCTAATTTCCCGGCAGGAAGAAGAATTCACCAAAGTCTCAGCCACCCACCGGGAACCAGTATAGGTCCTGAACCAAATGTTTGGACTTGCGTTCAGCTCACAAAAAACGAGTTGAAAAATGGAGCTCAGGGGCACAGCAATTCACAAACTGGCAGAGTAATCAAGGCCAACTATCGTCCAAAAATCTGTTGAGGGAAGGCAACGAGGCGGACTTGAATGCGAGGCAGAATAGCAGGAAACAGATTTCAAGAGGTACGTTAGAATCGCCTGTAAAGCACAGGAAGAGGGGCACAACTTCGACAGTGATGCACTTGGCCAAAAAGGGCGTATGCGTTTTCTCCTGAATATATTCAGGAGAAAACGCATACGCCCTTTTTGGCCAAGCAAGCAAGCGGGCAATGCAGGTCTGCACTACAAAGAAGTATCACTTCCCAACGGTCAAAAGGGACATCCACAAAATGTGTAAAAACCAGAAAGGCAAGACAGGCCCTGGAGAACAGGGAGCCTTGTTATGCTGATGGGCGGGATGTAAGCTGCCAACTGCCTCCCTGGAGGAGTGCATTGTGTTCCCTAAAACAAGTAAACAACAGAGCTACAGAGCTAAGGGCACTTCCAGTCTAGGGAATATACCTTGGGAAAACTGAAGATCCATAAGACAGAGCCACCCCCAAATTGAGGGCTGCACTGCTTACAAGAACCTCAACCTGGGTACACCTGAAATATCCCAGGAAATATAAAAAGGGTTCCAAAAATTGTGGAACTTACGTACGATGGAATATCCCTCAGCCACGAAATCAATGTCATAAGACCAGTAGCAGCAAAATGAGTGGATTCAGGTACGATGATTCTAAGGGAAAGAAGTCACACAGGAAAAGAAACTTATCATAAGATATCACTTAGGAAGATCCTGTAAACATGGCAACACATGAACTGAGTTAGGAAAGAGAACAGAGTCTCACATTTAGAAAACACTCTTATGCCTGCTTAAGGGGGAAGGAGAGGTGGGGTGATGCATCAAACCAGAGTTTGATATAAGCACAGGTACTGTTCCAAAAACCAACTATGGAATAGACAAGACCTACACCTTCCTCAGTGAAAGGGACTCAAAACCCCATATTTCCCGCAGAGGAATAGATCTGACTAGTAAGAATCTTAAAACCTATGTATTGATATGTCTCCGTAAGGGAATCAAGTGTGTCTAGACTGGCATAAACATGGCAGCGAGAATCAGCTCAAACCCACTCTAAAAAGGAATTTCAAAAACAGAACAAAGAAACAGGGAAATTCTTTACAATTCCTTCAGGGTCTCTGATGCAACCTGGAATGACCCTATCTACGATGACAGCTGGATGTGGCATGAGGCTGGACACTTGGGACTGAGAGGATTGGTGAGATTGGGTGAGCAAATGCAGACCCTTTAAAGCAATAATGCATGGCAACCATTCCATGGGTCCCACCTCTCCAGGTTGAAGGGAATATTACTACAGCTATAACATGTACGGGAAACCTAGAGAATGGACACACTGTGAATACGAAAGGTTTCTAAAACTCAACGAAGAGTCCCTCTCCTGGTGCTCCGGTTTGACTTTCCAACAGCTTTACTATCAATCTCCCAACTTGGAGAGACAGCCCCTTTAAGCTCCTGGTTCACACAGGTTGCCCATTTGGCAGAGGAGGAAAGGGAAGAGGGAGAACCAATGAGAGAGTAGCCGTTAGGCATTTGGATGGGCACATGTCACTCTAATTTCCCGGCAGGAAGAAGAATTCACCAAAGTCTCAGCCACCCACCGGGAACCAGTATAGGTCCTGAACCAAATGTTTGGACTTGCGTTCAGCTCACAAAAAACGAGTTGAAAAATGGAGCTCAGGGGCACAGCAATTCACAAACTGGCAGAGTAATCAAGGCCAACTATCGTCCAAAAATCTGTTGAGGGAAGGCAACGAGGCGGACTTGAATGCGAGGCAGAATAGCAGGAAACAGATTTCAAGAGGTACGTTAGAATCGCCTGTAAAGCACAGGAAGAGGGGCACAACTTCGACAGTGATGCACTTGGCCAAAAAGGGCGTATGCGTTTTCTCCTGAATATATTCAGGAGAAAACGCATACGCCCTTTTTGGCCAAGCAAGCAAGCGGGCAATGCAAATCTGCACTACAAAGAAGTATCACTTCCCACCGGTCAAAAGGGACATCCACAAAATGTGTAAAAACCAGAAAGGCAAGACAGGCCCTGGAGAACAGGGAGCCTTGTTATGCTGATGGGCGGGATGTAAGCTGCCAACTGCCTCCCTGGAGGAGTGCATTGTGTTCCCTAAAACAAGTAAACAACAGAGCTACAGAGCCAAGGGCACTTCCAGTCTAGGGAATATACCTTGGGAAAACTGAAGATCCATAAGACAGAGCCACCCCCAAATTGAGGGCTGCACTGCTTACAAGAACCTCAACCTGGGTACACCTGAAATATCCCAGGAAATATAAAAAGGGTTCCAAACATTGTGGAACTTACGTACGATGGAATATCCCTCAGCCACGAAATCAATGTCATAAGACCAGTAGCAGCAAAATGAGTGGATTCAGGTACGATGATTCTAAGGGAAAGAAGTCACACAGGAAAAGAAACTTATCATAAGATATCACTTAGGAAGATCCTGTAAACATGGCTACACATGAACTGAGTTAGGAAAGAGAACAGAGTCTCACATTTAGAAAACACTCTTATGCCTGCTTAAGGGGGAAGGAGAGGTGGGGTGATGCATCAAACCAGAGTTTGATATAAGCACAGGTACTGTTCCAAAAACCAACTGTGGAATAGACAAGACCTACACCTTCCTCAGTGAAAGGGACTCAAAACCCCATATTTCCCGCAGAGGAATAGATCTGACTAGTAAGAATCTTAAAACCTATGTATTGATATGTCTCCGTAAGGGAATCAAGTGTGTCTAGACTGGCATAAACATGGCAGCGAGAATCAGCTCAAACCCACTCTAAAAAGGAATTTCAAAAACAGAACAAAGAAACAGGGAAATTCTTTACAATTCCTTCAGGGTCTCTGATGCAACCTGGAATGACCCTATCTACGATGACAGCTGGATGTGGCATGAGGCTGGACACTTGGGACTGAGAGGATTGGTGAGATTGGGTGAGCAAATGCAGACCCTTTAAAGCAATAATGCATGGCAACCATTCCATGGGTCCCACCTCTCCAGGTTGAAGGGAATATTACTACAGCTATAACATGTACGGGAAACCTAGAGAATGGACACACTGTGAATACGAAAGGTTTCTAAAACTCAACGAAGAGTCCCTCTCCTGGTGCTCCGGTTTGACTTTCCAACAGCTTTACTATCAATCTCCCAACTTGGAGAGACAGCCCCTTTAAGCTCCTGGTTCACACAGGTTGCCCATTTGGCAGAGGAGGAAAGGGAAGAGGGAGAACCAATGAGAGAGTAGCTGTTAGGCATTTGGATGGGCACATGTCACTCTAATTTCCCGGCAGGAAGAAGAATTCACCAAAGTCTCAGCCACCCACCGGGAACCAGTATAGGTCCTGAACCAAATGTTTGGACTTGCGTTCAGCTCACAAAAAACGAGTTGAAAAATGGAGCTCAGGGGCACAGCAATTCACAAACTGGCAGAGTAATCAAGGCCAACTATCGTCCAAAAATCTGTTGAGGGAAGGCAACGAGGCGGACTTGAATGCGAGGCAGAATAGCAGGAAACAGATTTCAAGAGGTACGTTAGAATCGCCTGTAAAGCACAGGAAGAGGGGCACAACTTCGACAATGATGCACTTGGCCAAAAAGGGCGTATGCGTTTTCTCCTGAATATATTCAGGAGAAAACGCATACGCCCTTTTTGGCCAAGCAAGCAAGCGGGCAATGCAAATCTTCACTACAAAGAAGTATCACTTCCCACCGGTCAAAAGGGACATCCACAAAATGTGTAAAAACCAGAAAGGCAAGACAGGCCCTGGAGAACAGGGAGCCTTGTTATGCTGATGGGCGGGATGTAAGTTGCCAACTGCCTCACTGGAGGAGTGCATTGTGTTCCCTAAAACAAGTAAACAACAGAGCTACAGAGCCAAGGGCACTTCCAGTCTAGGGAATATACCTTGGGAAACTGAAGATCCACAAGACAGAGCCACCCCCAAATTGAGGGCTGCACTGCTTACAAGAACCTCAACCTGGGTACACCTGAAATATCCCAGGAAATATAAAAATGGTTCCAAACATTGTGGAACTTACGTACGATGGAATATCCCTCAGCCACGAAATCAATGTCATAAGACCAGTAGCAGCAAATTGAGTGGATTCAGGTACGATGATTCTAAGGGAAAGAAGTCACAAAGGAAAAGAAACTTATCATAAGATATCACTTAGGAAGATCCTGTAAACATGGCAACACATGAACTGAGTTAGGAAAGAGAACAGAGTCTCACATTTAGAAAACACTCTTATGCCTGCTTAAGGGGGAAGGAGAGGTGGGGTGATGCATCAAACCAGAGTTTGATATAAGCACAGGTACTGTTCCAAAAACCAACTGTGGAATAGACAAGACCTACACCTTCCTCAGTGAAAGGGACTCAAAACCCCATATTTCCCGCAGAGGAATAGATCTGACTAGTAAGAATCTTAAAACCTATGTATTGATATGTCTCCGTAAGGGAATCAAGTGTGTCTAGACTGGCACAAACATGGCAGCGAGAATCAGCTCAAACCCACTCTAAAAAGGAATTTCAAAAACAGAACAAAGAAACAGGGAAATTCTTTACAATTCCTTCAGGGTCTCTGATGCAACCTGGAATGACCCTATCTACGATGACAGCTGGATGTGGCATGAGGCTGGACACTTGGGACTGAGAGGATTGGTGAGATTGGGTGAGCAAATGCAGACCCTTTAAAGCAATAATGCATGGCAACCATTCCATGGGTCCCACCTCTCCAGGTTGAAGGGAATATTACTACAGCTATAACATGTACGGGAAACCTAGAGAATGGACACACTGTGAATACGAAAGGTTTCTAAAACTCAACGAAGAGTCCCTCTCCTGGTGCTCCGGTTTGACTTTCCAACAGCTTTACTATCAATCTCCCAACTTGGAGAGACAGCCCCTTTAAGCTCCTGGTTCACACAGGTTGCCCATTTGGCAGAGGAGGAAAGGGAAGAGGGAGAACCAATGAGAGAGTAGCTGTTAGGCATTTGGATGGGCACATGTCACTCTAATTTCCCGGCAGGAAGAAGAATTCACCAAAGTCTCAGCCA
The DNA here is from genome assembly GCF_964341445.2 of Mesoplodon mirus. Lineage (NCBI taxonomy): Eukaryota > Metazoa > Chordata > Mammalia > Artiodactyla > Ziphiidae > Mesoplodon > Mesoplodon mirus. The sequence continues at coordinate 1,597,972 of NW_028295722.1, forward strand.
CCCACCGGGAACCAGTATAGGTCCTGAACCAAATGTTTGGACTTGCGTTCAGCTCACAAAAAACGAGTTGAAAAATGGAGCTCAGGGGCACAGCAATTCACAAACTGGCAGAGTAATCAAGGCCAACTATCGTCCAAAAATCTGTTGAGGGAAGGCAACGAGGCGGACTTGAATGCGAGGCAGAATAGCAGGAAACAGATTTCAAGAGGTACGTTAGAATCGCCTGTAAAGCACAGGAAGAGGGGCACAACTTCGACAATGATGCACTTGGCCAAAAAGGGCGTATGTGTTTTCTCCTGAATATATTCAGGAGAAAACGCATACGCCCTTTTTGGCCAAGCAAGCAAGCGGGCAATGCAAATCTGCACTACAAAGAAGTATCACTTCCCAACGGTCAAAAGGGACATCCACAAAATGTGTAAAAACCAGAAAGGCAAGACAGGCCCTGGAGAACAGGGAGCCTTGTTATGCTGATGGGCGGGATGTAAGTTGCCAACTGCCTCACTGGAGGAGTGCATTGTGTTCCCTAAAACAAGTAAACAACAGAGCTACAGAGCCAAGGGCACTTCCAGTCTAGGGAATATACCTTGGGAAAACTGAAAATCCACAAGACAGAGCCACCCCCAAATTGAGGGCTGCACTGCTTACAAGAACCTCAACCTGGGTACACCTGAAATATCCCAGGAAATATAAAAATGGTTCCAAACATTGTGGAACTTACGTACGATGGAATATCCCTCAGCCACGAAATCAATGTCATAAGACCAGTAGCAGCAAATTGAGTGGATTCAGGTACGATGATTCTAAGGGAAAGAAGTCACACAGGAAAAGAAACTTATCATAAGATATCACTTAGGAAGATCCTGTAAACATGGCTACACATGAACTGAGTTAGGAAAGAGAACAGAGTCTCACATTTAGAAAACACTCTTATGCCTGCATAAGGGGGAAGGAGAGGTGGGGTGATGCATCAAACCAGAGTTTGATATAAGCACAGGTACTGTTCCAAAAACCAACTATGGAATAGACAAGACCTACACCTTCCTCAGTGAAAGGGACTCAAAACCCCATATTTCCCGCAGAGGAATAGATCTGACTAGTAAGAATCTTAAAACCTATGTATTGATATGTCTCCGTAAGGGAATCAAGTGTGTCTAGACTGGCATAAACATGGCAGCGAGAATCAGCTCAAACCCACTCTAAAAAGGAATTTCAAAAACAGAACAAAGAAACAGGGAAATTCTTTACAATTCCTTCAGGGTCTCTGATGCAACCTGGAATGACCCTATCTACGATGACAGCTGGATGTGGCATGAGGCTGGACACTTGGGACTGAGAGGATTGGTGAGATTGGGTGAGCAAATGCAGACCCTTTAAAGCAATAATGCATGGCAACCATTCCATGGGTCCCACCTCTCCAGGTTGAAGGGAATATTACTACAGCTATAACATGTACGGGAAACCTAGAGAATGGACACACTGTGAATACGAAAGGTTTCTAAAACTCAACGAAGAGTCCCTCTCCTGGTGCTCCGGTTTGACTTTCCAACAGCTTTACTATCAATCTCCCAACTTGGAGAGACAGCCCCTTTAAGCTCCTGGTTCACACAGGTTGCCCATTTGGCAGAGGAGGAAAGGGAAGAGGGAGAACCAATGAGAGAGTAGCTGTTAGGCATTTGGATGGGCACATGTCACTCTAATTTCCCGGCAGGAAGAAGAATTCACCAAAGTCTCAGCCACCCACCGGGAACCAGTATAGGTCCTGAACCAAATGTTTGGACTTGCGTTCAGCTCACAAAAAACGAGTTGAAAAATGGAGCTCAGGGGCACAGCAATTCACAAACTGGCAGAGTAATCAAGGCCAACTATCGTCCAAAAATCTGTTGAGGGAAGGCAACGAGGCGGACTTGAATGCGAGGCAGAATAGCAGGAAACAGATTTCAAGAGGTACGTTAGAATCGCCTGTAAAGCACAGGAAGAGGGGCACAACTTCGACAATGATGCACTTGGCCAAAAAGGGCGTATGCGTTTTCTCCTGAATATATTCAGGAGAAAACGCATACGCCCTTTTTGGCCAAGCAAGCAAGCGGGCAATGCAAGTCTGCACTACAAAGAAGTATCACTTCCCAACGGTCAAAAGGGACATCCACAAAATGTGTAAAAACCAGAAAGGCAAGACAGGCCCTGGAGAACAGGGAGCCTTGTTATGCTGATGGGCGGGATGTAAGCTGCCAACTGCCTCACTGGAGGAGTGCATTGTGTTCCCTAAAACAAGTAAACAACAGAGCTACAGAGCCAAGGGCACTTCCAGTCTAGGGAATATACCTTGGGAAAACTGAAAATCCACAAGACAGAGCCACCCCCAAATTGAGGGCTGCACTGCTTACAAGAACCTCAACCTGGGTACACCTGAAATATCCCAGGAAATATAAAAATGGTTCCAAACATTGTGGAACTTACGTACGATGGAATATCCCTCAGCCACGAAATCAATGTCATAAGACCAGTAGCAGCAAATTGAGTGGATTCAGGTACGATGATTCTAAGGGAAAGAAGTCACACAGGAAAATAAACTTATCATAAGATATCACTTAGGAAGATCCTGTAAACATGGCTACACATGAACTGAGTTAGGAAAGAGAACAGAGTCTCACATTTAGAAAACACTCTTATGCCTGCTTAAGGGGGAAGGAGAGGTGGGGTGATGCATCAAACCAGAGTTTGATATAAGCACAGGTACTGTTCCAAAAACCAACTGTGGAATAGACAAGACCTACACCTTCCTCAGTGAAAGGGACTCAAAACCCCATATTTCCCGCAGAGGAATAGATCTGACTAGTAAGAATCTTAAAACCTATGTATTGATATGTCTCCGTAAGGGAATCAAGTGTGTCTAGACTGGCATAAACATGGCAGCGAGAATCAGCTCAAACCCACTCTAAAAAGGAATTTCAAAAACAGAACAAAGAAACAGGGAAATTCTTTACAATTCCTTCAGGGTCTCTGATGCAACCTGGAATGACCCTATCTACGATGACAGCTGGATGTGGCATGAGGCTGGACACTTGGGACTGAGAGGATTGGTGAGATTGGGTGAGCAAATGCAGACCCTTTAAAGCAATAATGCATGGCAACCATTCCATGGGTCCCACCTCTCCAGGTTGAAGGGAATATTACTACAGCTATAACATGTACGGGAAACCTAGAGAATGGACACACTGTGAATACGAAAGGTTTCTAAAACTCAACGAAGAGTCCCTCTCCTGGTGCTCCGGTTTGACTTTCCAACAGCTTTACTATCAATCTCCCAACTTGGAGAGACAGCCCCTTTAAGCTCCTGGTTCACACAGGTTGCCCATTTGGCAGAGGAGGAAAGGGAAGAGGGAGAACCAATGAGAGAGTAGCTGTTAGGCATTTGGATGGGCACATGTCACTCTAATTTCCCGGCAGGAAGAAGAATTCACCAAAGTCTCAGCCACCCACCGGGAACCAGTATAGGTCCTGAACCAAATGTTTGGACTTGCGTTCAGCTCACAAAAAACGAGTTGAAAAATGGAGCTCAGGGGCACAGCAATTCACAAACTGGCAGAGTAATCAAGGCCAACTATCGTCCAAAAATCTGTTGAGGGAAGGCAACGAGGCGGACTTGAATGCGAGGCAGAATAGCAGGAAACAGATTTCAAGAGGTACGTTAGAATCGCCTGTAAAGCACAGGAAGAGGGGCACAACTTCGACAGTGATGCACTTGGCCAAAAAGGGCGTATGCGTTTTCTCCTGAATATATTCAGGAGAAAACGCATACGCCCTTTTTGGCCAAGCAAGCAAGCGGGCAATGCAAATCTGCACTACAAAGAAGTATCACTTCCCACCGGTCAAAAGGGACATCCACAAAATGTGTAAAAACCAGAAAGGCAAGACAGGCCCTGGAGAACAGGGAGCCTTGTTATGCTGATGGGCGGGATGTAAGCTGCCAACTGCCTCCCTGGAGGAGTGCATTGTGTTCCCTAAAACAAGTAAACAACAGAGCTACAGAGCCAAGGGCACTTCCAGTCTAGGGAATATACCTTGGGAAAACTGAAGATCCATAAGACAGAGCCACCCCCAAATTGAGGGCTGCACTGCTTACAAGAACCTCAACCTGGGTACACCTGAAATATCCCAGGAAATATAAAAAGGGTTCCAAACATTGTGGAACTTACGTACGATGGAATATCCCTCAGCCACGAAATCAATGTCATAAGACCAGTAGCAGCAAAATGAGTGGATTCAGGTACGATGATTCTAAGGGAAAGAAGTCACACAGGAAAAGAAACTTATCATAAGATATCACTTAGGAAGATCCTGTAAACATGGCAACACATGAACTGAGTTAGGCAAGAGAACAGAGTCTCACATTTAGAAAACACTCTTATGCCTGCTTAAGGGGGAAGGAGAGGTGGGGTGATGCATCAAACCAGAGTTTGATATAAGCACAGGTACTGTTCCAAAAACCAACTATGGAATAGACAAGACCTACACCTTCCTCAGTGAAAGGGACTCAAAACCCCATATTTCCCGCAGAGGAATAGATCTGACTAGTAAGAATCTTAAAACCTATGTATTGATATGTCTCCGTAAGGGAATCAAGTGTGTCTAGACTGGCATAAACATGGCAGCGAGAATCAGCTCAAACCCACTCTAAAAAGGAATTTCAAAAACAGAACAAAGAAACAGGGAAATTCTTTACAATTCCTTCAGGGTCTCTGATGCAACCTGGAATGACCCTATCTACGATGACAGCTGGATGTGGCATGAGGCTGGACACTTGGGACTGAGAGGATTGGTGAGATTGGGTGAGCAAATGCAGACCCTTTAAAGCAATAATGCATGGCAACCATTCCATGGGTCCCACCTCTCCAGGTTGAAGGGAATATTACTACAGCTATAACATGTACGGGAAACCTAGAGAATGGACACACTGTGAATACGAAAGGTTTCTAAAACTCAACGAAGAGTCCCTCTCCTGGTGCTCCGGTTTGACTTTCCAACAGCTTTACTATCAATCTCCCAACTTGGAGAGACAGCCCCTTTAAGCTCCTGGTTCACACAGGTTGCCCATTTGGCAGAGGAGGAAAGGGAAGAGGGAGAACCAATGAGAGAGTAGCTGTTAGGCATTTGGATGGGCACATGTCACTCTAATTTCCCGGCAGGAAGAAGAATTCACCAAAGTCTCAGCCACCCACCGGGAACCAGTATAGGTCCTGAACCAAATGTTTGGACTTGCGTTCAGCTCACAAAAAACGAGTTGAAAAATGGAGCTCAGGGGCACAGCAATTCACAAACTGGCAGAGTAATCAAGGCCAACTATCGTCCAAAAATCTGTTGAGGGAAGGCAACGAGGCGGACTTGAATGCGAGGCAGAATAGCAGGAAACAGATTTCAAGAGGTACGTTAGAATCGCCTGTAAAGCACAGGAAGAGGGGCACAACTTCGACAGTGATGCACTTGGCCAAAAAGGGCGTATGCGTTTTCTCCTGAATATATTCAGGAGAAAACGCATACGCCCTTTTTGGCCAAGCAAGCAAGCGGGCAATGCAAATCTGCACTACAAAGAAGTATCACTTCCCACCGGTCAAAAGGGACATCCACAAAATGTGTAAAAACCAGAAAGGCAAGACAGGCCCTGGAGAACAGGGAGCCTTGTTATGCTGATGGGCGGGATGTAAGCTGCCAACTGCCTCCCTGGAGGAGTGCATTGTGTTCCCTAAAACAAGTAAACAACAGAGCTACAGAGCCAAGGGCACTTCCAGTCTAGGGAATATACCTTGGGAAAACTGAAGATCCATAAGACAGAGCCACCCCCAAATTGAGGGCTGCACTGCTTACAAGAATCTCAACCTGGGTACACCTGAAATATCCCAGGAAATATAAAAAGGGTTCCAAACATTGTGGAACTTACGTACGATGGAATATCCCTCAGCCACGAAATCAATGTCATAAGACCAGTAGCAGCAAAATGAGTGGATTCAGGTACGATGATTCTAAGGGAAAGAAGTCACACAGGAAAAGAAACTTATCATAAGATATCACTTAGGAAGATCCTGTAAACATGGCAACACATGAACTGAGTTAGGAAAGAGAACAGAGTCTCACATTTAGAAAACACTCTTATGCCTGCTTAAGGGGGAAGGAGAGGTGGGGTGATGCATCAAACCAGAGTTTGATATAAGCACAGGTACTGTTCCAAAAACCAACTATGGAATAGACAAGACCTACACCTTCCTCAGTGAAAGGGACTCAAAACCCCATATTTCCCGCAGAGGAATAGATCTGACTAGTAAGAATCTTAAAACCTATGTATTGATATGTCTCCGTAAGGGAATCAAGTGTGTCTAGACTGGCATAAACATGGCAGCGAGAATCAGCTCAAACCCACTCTAAAAAGGAATTTCAAAAACAGAACAAAGAAACAGGGAAATTCTTTACAATTCCTTCAGGGTCTCTGATGCAACCTGGAATGACCCTATCTACGATGACAGCTGGATGTGGCATGAGGCTGGACACTTGGGACTGAGAGGATTGGTGAGATTGGGTGAGCAAATGCAGACCCTTTAAAGCAATAATGCATGGCAACCATTCCATGGGTCCCACCTCTCCAGGTTGAAGGGAATATTACTACAGCTATAACATGTACGGGAAACCTAGAGAATGGACACACTGTGAATACGAAAGGTTTCTAAAACTCAACGAAGAGTCCCTCTCCTGGTGCTCCGGTTTGACTTTCCAACAGCTTTACTATCAATCTCCCAACTTGGAGAGACAGCCCCTTTAAGCTCCTGGTTCACACAGGTTGCCCATTTGGCAGAGGAGGAAAGGGAAGAGGGAGAACCAATGAGAGAGTAGCTGTTAGGCATTTGGATGGGCACATGTCACTCTAATTTCCCGGCAGGAAGAAGAATTCACCAAAGTCTCAGCCACCCACCGGGAACCAGTATAGGTCCTGAACCAAATGTTTGGACTTGCGTTCAGCTCACAAAAAACGAGTTGAAAAATGGAGCTCAGGGGCACAGCAATTCACAAACTGGCAGAGTAATCAAGGCCAACTATCGTCCAAAAATCTGTTGAGGGAAGGCAACGAGGCGGACTTGAATGCGAGGCAGAATAGCAGGAAACAGATTTCAAGAGGTACGTTAGAATCGCCTGTAAAGCACAGGAAGAGGGGCACAACTTCGACAATGATGCACTTGGCCAAAAAGGGCGTATGCGTTTTCTCCTGAATATATTCAGGAGAAAACGCATACGCCCTTTTTGGCCAAGCAAGCAAGCGGGCAATGCAAATCTGCACTACAAAGAAGTATCACTTCCCAACGGTCAAAAGGGACATCCACAAAATGTGTAAAAACCAGAAAGGCAAGACAGGCCCTGGAGAACAGGGAGCCTTGTTATGCTGATGGGCGGGATGTAAGTTGCCAACTGCCTCACTGGAGGAGTGCATTGTGTTCCCTAAAACAAGTAAACAACAGAGCTACAGAGCCAAGGGCACTTCCAGTCTAGGGAATATACCTTGGGAAAACTGAAAATCCACAAGACAGAGCCACCCCCAAATTGAGGGCTGCACTGCTTACAAGAACCTCAACCTGGGTACACCTGAAATATCCCAGGAAATATAAAAATGGTTCCAAACATTGTGGAACTTACGTACGATGGAATATCCCTCAGCCACGAAATCAATGTCATAAGACCAGTAGCAGCAAATTGAGTGGATTCAGGTACGATGATTCTAAGGGAAAGAAGTCACACAGGAAAAGAAACTTATCATAAGATATCACTTAGGAAGATCCTGTAAACATGGCTACACATGAACTGAGTTAGGAAAGAGAACAGAGTCTCACATTTAGAAAACACTCTTATGCCTGCTTAAGGGGGAAGGAGAGGTGGGGTGATGCATCAAACCAGAGTTTGATATAAGCACAGGTACTGTTCCAAAAACCAACTGTGGAATAGACAAGACCTACACCTTCCTCAGTGAAAGGGACTCAAAACCCCATATTTCCCGCAGAGGAATAGATCTGACTAGTAAGAATCTTAAAACCTATGTATTGATATGTCTCCGTAAGGGAATCAAGTGTGTCTAGACTGGCATAAACATGGCAGCGAGAATCAGCTCAAACCCACTCTAAAAAGGAATTTCAAAAACAGAACAAAGAAACAGGGAAATTCTTTACAATTCCTTCAGGGTCTCTGATGCAACCTGGAATGACCCTATCTACGATGACAGCTGGATGTGGCATGAGGCTGGACACTTGGGACTGAGAGGATTGGTGAGATTGGGTGAGCAAATGCAGACCCTTTAAAGCAATAATGCATGGCAACCATTCCATGGGTCCCACCTCTCCAGGTTGAAGGGAATATTACTACAGCTATAACATGTACGGGAAACCTAGAGAATGGACACACTGTGAATACGAAAGGTTTCTAAAACTCAACGAAGAGTCCCTCTCCTGGTGCTCCGGTTTGACTTTCCAACAGCTTTACTATCAATCTCCCAACTTGGAGAGACAGCCCCTTTAAGCTCCTGGTTCACACAGGTTGCCCATTTGGCAGAGGAGGAAAGGGAAGAGGGAGAACCAATGAGAGAGTAGCTGTTAGGCATTTGGATGGGCACATGTCACTCTAATTTCCCGGCAGGAAGAAGAATTCACCAAAGTCTCAGCCACCCACCGGGAACCAGTATAGGTCCTGAACCAAATGTTTGGACTTGCGTTCAGCTCACAAAAAACGAGTTGAAAAATGGAGCTCAGGGGCACAGCAATTCACAAACTGGCAGAGTAATCAAGGCCAACTATCGTCCAAAAATCTGTTGAGGGAAGGCAACGAGGCGGACTTGAATGCGAGGCAGAATAGCAGGAAACAGATTTCAAGAGGTACGTTAGAATCGCCTGTAAAGCACAGGAAGAGGGGCACAACTTCGACAATGATGCACTTGGCCAAAAAGGGCGTATGCGTTTTCTCCTGAATATATTCAGGAGAAAACGCATACGCCCTTTTTGGCCAAGCAAGCAAGCGGGCAATGCAAGTCTGCACTACAAAGAAGTATCACTTCCCAACGGTCAAAAGGGACATCCACAAAATGTGTAAAAACCAGAAAGGCAAGACAGGCCCTGGAGAACAGGGAGCCTTGTTATGCTGATGGGCGGGATGTAAGCTGCCAACTGCCTCACTGGAGGAGTGCATTGTGTTCCCTAAAACAAGTAAACAACAGAGCTACAGAGCCAAGGGCACTTCCAGTCTAGGGAATATACCTTGGGAAAACTGAAAATCCACAAGACAGAGCCACCCCCAAATTGAGGGCTGCACTGCTTACAAGAACCTCAACCTGGGTACACCTGAAATATCCCAGGAAATATAAAAATGGTTCCAAACATTGTGGAACTTACGTACGATGGAATATCCCTCAGCCACGAAATCAATGTCATAAGACCAGTAGCAGCAAATTGAGTGGATTCAGGTACGATGATTCTAAGGGAAAGAAGTCACACAGGAAAATAAACTTATCATAAGATATCACTTAGGAAGATCCTGTAAACATGGCTACACATGAACTGAGTTAGGAAAGAGAACAGAGTCTCACATTTAGAAAACACTCTTATGCCTGCTTAAGGGGGAAGGAGAGGTGGGGTGATGCATCAAACCAGAGTTTGATATAAGCACAGGTACTGTTCCAAAAACCAACTGTGGAATAGACAAGACCTACACCTTCCTCAGTGAAAGGGACTCAAAACCCCATATTTCCCGCAGAGGAATAGATCTGACTAGTAAGAATCTTAAAACCTATGTATTGATATGTCTCCGTAAGGGAATCAAGTGTGTCTAGACTGGCATAAACATGGCAGCGAGAATCAGCTCAAACCCACTCTAAAAAGGAATTTCAAAAACAGAACAAAGAAACAGGGAAATTCTTTACAATTCCTTCAGGGTCTCTGATGCAACCTGGAATGACCCTATCTACGATGACAGCTGGATGTGGCATGAGGCTGGACACTTGGGACTGAGAGGATTGGTGAGATTGGGTGAGCAAATGCAGACCCTTTAAAGCAATAATGCATGGCAACCATTCCATGGGTCCCACCTCTCCAGGTTGAAGGGAATATTACTACAGCTATAACATGTACGGGAAACCTAGAGAATGGACACACTGTGAATACGAAAGGTTTCTAAAACTCAACGAAGAGTCCCTCTCCTGGTGCTCCGGTTTGACTTTCCAACAGCTTTACTATCAATCTCCCAACTTGGAGAGACAGCCCCTTTAAGCTCCTGGTTCACACAGGTTGCCCATTTGGCAGAGGAGGAAAGGGAAGAGGGAGAACCAATGAGAGAGTAGCTGTTAGGCATTTGGATGGGCACATGTCACTCTAATTTCCCGGCAGGAAGAAGAATTCACCAAAGTCTCAGCCACCCACCGGGAACCAGTATAGGTCCTGAACCAAATGTTTGGACTTGCGTTCAGCTCACAAAAAACGAGTTGAAAAATGGAGCTCAGGGGCACAGCAATTCACAAACTGGCAGAGTAATCAAGGCCAACTATCGTCCAAAAATCTGTTGAGGGAAGGCAACGAGGCGGACTTGAATGCGAGGCAGAATAGCAGGAAACAGATTTCAAGAGGTACGTTAGAATCGCCTGTAAAGCACAGGAAGAGGGGCACAACTTCGACAGTGATGCACTTGGCCAAAAAGGGCGTATGCGTTTTCTCCTGAATATATTCAGGAGAAAACGCATACGCCCTTTTTGGCCAAGCAAGCAAGCGGGCAATGCAAATCTGCACTACAAAGAAGTATCACTTCCCACCGGTCAAAAGGGACATCCACAAAATGTGTAAAAACCAGAAAGGCAAGACAGGCCCTGGAGAACAGGGAGCCTTGTTATGCTGATGGGCGGGATGTAAGCTGCCAACTGCCTCCCTGGAGGAGTGCATTGTGTTCCCTAAAACAAGTAAACAACAGAGCTACAGAGCCAAGGGCACTTCCAGTCTAGGGAATATACCTTGGGAAAACTGAAGATCCATAAGACAGAGCCACCCCCAAATTGAGGGCTGCACTGCTTACAAGAACCTCAACCTGGGTACACCTGAAATATCCCAGGAAATATAAAAAGGGTTCCAAACATTGTGGAACTTACGTACGATGGAATATCCCTCAGCCACGAAATCAATGTCATAAGACCAGTAGCAGCAAAATGAGTGGATTCAGGTACGATGATTCTAAGGGAAAGAAGTCACACAGGAAAAGAAACTTATCATAAGATATCACTTAGGAAGATCCTGTAAACATGGCAACACATGAACTGAGTTAGGAAAGAGAACAGAGTCTCACATTTAGAAAACACTCTTATGCCTGCTTAAGGGGGAAGGAGAGGTGGGGTGATGCATCAAACCAGAGTTTGATATAAGCACAGGTACTGTTCCAAAAACCAACTATGGAATAGACAAGACCTACACCTTCCTCAGTGAAAGGGACTCAAAACCCCATATTTCCCGCAGAGGAATAGATCTGACTAGTAAGAATCTTAAAACCTATGTATTGATATGTCTCCGTAAGGGAATCAAGTGTGTCTAGACTGGCATAAACATGGCAGCGAGAATCAGCTCAAACCCACTCTAAAAAGGAATTTCAAAAACAGAACAAAGAAACAGGGAAATTCTTTACAATTCCTTCAGGGTCTCTGATGCAACCTGGAATGACCCTATCTACGATGACAGCTGGATGTGGCATGAGGCTGGACACTTGGGACTGAGAGGATTGGTGAGATTGGGTGAGCAAATGCAGACCCTTTAAAGCAATAATGCATGGCAACCATTCCATGGGTCCCACCTCTCCAGGTTGAAGGGAATATTACTACAGCTATAACATGTACGGGAAACCTAGAGAATGGACACACTGTGAATACGAAAGGTTTCTAAAACTCAACGAAGAGTCCCTCTCCTGGTGCTCCGGTTTGACTTTCCAACAGCTTTACTATCAATCTCCCAACTTGGAGAGACAGCCCCTTTAAGCTCCTGGTTCACACAGGTTGCCCATTTGGCAGAGGAGGAAAGGGAAGAGGGAGAACCAATGAGAGAGTAGCTGTTAGGCATTTGGATGGGCACATGTCACTCTAATTTCCCGGCAGGAAGAAGAATTCACCAGAGTCTCAGCCACCCACCGGGAACCAGTATAGGTCCTGAACCAAATGTTTGGACTTGCGTTCAGCTCACAAAAAACGAGTTGAAAAATGGAGCTCAGGGGCACAGCAATTCACAAACTGGCAGAGTAATCAAGGCCAACTATCGTCCAAAAATCTGTTGAGGGAAGGCAACGAGGCGGACTTGAATGCGAGGCAGAATAGCAGGAAACAGATTTCAAGAGGTACGTTAGAATCGCCTGTAAAGCACAGGAAGAGGGGCACAACTTCGACAGTGATGCACTTGGCCAAAAAGGGCGTATGCGTTTTCTCCTGAATATATTCAGGAGAAAACGCATACGCCCTTTTTGGCCAAGCAAGCAAGCGGGCAATGCAAATCTGCACTACAAAGAAGTATCACTTCCCACCGGTCAAAAGGGACATCCACAAAATGTGTAAAAACCAGAAAGGCAAGACAGGCCCTGGAGAACAGGGAGCCTTGTTATGCTGATGGGCGGGATGTAAGCTGCCAACTGCCTCCCTGGAGGAGTGCATTGTGTTCCCTAAAACAAGTAAACAACAGAGCTACAGAGCCAAGGGCACTTCCAGTCTAGGGAATATACCTTGGGAAAACTGAAGATCCATAAGACAGAGCCACCCCCAAATTGAGGGCTGCACTGCTTACAAGAACCTCAACCTGGGTACACCTGAAATATCCCAGGAAATATAAAAAGGGTTCCAAACATTGTGGAACTTACGTACGATGGAATATCCCTCAGCCACGAAATCAATGTCATAAGACCAGTAGCAGCAAAATGAGTGGATTCAGGTACGATGATTCTAAGGGAAAGAAGTCACACAGGAAAAGAAACTTATCATAAGATATCACTTAGGAAGATCCTGTAAACATGGCAACACATGAACTGAGTTAGGAAAGAGAACAGAGTCTCACATTTAGAAAACACTCTTATGCCTGCTTAAGGGGGAAGGAGAGGTGGGGTGATGCATCAAACCAGAGTTTGATATAAGCACAGGTACTGTTCCAAAAACCAACTATGGAATAGACAAGACCTACACCTTCCTCAGTGAAAGGGACTCAAAACCCCATATTTCCCGCAGAGGAATAGATCTGACTAGTAAGAATCTTAAAACCTATGTATTGATATGTCTCCGTAAGGGAATCAAGTGTGTCTAGACTGGCATAAACATGGCAGCGAGAATCAGCTCAAACCCACTCTAAAAAGGAATTTCAAAAACAGAACAAAGAAACAGGGAAATTCTTTACAATTCCTTCAGGGTCTCTGATGCAACCTGGAATGACCCTATCTACGATGACAGCTGGATGTGGCATGAGGCTGGACACTTGGGACTGAGAGGATTGGTGAGATTGGGTGAGCAAATGCAGACCCTTTAAAGCAATAATGCATGGCAACCATTCCATGGGTCCCACCTCTCCAGGTTGAAGGGAATATTACTACAGCTATAACATGTACGGGAAACCTAGAGAATGGACACACTGTGAATACGAAAGGTTTCTAAAACTCAACGAAGAGTCCCTCTCCTGGTGCTCCGGTTTGACTTTCCAACAGCTTTACTATCAATCTCCCAACTTGGAGAGACAGCCCCTTTAAGCTCCTGGTTCACACAGGTTGCCCATTTGGCAGAGGAGGAAAGGGAAGAGGGAGAACCAATGAGAGAGTAGCTGTTAGGCATTTGGATGGGCACATGTCACTCTAATTTCCCGGCAGGAAGAAGAATTCACCAAAGTCTCAGCCACCCACCGGGAACCAGTATAGGTCCTGAACCAAATGTTTGGACTTGCGTTCAGCTCACAAAAAACGAGTTGAAAAATGGAGCTCAGGGGCACAGCAATTCACAAACTGGCAGAGTAATCAAGGCCAACTATCGTCCAAAAATCTGTTGAGGGAAGGCAACGAGGCGGACTTGAATGCGAGGCAGAATAGCAGGAAACAGATTTCAAGAGGTACGTTAGAATCGCCTGTAAAGCACAGGAAGAGGGGCACAACTTCGACAATGATGCACTTGGCCAAAAAGGGCGTATGCGTTTTCTCCTGAATATATTCAGGAGAAAACGCATACGCCCTTTTTGGCCAAGCAAGCAA